>NC_051189.1:18919608-19229013 GCF_015220075.1 Falco rusticolus | reverse complement strand
CACTGACTGTCCATGATTGTTAGTACTATTCACAGGTTCCTGATTATTTGCAACTGATTCAGGGATAATCGTTGGATTAAGTACAGCCTTCTTTTCTTTCAGATTAAGAACAAGTCCAAGCTCTGGTAACGGTAAACAAGAAGGTCTGCTGAGGCCAAAAAGTGTGAAGTAAAGGTCCACAGCACCACATCGTAATCTCCAATCATGTGAAGTTCCTAAAATCCAAAAGAGATTGTTGTTAATACAGAGATACAATCTTTTCCTCCTCCACAAATAAAACAGTTTAAGTGATCTGGATCCACCAGAGTATGACATTTTCTGTGCTTAAGAGACACTTCTCTCTTTATTCCTGCCTCTTACTGACTCAAACTCACCTGCCACACCCTGCTTAAAAGAAAGGCTTTAAGTTGTTTGGGTTGTAAGCTAGATATATGTAGTAGAACAAGACTGGGAAACTAAGTGCTATAACATCATAATGAAAAATAAAAGGAAAATAATCACCCCCATATTCTTTTATTTTTCAAGTTTCATTTTAAGTTTTACTATCGGACAATTAAATAGCACACTGTTACCAACCTGGCTTCCCATATCAATGGATTGGATTGCACTTGCCTATGTATTCCATGACATGCAGCAGGAGCCTTAAGCATGACTGAGATTTGTAACCTCTGGAAACTGTGCTGATAAAGAACACAAAGCTGCAATGTATAAGCGCGCTTTTTGATGTCACTACTATGTCATGTACTTCACTGGATACTCAATACTTTAATTTGTATTGATACTGGAGATACGTATTCTTTTACTGCACAAAATGCAATGCTTCATTGATTTTATTTTTCACTGCAAACTGTGTACTGCTTTTAGATCTCCATACACAAACGGCCAAAGCATGTTTGGCACCAATCACAACAGAAAGACATCTAACATCTGGTGCAACGCTGCAAATACAGTGATTCTGGTGTTAACTCAGCCCAGCTCTTGACTGATTGCAAGTTTATTGAACATATTGTTCCACAGCAGGAATAGAACTATATCTGGTAAACAAGACACAGATGTGCCAACTGCCATGTTAATGTGGCTGTGCAAGATTTAGCACAAAATAAAATTACAAGATCTATCCCTGTAAATACTAAGTTTCATAGGACTAAGTAGTGTTTTGAGTAAGCTTAGCTGTACATACACTTACCCAGCTACAAATGAAAGGAATATGAATATTCATCATAACATTAAAATCGTTTCTCTGGAGAGTACTTAAAAACTATTCCTATATTTTAAAGATAAGTTAATTTACTCAACTTCTTGAACGAGTACATCTTAAAGGATATAATGAATTACCATTCAGTAGCTCTCTCCTTTTTGAGCAGAACAGCTAAGCTTAAATACAATTGGTTGCTGAATTTCTCTGCAACCTCTGGAACTCGTGAGTATTATCAATTTAATGCAGATTAACATAAAAGAAAAAAAAAGATTACATGTATCAATCAGTCTGTTTTCTATTGCATGTGCTTATGTTAAATGAAAGCAACTCATGATTCTAGAATCATGCAGCTTTAAACCCTGCTACTAACTTGTCTCACACTAACAAACATTTTTTTCAAGGTGTCCTGGAATACCAGTTAACCCTTACAGAAAACTGAAACTTTGTGTCATCTTGATGCACAGAAATATAAGTACTTAAAGCCCTGTGAATTATTATGATAAGAATGTATACCGTATTCGTTACTTGTAAAAAAGAGGTAATGGTTGTAAGTAACACAGCACACACTCTTCTCTCAAGAAAAAGGAACAACAAACTCTTTGATGGGAACATCAAAATTGTTAATTTTCTGTGCCTGACACTTGGCAAATCCTACAAAACTGAACTACTAGTAGCCTCTCCAACTTCAGCCCCTGGAGTGTAGCTGTAAACTTTTAAACACTATAAATAATGATACGCAGAGAACAGACAGCCTTCAATGACCTAAAAAAAGCTGTATAAGTGTTTATATGTAATCTATATAGTAATGTGCCAGATGTTAAAGGGCAGTTTGTCAGGACTGGATAAAACTGCTTCAGTAATGAAAAACAGGTCAATGGTAAAGATGCAAGCCCTTCTTTCATTAGGATCTTTCCTAATCACACAAGGCAAATTGAGTCTTAGGTTTATAATACACTTCTAAAAATCTCATTTAAATTATCTTTAAATGTTATCCTCTCATATTCTCTCAGAGTTTAGTTACAAAGGACAAAGAGAGACTATCTAATCTAAAGCAAACTATAAAGAAAAATGTAACAGAATCATTTGAGGAAATGTTTGCTTTGAACACCTGGGTCAAAGAATCATTCTATGCCCAAGTACATCAAAGCACACTACAGTAGTAGACAAAAGAATGAAAAACAAGGTTTGGTACCCTGTGTCACTGAGAAAGTTCTGGAGGTACATACATGATATTAAACTTCTGAGACTGAATTTCTATTTCTAACTATCGAAACTAAGACAGAGTTCTTGGCATATTCTGAAGCAAGTCTTTAACACTTGCTTAAAAAAAACCCCAAACTTACAATAAAAAAACCAAAACACCAAACAAACATCCAACCTGAATTCATCAGTTTCCAAAGTTGATCTACCAAAGCTTCATTACATAGAGGGGACTCCATATTCTTGGTAAAAGGTGGATTCTTAGTCAGCATATCCAGAATCTTATGCCTGAAAGAAATAGAAAAAACAGTCTTTATTAAATCCAAGTGAATACACCAAGAATACAAAGTCTGTTCAGCTTGCAATATTCTTACCAACTTATTGAAATACAGGATTTCTTCCAAAATTTTGACCAATGTTTTATGCTTTTAGCTCTTCCTTCTGTCCACAATATGCATAGACACAGATTTACCATCAGCAATATAACTTCAAGATAAAAAGTAAGGTGCAAAGCAGCAAGATGTTATTAGACATCATTTTTAACAGTTGGGTATAAAATTGTAGGCTACATTTTGCTTTTCTGTTTATTAACAATCTTTTTTGCCTACTTGATACTTACAAAGAAGGAGCAACAACGGCAAATAAACTCCTTACATATTGACACCAAATGATTTTTAAATAACTTTAAATGTTTGACTGATACAAAATAGCAGGATCAAAATCAGTGACTTGCACATTTTTCTTGAAAGGAACATTGTCCCCTCCTATGTCACATTGCTGTACACAGATTCTGCACTTACTGTGTTTGCTTACAATACTTCCACGCTGAGCTGAAAGTAGATACATTTTTCCCCACCTTCTTTAAACTTGGCCTTCAAAACATTTTATGTATGAGAATAATTATTTGTTCCATTACTTACTATTTTAACTATTTTCCCTTTATAGCCAGCTTTCCTCTTGCTGTCTTACACATTTGATACAAGAAAACTCTTTAACAGATTTTTTCTTTTTCTTTTAGAAGAGGCTTACATATCGCACTCAAAATTTAAAATCCTCTTTAAAGAGACACACATCAAGTTAAATCTCCTTCCTAGACTGAAGTTAAACCTCCTCTAGTGAGCCAAACTGTATTCACTTCCACTAACAAGAATGACCGAAAGAGAACAATCCTGCAGCTATGAACTTTGTAAGAAATCACTTACAGAGAGAGAGTAATACTATTTATCTTTGAAACTCAGTATTTTACTGCTGGCCATAAGAAGAAAGTATTGGGGAAAAACAATGATTACTCAGTGTTCAAAGGTTTGTAATGGAAGTGCTAAAATATCCAGTCACTCATTAGTGAAAACAAAGTTGAAACAGGCATTACTAGAAATTACACTACATTTTTACATTATCCTTTCACCCCATCTACAGTCTAACAATTGCTTTGCACTCTTTGCTGGCAAAACACTATGCATACTATGCCTCAACCTTTGTGTTTCCTAAATATTACAAAGTCTTTTTGCCATATGCAACATCAGGTTTATATACTTTATTTACAATCAGGAAATTACCTTTAACTTCAGACTTCCACCACAGGGGTAGAATATAAAAGACAAAAATAATATAACGTAGATTATTTGTTTTTGAGGTGTGAACTGTTGAAACATCAAAACATGTTTCAATTTACATAAAACAACAGGAAGAAAAAACAGTGTTGTGAAAAAGTATTAAGCACTTAAGCATTTGCTCTATTCTAGCAATTCCAGGCCAAGAATTTACTTACTAGTTCCAGCATTAGGGAAAATATCAGCTCTTTATTAACTCACTAACCTTATGTAGGGTACAGGATCATTCTGAACCATAGTAAGCAGCCACTGTAGTTCTTCATAGCTCCTATCAACTGCAAAGAAAAATAAAATAATGTGCCTATAAATATGCATAAACTGGAAGGATTTTGGATCAAGACAATCACAACTTCTTGAATTAGCAGACAAAGAGCTTGAATCACCGCATCTGAAGAGGAATTTCATTAATTATAGTGCAAATTAAAAGGTGATTTACTTTACGCCGAAATAGAAACATGCACGAAACTCCCTCGCACCTCAACTGTCCAAGAACCACCAACTTGACTATTAGCAGAAGACACTGCCAGTCATGAGCATTGGTTGGGAAGATCACAGAGTAAATAATCATCTTGCTATTTCCTTCCTTCCTAAAATGAACACATTCAAATATCCTTTCAACAATCAGAATATAATACTTACTATAGGCAATAGAAAATATAAAATTCTCATACACAGGAATCTGTGAAAGATTATTATCTATAAATAGGATAGAAAAAGGAAGACTACAGGGCTGATGGAAAACTACAAGTATACTCTTCAGTAGCCTTCCTCAGTTTTTTAAATCAGTATACTTCACAATTAAAATGGATGTTGAAAGCTATCAGCACATACTTCTAGAAAATTGCTGCCTGTTGGAAAAAAACTTGGCTTGTTAAGTTCAAAGTTTAAATTACATGATAAAATTCCTTTAATGGTCAGAGTAACATTGCAAAATAGGAACACCACATGATATCATTGTTATTGATTACACAAAAAATGGAAGAATTTTTATACAACCTTTTTTCTCAGGTGCATAAATGCAAGGTTTTACAGCAGTATTCTCATTTCCTCAAAACAATGAAGAGATTGCTTAAGCTTTGTTTTACTTCAAAAATTGGGGCGTAATCATTCCTGTATAGACAGCTCCAGAAACGTTTCTGTTGCTTTTCATTTTGTGGTCCGAGCAATGCACGTGTTTCTTCCCCACGCCTACTGTATTTTCAGTTCTAAACACCTCTGTTCAGCTTTTCTTCCCCCCACTTCAGTCAACAATTTTTAAATACAACTTTTCTAGTTCAACCAATTCTAATACCTATTATTCCCTTGTTATTTCACTGGGGTAAGTTGCTTTTAAAGGAAGAGGTTGATTATTTAAATTATGTTGTAAGGATAAGCACTTCAGTTCTAATAGAAGCTTTTTAAATACTCTGGACAACTAGAACATCAGATCTCTTCCTGGATTGAGAGGAGGCAGCCATGCGATTAAAAACTGCATTGTAACATTGCCTAGGATGTGGCTGAATAGTCTTTTGCAGGCCACTTTTAAGTCAGCTCTGCTCTTCCTACAACCCAACCAAAAGAGAAGTGGTTATACTGGCGAGGCACTGAGCTGGGCTGAGAAGCCCTGTTTAGAGGCAGAATGTGTTACAGAATCACAGAATAGTTGGGGTTGGAAGGGACCTCTGAAGATCATTTAGTCCAACCTCCTGCTAAAGCAGGTTCTCCTAGAGCAGGTTGCACGGATTCATGTCCAGGGAAGGAGACCCCACAGCCTCTCTGGGCACCCTGTTCCAGTGTTCTGTCAATGTCAAGGTAAAGAAAAGTCCTTCCTCATATCCAGGTGGAACTTCTTGTGTTGCAGTTTGTATCCATTGCCCCTTGTCCTGTTGTTGGGCTCTGCTGAAAAGAGCCTCTTGACACCCTCTTGACACCTGCGTTTAAGATTTTTGTAGACATTGGTAAGATCCACTCTCAGAATGTATTAGCTCATGTTCTGCAACATTTAGGCCACTGCTACACAGTTCTGGACAATGCCAGAACAAACCTATCCATACAGATCAGAACCGCAGTCTCAGATTTGCCTTAAAAATCAGGCAAATCTTTGCAAAGCTATGCCTAGGACATACTTTTAAGGGATTAGTGATTGCCTGTGCTTAACCCCATCCACGCAAAGCCACCTTTCCTGGCAGCTACCTTGCCTGGGACAGAAAGCAGCTAGAATACTGCATACAAAAGTTGTTTTGCATGTAAAACCCCCAAAATATTGTATAACAATGCAGCAAAGACTCAACATAGCAAACACATTAAGTCACAATCAGAAGCAAGCCACAGTTATGTCACCTCATAACAAAAGGGATTTTAAAATGGTTTTTGATTAGAAAGTAAGAAGTCTAGGAGATGAATACTTTAGGCTGAGAGTACTGGATAAAAGAACCAAGAAACACCACACTTTAGTGTTTAAAAAATTATTTTTTGCTTCTTAAACTCAGTTCTGCTTGAAATAAAGTCACTCTTCCCTGCTATTTGCCTTACAGTGTAAACTAGGCTTGCTAGACTTCCAAAGTTTTGCTACTAATGCATTTAACCTGCTCTTCAAATTTATATAGCAACTATGACACATTTTGAGGAGCAATGTCAAATTAAATCTGACCTGGGGCAGAACAGATCTTATTAGCCAGAATATTTGTTCAGTCATACAAGAGCCCAGTTTGGAAGAGACCTCAAAGGATCATCTGCTCCAAGCTTTTGTGGGAAAGAGAGCCTAGATGAGATCATCTAGCAGCCTGTTCAATCACATCTTGAAAACCTCCAGCAGCGGGGACTCTACCACAACCCTGCAACAGTTGTGCCACTGATTGATTGTTCTCACTGTAAAAATGTCCTTCTTGCGTCTAGATGAAACCTCTCCCAGTGCAGCTTGTACCCGATGCCCCTTATCCTCTCCATGTGGCTCCTTGTGAAAAGAGAACCTCCATGCTCTTTGTAGCTTCCCTCTAAGTACTGGAGTGTTGCGAGGAGTCTCTGTGAGCCTACTCTTCTCCGGGGAGAAAAGACCTAACTCCTTCAGTCTTCCCTCACTGGGGAAGGCTACAGTTTGTAGCCCTCCTTTGGGCCCTCCCCAGTCTGCCCACACAGTTCCCAAATTGTGGGGGCCAGAACTGGACACAGTACTCCAGGTGCGTCTTGACAAGTGCTCAGTAGAGTGGGATGATGACATCTCTGTCGCTGCTAGCGATGCCCCTGTGGATGCAGCCCAGGATCTGATTTGCCTTTGGTGCTGCAGCGACTCACTGCTGACACACGGTCAGCCTGCCGTCTGTCAGGGGCTGCGGGGCCCTTTCAGCAGGGCTGCTCCCCACCACACAGATCCCAGCCTGTACTGGTGTCCTGGTTTCGACTGGGATAGAGTTAATTTTCTTCTTAGTAGCTAGTGCAGTGCTGTGTTTTGGATTTGGTGTAAAAGCAACACTGATGGCACACTGATGATTTTGGTTATTGCTGAGTGGTGTTTGTACTACGTCAAGGACTTTTTAGTTTCTCAGGCCTTGCTGGCGGGAGGGCTGGAATGGCACGGGAAGCTGGGAGGGGACACAGCCAGGTCAGCTGGCCGGAACTAGCCAAAGAGGTATCCCACACCATGGCACGTCATGCTCAGTATATAAACTGGGGGGGGTAGGTGTTGGCCAGGGCTGCCGATCGTTGCCTGGGACTCGCTGGGCATCGGTCAGTGGGCGGTGAGCAGCTGTATTGTGCGTCACCAGTTTTCTCCCTTCCCTTTGGATTTCTCTCCTCTCCCCTTCCCCTCCGCTCTTCATTATAACTGTTACTGTTATCATTACTATTGTTCTTTTGTTTTTATTTCATTTCAATTATTAAATTGTTCTTATCTCAACCCTTGAGTTTCACAATCGTTTCCAGTACTCTTCCCCACACTTTCTGGGTGGGAGCGAGCGAGCGGTTGTGTGGTACTCAATTACCAGCTGGGGCTAAACCACAATAACTGGGCTCTTTGGTTACGTTGTCCCAGGTGCAGGACCTTGTACTTGTCCTTGTTAAACTCCATTCCGTTCTTGCTTGCCTGCTCCTCCAGCCTGTCCAGGTCTCTCTAAGACAGCTCTCCCTTCTGATGTGTCCACCCCACCACCCAGTTTAATGTCATCAACAAACCTGGTGAGGGAGCTTTCAGTGCTGTTGTTCAGGTAATTTATGAAGATGTACCTTGGGGGACCCCACTTGTGCCAGGCTGCCAGCCTGAGGTAAAACAATTGATTGCCATCCTCTGAGTGCAGCCCACGACCCAATTTCCTATCCATCTCACAGACCACTCATCCCGTCTATACCTTGCCAGTTTACCTAGAAGAAGGCTAAAGGGTAAAGAAAGGTGTGTAGATTTTTATACTTCTGGTAGACATTACAATAAGCGATTGCTTTCTGAAGTAAAAATCCTCTTGAGTTTTTTTCAAATTACAACAGATGGTGTATCAGTTCTCAATTTCAGCAGAGCATCTCTGAGACCCTAAACTTTAACATTCATGAAATCAGATAACCGTGGATATTTATTTAGAATGGTTTGTTGTTACCTCTAAATACGCAACTGCTTTGTTGTATACATACAACTACTAATAGTCATATAACTATCAGAAGCTAACTTTAATTAATAAACCCTGTTCACTTCAAGCCACTTTAGATCAACTGTCCAAGTCTTTATATGCTGCCTCAAGCATTTTATAGACTTACTGTGTCTCAAAAAAAGCCTTACTATTAACAGCAAAGAAAACAACATTCAGTTCCATGAAGAAATTTCTTTTAAAGTAACTTAAAGGCAGTGCTATTCCTGCCCTGAGAGTTGATAGAAAAACATGGGAGTTCCACAGTGCCCCAGAAAATACAGACTTTCCTTTTTATGGAAATTACAAAATCTGTCAGCTTCCTTTACAAGAGCTATTAAAAAGCCAGCTTTGGCACAAGCAACAGGCATTTGATAGCTGCTGGTTTACATCCAGTATGAACTGGAAACCAGGTAACCAGGAACGATGAGAATCAGATCTCTTGGCAATAGACAGCCGATCGTTTCTCCTTCCAAAGCCAGGTTTAGGGGTCTCTGGGAGACAAGCACTGCTAGCTTCTACATGGGTAGCTGAAGAAGTCAGTCAGCACACTGAACTTCCAGATTTACCCCTCCAGCAAAAACTTACCAGTCTTACAGCAAGCACAAAAGCTAATGTGTTCAGTGCTGGAAGGCTGTATGTGAGAAATGATACTGATGACCAAGTTAGATTGTAAGCTGTGTGGTGAATTGCAGTGTCTTTATAGCAGATAGATATTTGCATCTGCTAACTCTGCATCAGAGAAAAAGACATTGGCAAAGGGCAAGACAGTTAGGTACAGTAATCCATCATTTCCAGAGCTCAACAGTGTGCTCAGTCAAAAATTATGGTCAGCTCAATCACTGACGACTTCAAGTAATACTTCTACTACTTTTTACCATTCAAGTTTTACCTTCCTGTAAGGTATTTCAAGCAATTTATTCTGTCTTGCTTATACAGCAACCCATTTGATCAGCTGTTTTAAAGATGTACTGTATTACTTCACAGTACAAACACTTTCTTATCCAAGTCAGTTATTATCTATGAACACCATTCAAAAAAGGTCAAGAATTTAATGAGAAAACAATTTCTATCAGTTTGTATTTCCAAAGGGTGGAATGAATTAGTGAGGAGATTATTCTAAAGGAAGCAAGCTGATGATTAAGCTTTCCATTCTGCAGCAAATCTTTCCACTAACACTCTGTGAGGGGAGGAAAAAAGCAAGCAGCCTAAGAGAGAGACGCACAGCACCAGCGGAGTTCTGAATTCTACCTGGGTATTACTCACAGGGTCACCAAATGGTATATGTGCAGTGGGTTATGGATCCATAATGCCTGGTGAATTACAAGACTGAGGACTGAGGCTGACATTCTGCAGAGCCTCCCTTGAAGTTGCTAGTTTTTCTGTATGACAGTCTGGTTTCAGTCTGTAAGGGTACATCTGAATTCTGCCAGATGCGTTCACACAGACTCCAACTGCCTTAAAACCTCCTATGGCCTATCTAGTTTTAGAAGTCTTTGGACAGAATGACAGCAGTAAGATCAAAGTAATAAAGCCCTTATAAAAAAAGAAAAAGCAATTATTCATGAAAAAAGCAAGGGAAACTCTCCATTACCCTGAAAATGAAAACATGAGATTTGAGACAGAATAATTGGAAGTCTAGAATCACCAGTCTGCTCACAGAGGACAAACTGAAGGATTTGGCCAATTCAGTAGGGATAACCCTTCAAACACAAGAACTGTCACCAATCTGCTGAACAGAGAAAGACTATCCCAAATGAAATGGCCAATTTACTACTAAATTCATTTTATAAGTGCAGAACATTAAAGCCATAATATCTAACTGCCTCTAGAAACCTTGTCACGATTGAATTTCAATATCGAATGGCATTTAAGAAGGTACCCAGTATTTTTTTTCAAGGACCTGCAACAATCAACTAAAAGACAATAAAAGAATGGTCTCACAAACGTAAGTTATGTATAAGGAACAGCTAACAGAATCAACCAATAACCATTAAAACAATCTAAGTTTCCAAAATTTATAAGATATGTGCAAAATGCAAAATAAAGAGATCAGCAAGAAGGTAAAGCAAGACCAAGAACTCTGACTAGCGATTATGGCTGAACTCAACTGAATCAAAATAATTGAAAATGAAGTGTTAAAAAGAAATTACCAAACCCCTTACCACTACTCATTGTGCTGTCTACTCATTATTTCAAAACTTAGGTATCTGGTTCAATTTGCGAGACATGAGAAACAATGCTCACATCTTCATAAAATTTGCATTTGTAGGACAAAGCATTAGTAGAAATCTCAGCTTATCAATATATCTGTCATCACAAAAGCTCTTCTAGAGGATGAACACTATTTCAACCTAGTATTAATGAAGTATGTATTACATTTTTCTACTGTATCACAAGTGTTACAAACTGTCAAAATACTTGAAAAAAGTACCTTTTGTGTAATCAACGACAGCCTCCAATGCTGCTATTCGGACATCTACAAAGTGTCCATATTCTGCATATGACTTGAAGAGAGCAGGATCACTTGGGACATGACCATTCTTCTGAAGCACTCGAATAGCTTTTAAACAGCTAGATATGGCAGAAAAAGGAAATTTACATTAGGTCGATGGAAAGCCAGCCAAGATGAATACTTTCTTCAAGATCAAGTACTGCAATTTTTCTAGAATTGTATTATGCAAATTAACATGTTACAACTACTTTCACAGCATTAACATATAACTCTCACTAACTTTGAATTAGGCAGAAACACAACCAGATTTTCTCACCGTGTCAAATCCATTGTTTGGTGTCAGTAGAACTGTACTAACTTACAAAGAAAACACAACTCAGATTATGTTGTGTATTCCACAGATACCGTTACAAGGCTACCTTTTGCAGAACTTTCATAAATGCTCTTCCTAAAAAGGCACAAGCACTATCAATTTATGCCTGCTATTAAAATTCTACATTAATAGAAATTAATGTTGAAAAATAACATCAAGACAAATTTACACTACCAGCTTTCAGAAATTGCAAGGAATTTGACACGTAAGATTAAGACACGTGCTAAAATATCAAATATTAACTACAGAAGGGTATGTAAAAAACAAAAAGTCGTGTTAACGTGTCTGCTATCTTCATGTGTACAACAATTACTGAAACACACCTGACTGTAATGGTATGCCTGTAACTGGGAAGAAGCTTCTCCATATTCAGGAAACGGGTAATTTCTTCAAGAATAAGTCGAACATCAGGATTTAAGTTATCCAGTGTTCGAACTTCATTGTTCACACTAACTGCAGGAGTCACAGAGTTGGCTAGGGCATCAATCAGCTCAGCACGATAGTAGTTGTCTGAAAACTAGATAAACCCAACATTTAAACACAAGCAAATCTAACAATATATGTTCTTTAAAAGTTAAGAAATGTTGAAGCATCCTTATAGAACAAGATCTTAAAACAAAAACCATGTGAGAAACTGCATGAGAAAGCAAAACAGGAATAAATTTGTTCTGAAAATGGATTTGAGAGTAATTTGAGCAAGCCTACTATCAGTCATTAATCTTCACTCTATAATAAGAGTATGTTAATAGTAAAATGAGCATATTACTATTAATACATTGTTCTATAAAAATGGAAAAATCAGGCATTGAAAATTTTCCAGATATGGAAGAGAAAAGCCATTATTTCTAAATGTGAGCACCTAAAACTATCTGTTACTATATTCAGTACCAAGGCTATCAAGGTTAATGGGTGCTTAGTACCTCAGAAAATCACACAGTTTACCCAGACAGAACTTTGAAAGCTTCTGAGAGGAAATAATGGGTCCACTGCTGCTTAGTGAGGGAAATTTCACTTCTTTATTTGCTTCTTTTACCTGGGCTCTCAGTTTAATCCCTTCCATTATGCCGGCTGTTGCATTTGTTGGTTATGTTAGTAAGCAACAAAAAGTATAAAAATAGAATTTAAAAAGCAGGAAAAACAAGTACTGTTTTGAGTATTAGTTAATTCAATCTAAACAAACCCTTATCTGTCAGATTTGGTGGAAGATGTCAAATACATGCATGGAAGTGACACGCAAAAGTGAGGTGGGATCTCTCCTTGGGTGGTGGAGAGATATTAGCACCACTAACTCACCACATTCTGTGACTACCAGTGCTTGCACTCACATGTCTAACTCTACCTCTCCGCTCTCCATCATCCTCTTATATTGGTAATCTTGCAACAAGTGTCTTGTTACAGTATGTGTTTCTACACACAAGGAAGTGAGACTTAAGATGCTCTGGAACTGCTCCACTTAACTTTGGGTACTTAACTAGGAATAGTATGCTATCCTCCTAGCAGTTGTAGACTTTCTCTGTAGCTAGTCAGATGGAATTTTGTACCATCTCAGGATCTTAAAGGTCATCTAATCATCCTTCACAGGTGGTCTGTGTGGGAAGGAGCTTTAGATGACAATACTTCCAACTCAGATGCTTCAGTTTAGTGATAGCACAATATTAACCTCTGTCTCAGCTGTTAACTAGCTGAAGACAATCCAATTGTGTGAGCTAGAGCTGACATTCCAAACCAAGAATCCCAGAGTCTTGTATATCATTAAAAAAATATTTTTTCTTTTCCTTGCCCTTTCAAATAACTCTTCTCAAAGTGAAACCCCCTAGCAACAAACCAGTGCTTAACTTTGCATGCTACATGTTAGCCTCATGTACATTTTCTCAATACACATGGGTCTTTTGAATGAAAAAAGTAAAGCAAGAAAAGCATGCGTGAAAATGAAGACAGGCAAGTCCTTAGTAAGTCAACAAGCACAAAGAGCTTTGAAACATCCAAGAAATGCTGCCATAGAATTGTCAGCTACAGAACATTCTGTAGTTAACTCTCCTAGCCAGTTATTTACATTAGTGGCATAAAACATCATGCAGTGTATTAACACTTCTTTCAACAAAAAAGTGAGAGATTAAAATTCTTACCTTATTCTTCCTGTTATCGTTATACTTGATCAAATCCAAAATAAACATTAAAACCTCCTTAGGACAGAGGTTGTGAACATCTCTCAGAAGAGCCATAGCAACAGGCATAGTCTGTAATAAAATCAATACTAACTTCATTCTTGTATTAGTGAAATGATTGTTAGACCCTGAAAAGAGCTACACCCTGAAAATGAGCAATTAAGAATTTTATAATAGCAAATCTCTGAAAAGTTGTATTTAAATACTTTTTGAAAGTCATACCACATGTATAATTTTCAGAGTAAATAAACTATGTAATTATTACTCAATAATTAGTCATAGTGCAGACTTTTGAAAAAAACTATATCCAAGAAAAGACTCTCAAGTCAAGGCACTATCGAAAAGGTAACAAATGAAAAATAATGAAACACAGAAAATGACGAGGGAACAAATTCTGAGACAGAGAATTTGGGTACTTTCATGTGAACATGATGTCTAAGCTTCCATTACCATTCAGAGGTATAGACTCAATACAGCCAGTGAAGCCTGAAGCATTATTAGCCAGACAGATATTAGCCAGATTAAGTATTTATTTTAGAGTGAGCTAAGTAGCTCTCTAGGGTCCACTCACACAGATTTAGGAGTCTTACTCTAGATCTACAAACTTGGGACATGGGATTAAAAGGGAGAGAAGTATAAGATTTAGTGGGAAAGAACAAACAATGAGAAAAAGAGCAGAAAAATACAAAAGAAGGTCCAAGAAAAAGACATGGGGAAAAGGATGAAGCTGTTTTGGACAGAGTAAGAAAGCAAAATTTAAGTTTTCTCCATAATCAGGAATATGAAATCTGTGAAATAAGAACTAAATTATCCAATAATTATAAAGTAGATCTTCAGAGAAAAACATTGTAATTCATTTTGTTACCCACTGTATAACCAACAACTATAGGTCCAAGTAAAAAAACCTGCATTAACATCAAAATAAGACGCATCAATACATGATGTTGGCAATTCACAGAAAGGAGTGGGTAAAATGGATTATGCAGTGCCTTGAACTGAAAAGTCCACCAGTTTAAGGTAAGATTTATGAGATTTTATTTGCGGCACGTTATCATTGCCATTAATGAACAGACAGCTGCTGAATTCTCCCAAAAGATAAAATGAGTGGCTTTGTTACTGTGCAATAAATTCTATTTAGGAATGAGATAACAAATATTTACAAATAATTATTATGTGTTCTCCATTCTTCTGAAGAAACTGCTAATTTAACTTCAGCTACTCAGAAAACATTGCTAAAATTTTCTTAACTGATTTTTGACTAAGAATAGAACAAACAGATGCCATATAAGAAGGAACTAGTTATTTTGGATTGTTACGAATGGGTAAAGCAGGACTGTGCTACCCATATTCCTGTAGCTGTCAACTGTAGGAATGTGCTTGTGTTTTGACAATTCTTTTGAAATGTTCAGTGAAAACAAAAAAAATTTTACCTTTTGCAGAAAGTAGCTTTGAAAGTTCATGAAGTTGTTGGTTTTTACGATGTTCGGACAAGTCTTACAACAAAACATTCGGGTAAAGAGTGACTTCATGGCTGGTGGTCCAGTCCACGTACTTACCATGGAATTTGCAATCTGTATAATTGGGGAGGGGGGGGAAGGGAAATCATATTAGTATCATCACTGCAAGTTTAGTTTGACTGTAGAAAAATACAAATTTCCCACAATCAAAAGGGTAACTGCCAAGAAAATATTGTCCTTCAAATAGATACATATTTTCATCAATCTATTATCTTATATTAGCTAATATAAGCTTATATTAGCCTTCTCTACATTAAAGGTAAATTTTATGAAAATTGTTCCACTTGGAAGATGTCTTTCCATGATAAACTTCTGCTCTTAATTATTTTCTCTTTTATGTTTTAGATGAAAATTCTGTGTTTACTAAGCCAAGTTTTCTGACTCCACAGAAGCCAGTGATGGAAGAGGCTTTTACAATACCAACTTCCCAAATTTACCCTGCCAGTAACCTCAGCCTAGACGTTAGGCCTCAGCAACCCTAGGACCACCCCTAAAGCGAAAAGCAAGTCAGCTACCTCTAACTTTAATCATAATTCACAAAGAGACTGTGCACTGAGACGAAGTTATTGCTATAGTCTGTTTTGGTGTAAGGTGGTAAGGTTCTACAAAGACAAATCTGCTTTTATGCTTTCCCAGTATGTTGGGTTTCATACATTTAATGTATGGAGCAATGGAAGTCTGCAGACACGAACACCTAATGCCTGATGACGGATTAAGTCTGTTGACAACTCTGTGCGTGTTTGTGTGTGTGCATATGTGTACTAACAACTGGGGTCATTGCACCTTACAACGTAGCAGGAGTTTCACTGTTACAGACCAGCCACAAAGTAAAGGAAAAAAAATCTGTTCTCACACAGAAGAAAATTAATTTGATTCATTCCTTCTTAATTATTTAGCTTGTTTTAAAAAGTATTACATACACAACGTAAGAACCAAAAGCAAGAGGTTATCTGAAGATGAGTAGCAATCCATTTCACCATTGCTCTTACATAAGATGGGTGCTTTATTACTGAAAACCATTCTCCCACCAAGTCAGGCTTCAAAGGAAAGTCAGAGAGAGAAAATACTGCGGTCAGACTAGATGTTCCCTTTACAATAACTGAAGCATTCAAACTAAAAGATGCAGGTATACAGCCTTTTTAACACCTCTTCCTGCAGAGGAAGCCTAATTCTGAAGACTGCTTAGAAACCATGATGATGAACTTAAAACTGCAAGTGTAAAATAAAACCCAACAGTATAATCAAGGTTTACTATATTTACAAGATACTCAACATTCCATTAAAATCAGGGTGTACATTTTAACTGTTTTTTAACTTTACTTATTTTAAGCACTCAATTTTGCAAGTTCTATAGATGAACAATGGTATTTTCAAATTAAATCAACAGTAGTTAAGTCATCATATTTTCAGTATTTTTGGTCTTATAATGTGTTCTGACTCATTTGAATTTCTCATTAAATACTGACAGATTCCAAGTTTTCTACTTATTCTTTTGAGACACTATACACTCCGAGTTAAATGTATTTACACATTGCCCATGCTGTAACAGAAGTAACATGTCTTGCATTATTTCTACTTAAAAAGACAGCAGGTACACTCTATTTCTGCATCCTTCAATTCAGTATAGCATAAAAACCTGGCCTAAGATATAACTGTCATGCACAGCTATGAAACTCCTCAATGTTTGGGGGTGGGAGGGAGTTTGTGGTGGTGGTGGTGCTTTTTTAAACCTTATAGCACATCACTAAAGTGGATCTGAACAGGAAATTCAGCCTGCATACTCCCAGTAATTATTATTGTAACATTGTTTTTCCCTTTCTCTGGAGGGTTATTTGTCATGAACTACTCCGCAAAGTGTGCACACACACACACACACATCTATTAACATCTTTATCAACGACGAATAAATACATTACCTGGATACTTTATGCCTGAGAGACAAGTGCTGTTTTACAACTAAGTATACAGTACATTTAGAAAGTGTAATAAATTCGGGTTTACAATTGCACTGTCACCTACCATCTCTGCATCAACGCGAGTATACCAAGAACATTTTATAGCAGTAACCGCAGTTCAGCTAGAAGGTGCAAGTCAACAAAAAAGAACCCTCCCCCAAATATGAGGGACTTTTCTGTTTATTGACAGACTACAAACCCTGCATGTTTACAAGCTGAGAAAATTAAACTGAATTAATGTCAACAGGAAGTGATTCTTACTAACGTTCTGATGTTGGAACCAGTAATAGAATATATTACACTTTCCTCCCATGTAACTCACATAAACATAGCTACAGTTCTGTCCTGCCATGCTCCTTTACCTTGACTCAATGTCACAGCCATACTTCTTGCTTAGCTTTACAATCTTTTTCTTGTAAGTCAACAACCTTATCTGTAGACTCAAGATTTTTCATACAATTACAAATGAGAAAAATTGGTTATGATTATCTGCAGCCCAATTGCCTGAGAATTCAAAATAAAGACAGAAAAATCTATTGCATCTAACCATTGTACACAGCTGATCTTTTAGCATTTACCTGTGGAATGCACAGTTTTAAATATTCCAAGTGAACTCATTATGAAACATGCTTATTTTAAGTCAGATACAGGCAGTACCAATAGTAGCACATACACTGGCAGTATTACATTAGTGTTTTGTAATACTGAAATACTTTGTCACAAACATTTATTGGACTTTTATTTTCAAAATACGGCTGAAGGATTTTTTAACTATACAGGTACTTAACTACTCTCAACAGGTATACAGCAGAAAGCAAGCTATATACCAATAATCTGAACTCTTCAAATTTTAAGCATTTATGTCCATAAAAAAATATGTCAACAATGTGTCTTTTCAAAAATTTTTATTCTTCTGTGTTTCTACGCAGTTGTTTTACCAGGTTCTCTAATTTTCATTCTTAATGCTCATTTTGTGTCTAAAGAGAAAATACCTTCCCTTTTCAAGGCAGTTATTTGGCTTTTTAATATTTAACTGCAGACCAACATGACATTTATTTTGTGCCCCTATTCAATCTGAAACAACATAGAGCAGCAATCTGAATTCACATTAGACAGATGAATTTCAGCACTTCAGAGTTCTCAACAGGCAGGGCAAGGAACTTCCCAGTAAAATAAAAAAAAATATACTTTGGCTCTGACAAAAATTAAACAGAAGTCTTTTATTTCTGCCATTTAATGAAATCTGGAAAAATCCCTTGTGGTTTTCATGTCTGACATCTCAATTTTGACAATTATGAAAGCCTTCTGCAGTCTCCATTTACAGACTAAAATAATACAGCTTTCCTTTCAAATCAATCATGTTAAAAATACTTAGCAAACTCTTTCAAGAGGCTAAATATCAAGCCAGTTGAAGAACTGTGATGAATTTTGACCCATTTTCAAACATTCACAATGTCTAGTGGGCTTTCCCTTACTCCCATCCACAAAACCTCACCTTTGCAAGGCAGAAGCAGGCCAGCATTCTCACTCGGTAGAAACATTGTTCCTGTTCCAGTATATCAGTCAGTGCAAGCCGTGATGCCGGAGTAGGGAACTTTTCCAATGCCAGAATGGCTTCTTCTTGAGCAACCACATCTCTCTCATATCGAAGCTGGTATTGCCACATGAAATCAGATTGCTCAAATTCCACCTTCCTCAGTACTGACATATCAGGGTCTATTCTTATCCAGAGCAAGGGGGAATCAGCACTAAGACAGACATGAAAAACATCAGTATCTTACAACATTTCAAAGCTATAGAAATTCATTTAAATTGTTATGAGTTATTTTTAAAGTATTTAGATTCAAAAAAACATAAAAGAATCTAAGTTAGAGGGGTCTTTTCAAAGTCACCTGGTCCAAACTCCTGCTTCTAGGATGGCAATTCTGTAACATCGCAGGACAATCTGTCCAAACTTCTAATATGTCAAAGTGAAGACAGTGTTTTAGTATTTTCAACCTACAGATCTGAGTTCATGGTAAACTATTGTATAATCTCAATATATTTAATGCTTCCTGAGACACTATAACCTTCATAAGTGAACAGCACTTGATCACCTTTTACAGTTTAAGACTACCATAAAAATTCCAAAGAAAATGAAGAAAATCTGGTGGTAAACACCTATTTTTTTTCAAGTACTATTTTTTATCAATAGATGTGAAAGTGCTTTAAAATCACACACATGCTGTGATGTTGAAGGCTGACAAGGGTAACCATGCAAATGCAAAACCTGAAGTTTTAGTCCTACAGATAAAATTAAGTTAGTTGTGTTCCACCCAAACAAGCACTTTATAGTTTAGTATTGACACAGCACCATGACCACAGAAGTAATTTATGGGAGCAACAAGCACAAACTGTATAATAGTCTTTTACTCAGTTTTCCACATAAAAGTGGTAACAGAAAAATACAGATATGGAATTAGGAGAGAGTTCTGAATGACAAAAAGAGCATAATTATAAATATGATGCATATTTCTGTATACATTTGTAGACTATCTAGAATTACTGTCACAACAGTAACTACAGAAGAAAGGATAGTGAAGAGTGCACAGAAAAGAATAAACATTATTCTATATGCTTGGAGCAGAGGAGTCCAAACTGGACAAAAGAATGACAGCACCGCAGATTGGAAGGTTAGCACATAAACAAAGCATAAGTGACTTGCATAAAATCATATACCAGTTCAAAAGTAGTTCTAAGAGGACAACTGAAGTCTCAGCATAGTATAATGCAATAGCTACCTGCATATAACTGATTAGAACTACCCAAGAACATTTATGTTAATTGC
The DNA here is from genome assembly GCF_015220075.1 of Falco rusticolus. Classification (NCBI taxonomy): domain Eukaryota; kingdom Metazoa; phylum Chordata; class Aves; order Falconiformes; family Falconidae; genus Falco; species Falco rusticolus. The sequence goes on along the minus strand of NC_051189.1, from coordinate 19,209,127 downwards.
TCTTAAATACAATTAAGAGACTATTTATTCTTGTCAACTATCATACACAAATGGTAACAATAACTTGCACCATGAAAATATCCATTATAAAATTGTTTATCATATTTTAGATGAGGGTAAATTCATAAGAATCTCCAACACTTTTAAGGTGACAAGAAATCTATCCTTCTTCAAAGAGACACCATTAGTTTTCAAGAACAGATTATTTACTTTCCTCAGCAAGCAAACAAAATACCAACACCTTCAGTATTTTTGAGAGCACCACTGGTTCCAAATCAAGGAGGATCAAGCATGTATTTACACTGAACAAGAATTTGCTTCCAAAGAGCTAAACAGTTTCAGTACAAAGCATTTCATCACTTATTCTCAATCTAAAAGTATTGTTTCACAATTAAACACAGACTTCAGGAACTTGTCTTAATGCCAATGAAATGGTCTTCATCGAGGTCCAACAAAAACTGGTCTCACTTTGTTTCAAGCAAATTCTTGTTTACATTTTACCTCTAAAGTCAGCTGAAAGATATAATTGGAAATGTGTAAAGATGAATAATTTATTGTATCACCTTATCAAGCCTAAGATTTTTTAAAAAACTATTATAGTACCTAACCCATGCATTTTACACTTTGCCAGCATTTTCACAGCTACAGAAAAATGTCTCAAAGAAGGCAAAGAAATGTGGTATGGTCTTGAAATTTGCCAGTCATACAATAAAGTACAACAGTACTATCAAATCCTTCAAAATAGTATGCTTTAGACAAGGGGAACATGGCTCAGTCTTACACAGAAACACCAACAAGCTAACTTACTCCATAGCAGACAGGTCCATGTCCACCTCTTCTCCATTCATCAGTGGAATCTTTTTCTTCTTATTTCTGTTAAAAAAGCGAAGTAGAAAAAAAACAGGTATTAATTACCATGGTAGCAAACGTATCTTTATAAATGGAGCACAAGCCTGCAAAAGTACTCTCTGTGTATTTCACCACACTGAAAAATAACGTTTTCTTCCAGCAAAAAATATTGACAACGTTGAGCTGTGCATCAGTTTGGTTCAAGTAATACTCACCAATAGGTTACACTGGTTTAAACTTGACTCCCACCATTTTTACAATTACACATAAGCATACAACTTTGAGAAACAGAGGTCAAAGTAGTTATTAAAATGTGGTAGGAAACTGAGAGAATCTCTCTGGGAAGCATGTTACTTTTCTTGCTCATTAGGTTTAGTGAACAGCCCTAGCACTGCTTAACAGAAACTGAAAACTATGCAAGTGTTTTATTCATAGAGCTTCACTTGAGGTACTCCTCTGGCCTACATTTGTCTTCCCTCTAATTTGTCTTTCCCATTCAAAGGTGTTACATAATTTATTAGTCTTCATTCAACTAACTTTATAAAAATAAGCTCTTTATAAAACTTTTTAAAACTGCTTCTAATTAAGAACTGCACATAAATGTAAGGTTTCTGCTATCCATAAACAGTAGTATTTTCACCCCTTACATCATAAATAAATCTTACTCAGTAAGATTAAGAAAATATAACACAAATATAAAAAAGGCATATATTTATCATCAAATGCATTACATGTTTTCGTACATCCATACTAAAAGTACTTGCAGTTTTTTAGTTCTTACCTTCTGCTTTTAGAATGGCAAGGTATATCATGTTTAAGACTGTTTTCCTCAATCTGCAACGTATGGTTGAATGATCCATCAAGTTCCTGCACTGTCACTTTCAGAGGACCCTTCAAATTCACAAGATTTTGTTATTAACATTAAAATTACATTTATTAATATATACGTCATACTTGGACTTGTAGGTAAAATATGTAAAATTGACCTTACCACGTATTTCTGAGTCCCAGGAGACGTGTAGTCTTGTTTTATTTCCAATTCCAATACATTCCGTTTTCTATTAAATGCAAAACTACCATAAAATTTTACCACTCCACTCTGATCCCTATTAAGCAGTATAGGAATTCTTGTGCACAATGCAGTAGTTATAAACAAACATAATTCTCAATGTTTTCATTTTTTTACACTAGCTTTATGCTTCTTTATTCCTAGCATTTCCCATCCCAAGACTATCAAGAAATGAAAACACGTTCATTAACTTTTTAAGTTTTTTTTTTCTTTAAACAGTTCATTGATGTAAAATCATGTATCTTATAGAGAAAAACTGCAGTACAATTGAAAACATGAAACCCCATTTCTTGACTAATATCAATGAAACTTGATGAATCAACACACAGAGGTTTATTTTACCTGAAATTGTAGTATTAACACAAGCCACCAAGTTATTAAACGTTCATGTATTTTAAACTATCAATCTGTGCTTTAGGTTACTTATTTCACGGTGATTTACTGGAAATCACATCTTAAAATGCACCAGACTATAGCATTTTCCATGTCAGACTTCAGCATATTTCTATGGGCAGTGTCCTCTGGAATCCCTTTAGTATAATTTGGCCTTAAATTCCAGCAGAGTTCTTGTGCTTCTTTCAAAGTAAAACTTAGAATCATGAAATCCCTTTTAGTAAGGAACATGCAAAAAAGCCAGCACACTAAATAGCTATGAAAGGAGCGTGAACTGGTGACTCACATATATATCTAATTCAAAGAATAATGTACTTCACTGTTTTAAGGAAATATGTTTCATACCTTTCTTCACATTCCTTTAATAGTGCCAATTAAAAAACAAATTCATTCTCCATATTAACAATCCAGACCAAGAATAAAAAGGATACACCCACTGCTTTATTAAAGGTTGGATGTCTTTGCCAGAGACATTTGAGATAGATTTCAAAAACCCAGATGTGGAAACCAACATCTGACTCCACATGTGTGACTGGAACTTCTGAGATGAAGCAGTGCTGGCCAGACTCAACAACTTGTTGAAAACCTAAAATGATAAAAGTTATTACTTTCATTAAATACTTTAATATATAAAATAAGTTTTTCTGTTTAGTTGCAGCCGAAATGCAAGTAAAGGCCAAGAAACTCATTCTCTGATAACTGCCCTCAAAAAAAGCCTTTCAAAATAAAGACATTTAAAAAAAATTATTTGCTTGTCCATATCAGAAATTGTGATTTGCAGACACAAATGTATTTTTACTTAACGCAAACCATCCATGATGCTGAGAAAGCCCTGAAATCCCAGCTTCTTAACATGAGAAGTGTTTAACAGGAACAAAACTAAACTAAAAATGTCTCCTTTGCTTACCACTGCTACAAGTACAACTTATCATGAAGCTTTTTAACAAGCCGAGCTGAATTCAAAGTGGAATCCAGAAACATACTTTGGCATCCATTTTCTAGTTCTAAGCACCCCATACTTCAAAACCATGTAAGTTGTAAGGTTAGTCACTGCAAGTAGGTGTGGCCTTCGTTGACGAAATTATAACGCAGAGGGTAAGGGTAAAAATGCATTTTTAATCAATTCTTTCTACCTGAGCTTTTTCCAAGAACCAAATTCCCTGAAGTTACATGTACATATACACATATATACACACAATGCATTAAAAGATCATCAGCATTCAAAAATTATCTACAGTAAAACTGACTATATCTGCTTTTTAGAAAGAAAAGTCATCAGGTTCTCTGCTTTGCTATTTGCAAGCAATAATTAAAATTTGTGTAAAAAAAAATTTTACAAAGGTACATCTGCTGTATTTTCAACCTGACAACTGCTTATAGTAGCTCTAGCACAAGCATATACATGTTTTCCTTAAATAAAAAACCCCACAAAACCTGAAGTTGATAGGAAAAGGTAGCACTCATTTCTAATAGCACCCTATCTTTTTTTGTAGGCATATCACAAAACATATTTAGTAAAGAAGAAAAACTACAACTCTGTAGAAGTTTAGCATTTCAGAATAAAATTATAATCTTTTTTCAAATGTTTCTTCTAATATAAAGATCTATACTCCCTTTAGTACTGAAAATTTTGTACAGTGGAGAAAGCAGAAGCTAGATTCTCATTACTTTCATTATTTATAATTTAATTAGATAAGCACGCAGCAGCACCAGTTAGGGACAGTAAAACAGGTCCTCAGTGTTAACAACCAATCATAATAACCCAAAGCAATGAAATACCTTAACATTAAAGGCAATATGTACTATATGGGAAGTATTAAAAGTTTTATGCATAAGAATAATAGCTAACCTAACACAAATGACCTACCTACATTTTATGTTTGTTCTGTCCTGCTAAAACTCATAATACAAATGCAATCCTATGATGACCTGTTTTGTTCTTCTTTAAACTCCCCTTAGTGACTAAAAATGCAACTGAAGACAAAAAGTTGTCTATACTCCACATGATCATTTAAACACCTACCTGTAACATGAACTCCATGCTAATCCTGTTCTCAATCAGTCTCATAACAAGATGCGCTTTACACTGGAACATAGTGTAATATTCCCAGGACAGCGTATGAGGGTGTTTGATAGAAAAATGTAAATGTGAAGCAGGGCTGAAAAATAGTAATAAAAAAATCCACCAGCTCTCTATTTTGCATTTTATGGACAAACTTAAAATATATCTTAGCAATCAAGATTATAGCTACACCAATAATTATGAGATCCTTCCTACTGCTTTGAAGTCATAAATTATGACATGCTTAAAATGACAGCTCACTTGCACAGAAAGGTGAAATGAGTGAATGTACCTGGTGTACAGCAAGTACTGTATACTGAATAACAACAGGTAATACATGCTTTGTATTACTGTAAAGACAGCAGCAGTAGCAAACAGAGCACGGAATCTGTGATCTGAATCTGGACATCACTTATGAATTGACATTCCCCCATTCCACTTCCATTTAAAAGTGACTGTACATATGTAAATAATAATTGTTGCAATTTAAGAAAAATAAGAGTTTTAAAATTCACAGTGGACTTTCATATGATGAGTCAAAGAAATTGCTTGGGTTTTATTTTAGTTAGCAACTTTATGCTTTCAATACTTGGGCAAACTGACATCTTCTAAATCTGATAACGTGCCAAGGAAGACTAGGCAGAGCATCACATTACAGCTGCCACGCTGTTTCTGTAACTGGAACTATCTGTGCTCCTTCACAAATACCCTTCATGTCTATAAGCAAAATATTTTAAATAGTTTAAGTTCATTCCATATCAGAAGACAAACAAATGGTGAAACCCTGAAACTTCTGAAAACAGAACTGATTTCTGTGTAGCCTTAGTGGCTGTACAGCAATAAAACACCAAAAGACTTAATTTTGATGAGCTTTGAAATCAATTTTCTCCACCAAGTCTTACGTTTCAGAACACAAGCATTTTCACCTATAGCCCAGTTTGAAAGCAGAAAAGTAGCTGCAATACTAATTCTCGATAAAAACAAGACTTCTTTTGCTCCCTTTCAATTATTTGAGAAGTGGAGATAAGTAGAAGTCTGACTTAATTTTACTAATGAACCATGTCTGTGGCAACTCTATTTTGTTGTACTATGGTTTTGGTTTTAGTTATTTTAATGGAACATTTGAGTGTTCCATGAATGATAAACATCTGAAGAAACTGGACCCATACCATGTCAGGTCACCTTCTTAGGAAGTGGGAATCCAGACTTATTTGGAATCTGTTGGTGGAGAATCACATATTGGCCATAGTGACATAGAATGCCAGCTAATTAAAATTTCTGGGCTCAAACTGGATTCTTCTCCTGTAATTCTTCCTTATAGATAACCTAACTAAACCATTTCCAGATGGACCAGACACCTGATTGGTCCAAAGACTTTAGAAGAAAACACTGCAAGACAGAATGAAATAATTCACAAATTGTAATGATCAAAGATAAGCGCCATAGGCCTCATCTTCCATTCCAGCTACCTCAGGAACAGACTGGTCTTCCAGAACCTTCAAAGACCTATTAAACAAATCATTTTAACTTTGGCCAATCTTTCCATGCAGTGGAAATACATATGCCAGCAAGAAATAGTCTATCAGATTTCCTATTCTGATATCCTAATCAAATACCCTAAGATTTCAGGAGATGGCAAGAACCAAGGTAGCTGCAACACCTTAATATTTTTTTTCCATCCTTTACATACTGGGACTGCCTTGACTTTACTCATGAATGCCTGTTTAAACATCTTAGGAAGATACAGAAAGAAAAGTATTTCTAAATTTCAGCAAGTACTACCCTTCTTAAGGTATAGTAAGTATATGAATAAGAAGGTACTCAGGTTTACTGCTTGGTGTTTCTAGTTGACAGGCAACTGCTAAAGTTCTCCTTATCAAAACTGTCCTGTTATATTGGATACTTCTCTGTTCTGAGGTAGGGAAGGGTTAGCAACCATGAAAGAATTGAAATGTAAAGAGGAAACTGAGGTTGTGGCTCAGACATATAATAATTTAGTCTCAGTATAAAAACTATTTATCCAGCTTCAAATTATACAGTTGATTGACTTTAGTAAAATTCTTTTCTTGAAAATGACAACCAAGCCAGGACCCACATTCTTGGCCTTCTTATATTTACTAAGTGTTGATTGATTTTAGTACTGGTTTACATTATTTAACTGCAAATCAAAACTGAGACAAGTCTGCCTTTGACAGTTATGTTTTGTAGTTTATTCAATATCAATACATTTCTTCTGATTATATTTTTCTTCAAGCGTTATTATTTAAAAACTTTTCTTGAATTGGCACCAAATGAGATTTGAAATTAGCACTATGAACTTAGAACCTTTGTCAAAGTGAAAAGTGAACCAGCTCTTCCATGGAAATTTATAGTGCTCGTGCTCTCCAGCACATTCTGGTCATTAAACCTGTCAATATGCTTCTTCCATTTGAAATATATCTATATAAATTCATTAAGGTTTTTAATTTTTACAAGGTGGTACCAGCACAATTGAAGACTAAAGAGAACTAAAACCTAAGAAGGAAGAATACAAAACGAAAACATAACACATGAAGCTTTGTTCTAAGCCTTTCATCCATACAGCAGTTAACCTGCAGTTTACCTCCTTTCATTTTCCCAAGCTCCGGGATTTCTTCTTTTAAAATAAATGCTCTGGCGAGCAGTGTTTGTGTTTCACCAGACATAAACAGGAAGAATTTGACACACCTGTGTTTTGCATAGGTTAATGTGTCTGAAAGAAGGTGGTTTTTTCCTCCTGTTGTTTTCTTTTCATATTCTACTTCTAATTTAGTTGAAAAATGATACTATTAATTTACCTGTCATTTTCTCCATATTATTATTATTAATTGGGACTTCTATAATGCAAATATGCTTGGCAGGAAACCGTATCATAACAACCAGAACAAAGAAATGCAAAAAATGTATTGGAACGCAATATTCCACACATCATTATGAAAATACAAGTAATTTCCCAGAGTCAGGAACATATACTTAATTTACATACAAAGGAACTTTGCAATCTACGAGAAACAGAAGTTGCAATTTTTATTCAAGTTATGTTATGATTATTATTACAAGCTGTAATACAATGAAGTAGTGAAACAGCTGTAGAAACACAGAGTGCTCAACAGCGATACATCACATAGAGGAAACAAACATTTAAGAGCATTAGAATGGGATTTTATCAATTATTTGTGTCCAATTCCAGAATAAATACACCAAAACTAATCAAACTGAATTTCTTTTTAAACGTGTCCTCTTCTCTAGTTTCACCTGATCCTATTAATGTGAATTTAGTTTCTCTGTGTAAGGGAGTATGTTGCCAAATTGTAATGCTGCCAATTAAAAAGTCTACCAAAACCTAATTCAGTACCCCAAATTTTCTTTAAAAAAAACCAGTATCACCACCAGGATACCCTAAAATGACTGCTGCTAGCTGTAACTTGTTCTTCAGAGGCATAAATAACAAAAGCATCTAAGTACTTTGTTTGCTTCACTACTTGAAGAAACAGGGCAGTGAACTAAATCAAAACCCCTTAACGAGCAGACAAGCAAAACTGTGTAATAGCTTGGCATGCACAGACATACACAACCTGCATCTGTGGTTGTCAACATCCAGAAAACACAGTAGCTGTTGAGGATTCACCTGACTGGGAAACTAGCTAGTATGTCCTATTCCTGATTTCAGAAAACACTTTCTTCTTTTTTATTCCCGCCCCCCCATCTCTCTCTCTAAAAAAAATATCACTAATCAAATGTTAAATGGGTTATTTGTACACTTCATTTCTAAATCCAGAGCTTTAAATGAACAAAATCTGGATTTGCACACTCCCAAATGCAAGAGAACCACTGCTGCAATCAATTTTGGTTGTATTTTCACAATACAGGGGCTTCTGCTGCAGCGAAGACTTAAGGTAATTCACACATTCTCCCACTCCACCTGCACATGCTGAACCTAACAGTTTTGTACATGCTGCTTATGAGTTTCTAAAGAGCAACTCTTTGTGAGGCTGTGTCATAACTACATTAATTATTTTAAGAAAAATCCAGTGAAAGGTTGTCACTGAAACCTGGATCAACTTACTGATCTGACTTCCAGTAATACTTTTCTACCTCCAGTGGTTAGCACTACTCAATGGGTAGTACAGAGTATCACAAAAGAGTTAACGGGAAAATTCCTAAGCTACTAATAGTGAAGCTGCAGTTACTGGTAAAACATAAACCCAGCCAATTCACAGTTACCAATGGTACTTCACAGGTGACTGATCTAATACTTTTTTTCCCCAATTAATTAAGAAATCTTAGTATAAGATTGCAAGGTGGTAATAGAGTGGAAAGTAAAAAGAGCAAAGAAAAAGAAAACTTATGATACTGTAAACAGCCTAAAGATTACTAACCACTCAGAACAGCTCAGGTCAAAATCCTAGCTCCACATTCTCTCTCATCCTCTTACTAAAAATAGTTTCATAGCAGCATTAAAAGCATTCATTATACTTAATTCCCTTCAAGATTTAAAATGAAAGAAAAAAGAAAACTACAGTGATACAATATACTCAAGATGTACTTTTATGACTAGTAATACCTGCCTTGGGCAGCTGAAGATCTTCAGCCTTTCGTCTTGTGCTACACAACACACCCAAGGCATATATTAATGGCCCCATAATAACATACCCTGTAATGACTTCTGGCTTAAATAAACATACTTGTCTTTCTCTTTTCCTCCTCCGAATATTGGATGCAGTAAAACTCCACCAGTCTTCAGCTCATATGCCACTATTTGATCTAACTCCTAAAAAGTACAACACACATAAGCAAGCATAATTTCAAAAAGTAGAGAAATTATTTAAAGAAGACAGGAAAGCTTTTCATATAATCGTTCAATCTGTACCGTCTAATTAAACTTGTTCACAAACACAAAGAACATTTTAAAATAGGGCTGCTCCTCAGCATGGCAAACAATAATAAACCAGTAGAAATTACCAGTTAATGCTTGTTCTGGGTCTGGATTGTGGGTCAACCCACAACAATATTTAACTACAATACATTTTAAAAGTATTACTGTTCAATGAATAAGTTGTCTCTGACCAAAAGAAATAAAGGTGATTGCCATTTCCTTGCAGTGGAAAGTAATACTGGGTATACCCACACAGTAGACTGCAGCATATAGAAGCTCATCTTGACCCATGCCAAAGTCAGACGGAAGCCAGCTCTGAACTGGAAGATGAGTTTGAGTTTCTGCAGTGCTGTGCTTATGTTAACAAGCACACTTCAAAGCAGGATGTTTGCCCTGGCTCACTATCACCCAACAGTTAACATGGCTTTTGAATCAAATTGGGTCAGCTTGAGCACAGGAAGAATGAATCGATGTCTACCTTCAGCCCAGGGTTAGTCAACGAATTTCCAGATGTTGATATGTATTGATACTTATTAATCCATATCAACTTACACACTTTAATATATTGTTAATGCACTCAAAGCAGTAAGGGCAGAACTGGAGGCTGTGACAGCAGTTCTGTGTGAAACTCTTAGCTCTACATGGAAGCACTTAGCTAACTCATAGGGAAGAACATGAGCAACTAATATCCAGAAGCAACTTCTGCTGCATGCAGCAGAGACGTCTCATGATAGACCTTCATCCAATTCTGCTGTTCTCTACTGCATTCACACCTTTAGCACAGACAGCACAGGACTGGTGAGCTCAACATGTTAGGCAGATAAGGATATGGTGCTGAGTCCCCATGTGAGGGATGTAAAAGAAGTCCACGGAGTTTTTGGAATAGGAAGAGTAAGAGAATGTAATGAGAGGAAGATGATACACATGTTACTGGCAAATAATGGAGTCACTGCTCCTATCACTAGAAAGTACTTGTCTCAGAGCATGACATTTGAAAATGTAAGGTACAGACATTCTTTTCCAAGGAAAGAAATCCCTGCAGCAGGCATTTTTTACTGTTTCATTATTTCATTTAGTACTCAAATGATGCTGAAAGATACCTGATCCACTATAGATTCAGGGTAATGCTGGAGCCCTTCTGGGCTATATGGATGACCATCACAGTATAAAAAATTCAACAAATATCTCCTTATGAATCTCATATTCTATTTTAAGTGTTAAAAAAATACAACCTTTTTTGACACTTTCTTTCTAGTTTCATGCAAAAGCCCAAACAAGAAGAGGAAAACTAACTGCCCAGAAAGACAATGAAAATTACGCTTCATAAGGCAGTCACAGAAATACATTTTGGTTAATGCATTTGGTGGTTTCCCTTGCAGCAAGCGGTAAGAACATTTCAGCTCTAAGTTTTCTCACTACTAATTTTTTTTTAAATTGCAGTGCAAAACTATACTATATTTTGGTTTTACATTGCATGTTCTTTGATGTAAAAAGTTTGAAAGATATAAAAAATACTACTATTGCATTGTTACCTGCTTAATCCAGTGGCGATACTCATTAACACCAAAGGTTTTTTTCATCCAAAGGCCATAAATATAACCTGAGATTCCCTTTAGCACCCATTCATCTGACCTATAATAAGAAAGAAGCATGAATTATAGCACTTCAGAAGGTATTTTGTAAGGGATGGTATTTTTGACCAGCTCAAAATAGCCACAGATTTCAGCAGGTTATATAACTTTTTTAAGTCAGTAGGAGTCTGATGAGCTGTGAACCAATTTATGGAACTTGGCACCTGGATGGGACTGATGAAACTGAAAAGCCACTGAAAACTGAACTTTCACCACAGAAGTCCAGATCAAAATACAAAAGCAAACTATTTTAGTTGAAACAGTAACAATAAAACAGTGGAAATGGACACTGAAGTTAAAACAACCGCTAATCTGTATGATCTTAATTTCTTGGTAAACTTCTCAATGCAATACAGAAGATTTCAACAGTAAGTAGAGTAAATGCCTGTCTCACCATTTGGTGGACACCCATTTATACACCTCTTCTGAGGGCTATGTTCTAACAGAGAAAAATATGGACAAAAAATACAACATGATCACGTACTAGAATTCTAAAGATCAAGAATTACATACAGGGTATGATGATGTGAGTAAAATAAAGACTATAAGGGAGTCAATTATGAGGAAGGAAAAAATTGTCCTCACTGCTGAAGCAGGCTAGAAATAGGGAAGAGAGCAAGAGAAATTACAATAGTACAAACATCAATTTAAAAACATGTTGGTTTATTCTTTTTTTAAGCCAAGGATACTTTGGGACATATACTTTTGCCATGAGAAAAGTAATGGGCTCATTGTTCCCGATACATTAAGTGTATGCAAAAGGCTTTAAAATAAATTCTGATCACAACTGCAAGAGCCAGCTGGAGGAGATTTCCTGAGAGATGGCAGCTTACCCCCCCAATAAATTTGCCCATTTGACACTAATTTCTGCATTCCCCTCTAGTTCTGTGCTATAGTCTGTTCTGTGCAGGCTAAACTTCTTCATCCAAAATACTGATGACATAGAAGAGTCCCTTCTAAAATTTCCAGGTGCCAAAGCACACTACAACATTCATCAGCAATAATTTCTGAGAGAAGACATGTTCAATCTCTACAGTCTTTGGAACCTTTGTATCTCACACTCTCAAACACACACAAAAGTACTCATAGTTTTTCATTTATTGAGCTGGTTTTATTATTTCTCATGTGTTTGTGTGTGTGTGTGCTTTCTTCTAGTTACTGTTTCATTTATTCTTCTGATAAAATGCAACATGCAAATTCAAATTTGAATTTCCTACTTTCCCCATTTTCTAGAGAGTAGAATGGTAAAACACTTACCAGGACATTCTGGATATAAAACATCCAAAGAACTGCTGGGCCAGAGCCTGTGCTAAGCACCTCCTTGTCAACGGAGTTTCATCTATAATCATTGCGCTGTGTAAGAGATTCGTGCTGGACCCCCATAAAAAAAAACAAAACACAATATGAGCACCAGCTCCAAAGAAACAAAATAAAGACCTTGCTTTAAAAGCCAAGACAACTAAGTCCTTCACCTGTTTTCCAATGAGATAGTAACATCCTTTTTTAAATAGCCTTAACCCAGGCCAATCTCCTACTATCTCCATCTATATACAACTCTCTATGTAGACCCAAAATAGTTTAACTGCTGAAACACTTTTGGATTCCTGGTACCCTATCCCAGTTGAAGAAAAATAAAACAATCAAACTTCTGCACTTAATCTGATCTTAAATACTTCATGCATAGTGTTTCTAATTCAGAAAGAAAAGCACTGCCAATTTTTTCTTAAAGAAGATACAAATCTAACATCTTTGTAATATATTACATTGGAAATGCTGGTAAAAGCCTGTAACGTCAACAAAGGCCAGCCTTTTCAAAATAAAGAGCCCAAAACTGAGGCTACCAAAGTAATGAGAGCTTCATGTATCTCTCAATAGTCTTTGATCTAGAGCTTCTAGGCCTCTAGATTTAGAAGGTGTAATTATCTCAAATACTAACCTGAAAATACTCATGGATGCATAAGCAGCTACTTCAACATAAGCTTCATCTATAAAAACAGTCTTGAAACAGGAGTAGGGATAGCGGCAAGTAAGAATCTCCTCATAAAATTCAAACACCTCATGAAGGTATGATGTGGTATGTTTTAGCAATGGGAGAAGTTGTGGTAAGCAGAAGTGAGTCACCTACAAACAAAGGAAAATTTGGTACAAGACTGATTAATATATTTAAAACCATAAATACCAAGTATATTTCAGAACAGAAAAAAAACCTCCACAACAAAACAAAAATATAGCTGCTGTAAATTTATCAGAACAAAAGCATTTTCAAACTCTTGACAATGATTACCATGGCAGAAAAGTGCACCAGGATGTCCATCTTAATCGGGAGAGCAACAACAGCAAAATAATTTTTAGCAGACAATGCACAATAATGATGTTCACCTAGTGATGTCTATCATTTAAAAAACACATCACATTTTTCTTTGATTTTGCAATCCAATGTCTTTTGGAGATAATATTTTTCTTTTATGCAGCAAAAAATTAGCTTTTTTCAAATCAGTCAAGGAGTGAGTGCTACTGTTCAGAAGACCTGTTTCTGCTAAAACGACAAGTAACCTTTGATATTGCCGATGTCCCCACAAACTCTATGAAGCAGCCAACAGCACTGACTTCAGCAGTGACACAGGAACTAAGCTGAGAATGATAAAGAACTTCAAGTCAACTCTACCAAAGTCAAATTCTACAGAAATTTATCAAATATGAACAACTGATTTTTTTTTTAACAGCTATTATCTTTCACAAGTGAGTGTGTCCCACCAGTAAAAGTCAACAGAATAACACGGCTGAGGACTAAAATCTGATGTTTGCCTTTGGATTAAGTAAAACACAGATATTTGACAGTATTTTCCTACCATGCTTTAAAAAGACAACTTTACAGCCCAGTCTTTATGCTAAACTTAACCTGCCTGCCAAGCCCACCCTTACCCAATCTGAAACTACAAATGTAAATACAAACTGGTGGACTTCAACACTATGGCAACAATCTGTTAAGAATGAAAACTCAATGTCAAATTTAGTCCAGAAGATGACTCAGCTGTGTAGCAATCATTTTCATCTACTACCAGCAACAGGACCGGTTTAAAGCTATTTTGAGAAATATACTTTTACCAACTCCAACTAAAATAGCCCCATAAATTCAGGTATAAATGGAATTATTGCTCATTCAAAGGCTTTACTTCAGAGATAAATTTAAATACAGTCATTACTAGACAATTTTTACCACATAACTGTACCAATGGAGGACGTATCTAGACATAACTATATTTGACATATACACTGATTGCAACATAAAAATAGTCACTAAATCTTTAAAAAACAAGAAAGGAGGTCTCTGAAGATTACCTCATGCATGTACGGATCAACAAGGATTTCAAAAGGTCCTATTGCCAAGGAGATGTTAGAAGCTGCAGTTGGAATAGTCAGCATGTAATGAAAAGTCTTCTTTCTCATATCGTGGGTATATACAGTTTCCACCAAATCTCCATTTGAAACGGCCACCATTGCAGCATCTACAGTATACTCAAGTTTCCAGGTACATAACTCAGAATATGAATCGACACAAGGAAACCAAAATCTAGGGAAGTTAGGATTGGAGGAAAAATGGTTACTAATTATATTTAACAATTATACTCTCTTCTTCATAGCCAATTTTCCCCTCAAGTTCCAAATCAGTCTTAAAATACTGTGAATGTTGACACACTGACTCCTACTGTACTTTAATTTTATAAAGCACTACAAGTTTCTTTGCCATTACCTCCTTCTGAGCTATAAGGACTAGAAATCCTAATTACTAATCGTTAGATGCTACTTCACATTGGTAAGCTCCTTTAAAGCACAAATTAAGTTTTAGAATTTTTCAAATTTATAAGAATTAAAATTAATTAATTCAAAGAAATTATTTGTATTTCCTACACTTGGAGATTAAATAGGAAATACAAGTTTATCCTTCAAAGTTAGTTTTCTTACCTTGTAGAATTTTGATAACCACATGAAAAGACATGAGCCCCTCTTTCTGCCATGCTGCCCTCCATGTTGGGTACCACAAAATGAAGGCCTCCTTTTGGCTGGTCCAGAGAAAAGTTTATATGCACCTTCAGGACTTTTAATTCTGCAGCATCAAAACCAAAATTGGAGTAAATATAAACAACTTACATGAAAGTCGTTTCAGAATAATCATTCTGGTTTGGACTATTAGTCTTTCAACATTATGTGTTTACTTTATTCTCATGGACCTCCAGGTCCACTTACAGCTCAAAAGCTTACAAAACTGAGACTTCTTAAGCTTAACTTACAGGATATGAATTTATAAGAATCTTGATTAATAAAAAATGCAACTGGAGTTACATTTCATCTTCCAGCTCCCCAAACGTAAATAATCCTTATACATTGATTGTACCCAAACCATGATCTTCTTTGTACCTTGCTGAAATAATTATCTACATAAACTGCATGTAACAGGCACATTCTTAAAAGACATTCATTTCAGTTTCTTAAAACCTCTTATTATAGTTAAAACATTTCCTGTAACTTAACTGCCTTTGATTTGGTTTAGTTTCACAGAAAACCTCACCTATGAATACACTGGCAAGAGGAGAAATTTAAGCATACGGTGAAATTTATCCAACAAGTTTCACCATATTTTGGCATTCAAATTTTTAAAAGAAAAATTATACCTGTTTGGTATTTTCCCTTCTAGGCTTGCAAGTAAGACAACAGGAACTTGAACAAAAATTAAAATAATCAAATCCCATTAAGGTGTACTGGACAACACTGTATGAGTCAGCTTCGCAATACAGTTATTATTTTCTCACAGGTCTCACAATCCCATGGGAAAAACTCATTAAAAACCATGTAAGAAAACAATACAAGAAATTAATAAAATCCAAGTAAGAAAATAATCAACACTGGAGAGTGATTTATTAAAACAGTTACTTGTTGCAGGATCTAGTATACCAGTTTATAAAGTAGTCTACTTTTCACTACCAAATCATTTTTAAAACAACCATTCTTCAAAGTGAGATGGGAAAAAATTAGTATCGCTTTTTAAGATTTATATAAACATATCCTTGTAAATTATTTTCTCTGTTGGATCATATATATTGTAAGCAGCTTCAAAGTTACAATTTAGCACCCGATACATTCCATTACACCTACTTCCTCATGTAGACTTCTAGGCTCATGATCACCCAAGAATATATCTGTGAAGAGTGTTAAGAAACTTTGCAACCACTTCTCCAAATTACCAAGAAGTGTGATGGTATTTTTCAGACTCCAACCGGGTGAGGAAAAAGGAAACGGTAAACATCATTTCATAAAATAATGTAATGCTACTTCTATTTATTTAGATCTGCTATCTTCCTATGCAAACACATAGCCAACAACTCTATGGCATCTTAAATTAAGCCTTCAGTATGGTCTCTTTACCATCAACATGTTTCCACAGCTCTGAGGGAACCTTAATGCAGAGTTCTCCATTTCCAGCATCTGGGTCCACAGCACTGACTGCAGCAGCGTAGGCATTGGAAAAATAGTTGAGATTCCTCCTGTCAGAAATACCCAGTTAATTCTTCAAGTACATGCAGAACCACAAAAAACAATTCTGGAAGTTGCATGATATGTATACAAAATTTCACGGTACATGTTCAACCAAGTATTTCTTTTGTTTTTTAAAGGAGCAGAGAGAAAAGGGATGAGTAAAGATTAGATTTCAAAAAACAGAACTTAAAACTAGGCTCTAACAGAAGTGATCTATGACCAAAAAGACTTAAGTAGTAATAAATCCTAATAAAATAAATGAGAAATGTTCAGTGTTCTTTTCTTTCCAATAAGAGTACTACTCATGTTTTTTGGCATAGAAATTAAAAATTCTTATTTTGGAAAATTTTGGATTACATTTGTACATTTATTCTAAAGGTCTGACAAGTATCTGCTTTCTCATATATTTCAGTCTTGCTTTTTGTTGCTTATCCAAACGTAGTAAGATTTTAGCTTGGCATGGGTGTATTTCCCCCTTTTAGCTTGACGGATAAAAATAATCTTATTTCATGCACTTGTAAATATCATAACATATTAGATGCTAGAGTTTTGGCCTTAATACACAAAACCAGAAATATGTATTTACTTTAGTCCCTAGAAACAACATTTTTAAAGTGTTACCATCATTTGTTCATTTAGGATGCAGACACAATTTTTTGTAATCAAGTTTGAGCTCTTTACGCTACTATATATTAGCTGCTAACTGACTGCACATTTCATTCCAGTGTCATACCATTACTTCAGTTACGACTCAAGATTAACCGTTTTCTACTGAAATGAGCAGGAACATGCATATGTCTGCTGCTAAAGTGGTTATGAGCAGGATGCTATCTTATTATTTAATGTGATTATATTCAGATACTGGAGGACAACTAGTCAACTTCAAAAATAACCATTCTTTTGCTATGCAAGAGTTTTTATACTTTTTCAAACTGGATTTTTAAACTGTGCAAAACATGAGAGCAAAACCTTTCTTAATTCTAATCCTCTAATACACAGAGTTCTTCAAGAGCCTGCACAACTCTATACCTGAAGAGAAAGTAAATGAATTACCACCTTTTTTTTCCAGAACTTAGGTACCTCTGATGAATCCAACAACTGTGGGGGCAGAGCCACAATTAAGCATAAAGCTACCACAGAATCATAGGATCACAGAATAGTCTGGGTAGAAGGGACCTTTAAAGGTCACCTAGTCCAACCCCCCTGCAATGAGCAGGGACATCAACTAAATCACGTTGCTCAGAGCCCCATCCCACCTGAATATTTCTGGGGATGGGGCATTTACCACCTTTGTGGGCAACCTGTTGCAGTGATTCACCACCCTCAGCATAAAAAATTCCTAATATCTAATCTAAACCTACCCTCTTTTGGTTTAAAACCATCCCCCCTTGTCCTATCACTACAGACCCTACTAAAAAGCCTGTCCCCATCTTTCTTATAAGCCCCCTTTAAACACTGAAAGGCTGCAGCAAGGTGTCCCCAGAGCCTTCTCTTCTCCAGGCTGAACAACCCCAACTCTCCTAGCTCGTCTTCACAGGAGAGGTGCTCCAGCCCTCTGATCATCTTCATTGCCCTCCTCTGGACCCGCTCCAACAGGTCCATGTCTTTTCTGCGCTGACGGCTCCAGAGCTGGACACAGTACTCCAGGTGGGGTCTCACAGAGGAGAGGAGAGGGGCAGAATCGTCACCCTCAACGTGCTGGCCACTTCTTTTGATGCAGCCTAGGATATGGCTGGCTTTCTGAGCTGCAAGCACACATTGCCAGCTCATGTTCAGCTTTTCATCTACCAGCAGCCCCAAGTCCTCTGCAGGGCTGCTCATAACCCCTTCACTGCCCAGCCTGTATTGATATCAAGGGTTGCCCTGACCCAGGTGCAAGATTATTGCACCACAATGGAATAAATTAACTTCTGGCTGCAGACTCCACTCTTCCATGGAATCTGAAATCCACACAAAGCAGACATGATCTCATTTCAGGTTTTTACTTTCATCTAACCATTCCCTATTCACCACCCACAGAGAAAACAGCATTCAACCCAAAGTACAGTACCTTACTTGGAAGAATGAAGGGTAATTAACTATGCCAGCATCATCCTATAAGTCTAGGTATGTCAAACACCATGCTTCTATTCCTAGCTTTCCACATCTAAAAAACTTTTGCTAAAACACTGAAATATATTGAAAACATATTTTCATGCAGTTCTTCATCTTTGGCAACAATAGTGCACAAATTCCCTGGCACCACTACCAAGACTGAGAATGTCAGGAGCCGTAAACTCGTCTACTTTGCTTGGAAGCTTCTGAAAATAGGACGTGAATAGTAAATGGGAGCATATGAGCACAGAAACGCCCAAATCCCAAGCTTTAATACATAATAGTTTTTCCTTTTTCATAGCTGAAGTGTACCTAAAGATAGGGCACAATGCCAACAAGTTTTAAAAGCATAAGGTTCCATTCGTATATTGGAATATAGTATAACTTCAGCTATGGTTTCAGAACAATTCAACCAACATAAACTCCAGCTGATGTGCTGTCTCCTAGTCTCAGCCACACATTCCTACTCCCTCACTCATTAAGGAGACTACTGTTCATCCGACCCTGCGGTGATGCAGCTGAGAGTGCCAAAAGGAAAAAAAAATAATTTTTTTTCAGACAGCCTTCTGTTGGTTTAGCTCCCTGATCTGACATATTGAGGGGTCAAAGAAGTGCTACTTCAAAGATGGCATGGGAGACCATCAATGGGACCATAACCACCCCAACCGGTGCTGCTTTACGGTGTCTTCAAATGGCATCCTAGGAAGGCAAACACCACTGGAAGAACTTTCTTTAGAAAAAGATTACATGAGTAAAAACTACCTTAGTAATTAAAGAAACTAGCAACAGAAAACAACAGTAACATTGTTAGACTGTAAAGTCTCTAAGTTTTTTATTTTAATCTAAATTGGTTCTGAAAATTCACTATTATTGATAGGGGTTCCCTTTCCAATACATCAGAGAGCATTCGCTTGAAGTTTGAGGATCATGATGAGCTTGCAGTAACATTTTATACATCAGTGGGTTCACAGACAGGAAAAGGTTACGATTTTATAGCAAGAAAGGTAGACTCCACAGGGCTTAAAATTTTATGGAAAACAGTCTATTCTGATATTTCTATTTTTGTGAAGTGTTCCAATTCAAATGGGTGATTCATTGTAAAAGGAATCCATTAAAGGCTTAATACCACAGATTAATTTATTCATAGGTTGAACTATTCTCAATAAACTGGGTATGGCCATTTTAACAAAAACAGAGCACATGCCAAAAGTTACAGTCCAAGGAACAAGGATAAATTATCCTAATGCTAAGCGTGGACTGACAATGAAAAACTAACATGCATTCATGGTTTTTTCCTAGTAGAGATATATTTTATTATCAGAATTCACCCAAAACACTGTTAATTACAACCAAGTTCATGCTTGTTGACTGACTAGACACAAGCAATCCTGCAGACTTTTTGAAGCTACTCATTGATTCCAAATACTCCATGTCAACTTTCCATAGCATCTCTCACTACTAGCTGCAGCAGTGCTACTTAACTGTTACACACCCCACAGTCTATAAAACAATTTCTTCCTACAGTACTAAACATCATCTTGGCAAAGTTCTCCGATCCACATGTAATTTATTACTCTTCATTACCTGTAATTCATTTATTATTCCACTTTGCTTCCCACATACAATTAGCACTTGGTTTTGGAGTCCAACCCCAAAACGTACGATACAGCATATATTATACATAGCGTATTTTTTATATATATAAAAAATGTATATGTATAGTTTAAATTATTAGCAAGGCAATGATGTGAATATTCTGTACACTGAAAAACCTAAATGTTCATTCTTGCCCAAGGCTAAGGGTTTTGCCATCTCTTTCTTCAAAAGTTCTCTACACCTGTTTATTTCTAAGTCTATTATAGATTTCCAACTAGATAAGGATCACACCAGTCAAAATGAAGGCTATTTATTGCAGCTAAATGACACATGCTTAGCCCACCAGTAATTTTTCTATTTTGTGCATAAGCTAAAGGCTTGATAACTGACTTCTCAGAAGAATATTGCAAGAAATGCCCTGAAGGCTACCACGTTGTTCTCTCTCACAGCTTACTGCAGCTTGTAACTAAAGCAACAGTGAAGTCTGAGGATATCAAAACATCTTCATATTTTTAACGTTTAAAAACTACAGGCCTAAAGTATAAAAAAAAAAAAAGAAGCTGAACTAGTAAGCGAACAGGTATAGACCGCCAAAGGTAAAATTACACTGAATAGAGTACCTATGCAAAGGAAAGCGTTACGTGCAGATTAGCTAGCTATACAAAAACGTATCCTCCTTTACACAGAAGTAATAATAAAATGTAGTAGCATCTCAGCTCTGCACCATAACTGTCACACAAACATGTGAAGTGCATAACCAGGCAACAGCAGGATCATCACAAACATCACTTATCATAGATCAAACCACTGCATCAAAACTTCAAACTTCTGCTGTAGCTATCTAATAATTAACAATCTTACCCATAGGATTAGTAAAACAGATCTCCTTGGCCTGTTAAATATGATAAATGAGGCTGATAAAAACAGTTGTCTCAGTAGTCATAATACACGCTGTGGGATTTTGGCATACTATAGCCCAGAAAAATAAATCCCGCTTCCCTTATATTGACAGAATCAAGAAAGCAACAATTTACAATTAAAAGAGAGAAGATGAGGACAAAGGCAGCTTTCACACTCACTATTTGCAGCCTCTGCGAGATTTCAAACTCTTCCTTAGAAAAGTATGAGCAAAATGGGATCCTCTGCCACCTTGTGTACATATGGTAAAACTATGTGAATTGTTTTATACCTTACAGCACTATTCAGATGTTTGCTCAGACAGGGAGGAAGAGGCTGTGTTATGTAAGTTCATCCATCTATTCCAATACAAAAAAAGCTATAATGTCCTGAAGCCTCAGGAGGAAATTACAAGATGGAAGACTGACTTTATTATTAGATAAAACTTTAAAAATTCTTTCAGTTGTTACATGAAATTATGGTTTGGGATTGATGGCTAAACTGACAATAGCATCAAAGTCAAAAATACATTTAATGCACATATTAAAGATTTCTAAAATTTCCTATTAAATTCACAGATTTTTAATTACCTTTTTAGTGAGATTTTTTTTTTGTCATTCAGCAGAAGTGACAATATGAAAGACCAAAAAAAATTTTCACCTTCAGCAACACTGAAAATGTAAAATGACAGGGATCACCTGCCGATGACTTTTGCATCAACACATGATACAACCCGAAAGTATTACTTGAACTGCAAACAAGCTGTATGTTCAAATTCAGAACACAAAGAGCTGATCTGACAGAAGATCTCACCCAGGAAGTGGCGAAGAACACCATGGCGAGACAATTTCAGCTGGTGCTGCTTGTATTTCATAGATGGAGTTCTCTTGACTTTCTCAACCCTCTTTTAACTATGCTTTCTTGCATGCCAACATTTGCACAACATAAACAATTAACCACTTCACTTGACCTTCACAACTGTTTTAAATAAACAGCTTGCCAAGAAACCGTCTTCATTTCACATTCACTAAAGTCAATAGACTACTGAAGAAAGCCATGCAAAAGCTAACTATCCCTGTAACGTTAGAAACAAAACCTGATGACTAATCTGTGTACTGTTCAAAACAGTATACCTAGTTCAGCTGTAAGGGTACAAAGGACATCATCGCTGAACTTGCCATAACAAAGGAGAACTCGGAAGAGGTGACCAGATGATTAGATATAAAGGCTACTACAAACCACTACTGTTTCTAGAAGCAGTTCTTTGTACAGAAGGGCAGAGGAAACCCACTGATAAATTATTATATTTTTCTTTTTTAGGCACTAATTTCTAGAGCTTTTAGATTTCTAGCATTTTTGTTTATGATCCTGCCTTAATAGCAGAGATGCTATACTTAATCAAAACTTAGCTACCATCATGATCAATACCCAATGGTGACCAGGTATTTCAATGGAAAAAATACACATTTCATTTAATACTTTGTAACCCATGTAGCCTTTGACTTCTGAGATACAGAAAAGAGGCATACTAGTTTTTTGTTAAGAATGTTTGGTGACCTCTGTCTTTTATAACTATGAATAACACAGCAGTTACAAAATACAGAGACTTTCTATTAAACTCGAATAGCAACGTGAAAACCTGCAGCAGTGAAAACCACAGACCGCTGCAGCCCTGTGAGAGACAGTATTTCACTTTGCATGCATGGTCCTCAAATTTAATTCAGATCTCAAACAGAGTAATATGAAACAAAGGATGATGTTCCCTATACCACTAGGACACTAGATGAAGAAACTCACTTTCTCCACAAAACGATTGAATTATCTCTCCTGATCCCCTTCTTAACATAGTTAAGTGCTCATTCTGATAATTTTAAATGCTGCTTCTTTCTCACATCTTCCAGAAGTTATTCAGGATTCTGTTATCACAGAATCACAGGCTGGTTGAGGTTGGAAGTAGCCTCTGGAGGTCATCTGGTCCAACCCCTCTGCTCCAGCAGGGCCCCCTAGAGCCATCTGCCCAGGAGGACATCCGGATGGCTTTGGGTATCTCTCCAAAGACAGAGTACAATCTCTCTGGGCAAACTGTCCCAGTGTCCGGTCACCCTCACAGTAAAAGTGTCTCCTAATGTTCAGAGTTTGTGTTTCAGTTTGTGCCCATTGTCCTGGTCCTGTGAGCAGACACAAGTTTAAATACATGAAATTCCATATGAATACAAGTAAATGCTTTTCTGCTGTGGGGGTCATCAAACTGGAACAGATTACCAAGAGAGATCGCAGAGTTTCCATGCTTGGAGAATCTCAAAACCCAACTGGACAGAGCCTTGTGCAACCTGCTCTAGTTGACCCTGCTTGAGTGGTGGTGTTGGACTAGGTGATCTCAATAGGTCCTTTCCAACCTAAAGGACTCTGATTTCCTGTCAGCTGCTGTTAGTCATGTAAAGCACTTCCACTAGAAATTTTTTAACCATTCAGCAAACTGCAAATTCAACCAAGCCAGCCAAAAGGATGTGTGAGAACATGAACATGTTTCAGTAAAATCAGAAGAGAATACTTAGTGAAAACATTGGACCATGGTGCTTCTCTTACCAAAACCCCAAACAGATACAATTTTTACCAAAGTCTCTTCCCATATCATTGCCCGAAAACATGTGGGAAGCTACAAGGTTTTAAACTTGCTCTTCAGTATCAGACCATGAAATCTGAAACTTTTCCTTTAAAATTTCAAAGTGAGTTTAGATAAAATTCTAGGACTTACACCCTCATATACAATGCTAATAAATAATGAAAGTTTGATTCCTTAGGAAAGAACAAAAGCTTTACTTTCTAGCTCTTCAGAACAATTAGAATGTCCCAAGGAGAATACTGAATTTTTGACTTACAGAGCAATAGGAATAACAGCAACAACAAAAAACTCAAGTCACAAAACAGACAGGAATTACAGAATTAATAGAATCAAGTGGTTCAGTATCAGGACTTAAAGTTTCAGAACTCTTGATAGCCAATTCAGTGTCCTGTATAAATAAACACCGTACCTAGCAAACCGAACTATTGAAACTTTTGTAAGTGAAGAAAAAAGGAACATAGAACGTCTGCCATAAACAGTTCAAGTCCAAGGATGCAAAACTTAGGATAAAAAATGAACAACAGAAGTTCTCTTCGATATCCTATTTTCAGACAATAGTCAGAGAAGTTAAGTCAGCTTTAACCTGAAAACTGAGATGGGCTAAGAAACATCTCAAAGGCTCTAGTAATTAAGGCAATGGGTAGACCTCTTATAGATCTAGCTACATCATTTGACAATGCCACTGTTCTCACAAATCTAACCAGCAGGACTGTATCAACTCTCTGCAGTCTGCTTCAAAATAAGTCTAGCTAGCTCTTACCTTATCTGCTTTCATCAGCTGTATGAGCTAAACAAGGTGGTATCACCTCTGAAGCTGCCTACTGAGCCCTCTCCATCTTTTCAGCTAGCAAGTCTCTCAGAGCAATCACTGTCCAAGGGGACACAACAAATAGCTGAAGGACATTAAGCTGATGCTTAAGTAAGCCTCTTAATTTAGTAGTCTAATAGTTAACCTGATACAGTCACATGATTTGCCTTGTTCCTACTACTTGTTTCAAAGTAATAAGCTAATTACATGTCAGGCTATCTAAACATACATAATAAAATCAGAAACAATTCTTACAAAACCTTATTAGGAAAATGGGAAATATTCCCAAAAGCTTTGATACCATATGAATATTCTTATGTTTCAAAATAGGAAGGAACAAAAATGATCATCCAACGTGACATTACACATCATAAAAATCAGGACAATTTTTGCAGGACAAATTAACAGAATGTGATGGTTTGGTCTACATGCAACCAAATCAATCTAACCAATTGTGCTGGAGTAAAAAACAAAAAAGAAACCACAAAAAACCCACAAAACCAAAAACTAAGGGCAATCCTCTGACGTGGAACTCTCATATGAATGTGGCTGCACCACTGTAAAATGCTATCTACAAGAATAAAAAAAAAAAATGCTATTGCCACAATAATGTAACCACGTTTTCTTTAAATAAAAGTTGGGCATAGATAAACCTGAAATCCATCAAAGTTAAGACATTTTAGCCACAGATATTTTCTTACCAGAGAAGAAAAACACATGAGGATGACAGTTTCCTAAAGCACTGAGAATGCTACTGGCACCCACCTCTTCTTCCCCCATAAAGTACTTTCATAAAAGTTTCTGATGCTTTTACAAAATAATAAAAAAAAATGTTAGTAAAAGAAAATTTCAAGAAGAATATCATAAGAGTCAAAATTATTGCCAAAATACTTTCTCAAAATTAAGTCACCATGCCAAAAGTTAGCACTAGAAAATCACTAAGTAAAACTTGCCAGTACAATAAAACAGGTCATGCTTAACAGCAACAAAAGATACTACATCTGCAGAGTTTTAAACGCATCACTTACTGCTTTGACTCATGGTGACAAACCTCCAGCGTTGGATCATTATAGATGAAAGCTGCTTCTAAATCGTTGACTCTTACTCTGTAAATCCGGCACTGTTTACTGTTGAGTTTGATTCTATTCAAGTTTGCAACTGTGGGAAATATTGTCAGTTCCACATAACCCTATGAAAACACAAATCAAAACCTTCTATAAAATCTTTAACCAACTCACAAAGTAGAGATATATAAAAAAATTCTTATTAACACATTTCAAAGGAAAATTGTAGGTAAAAAAAATTAATTTTGTATTTATAAAGGAAATTGGTTTGCCTTTTAGGTGGCTAGAATACCTTTTTCTTTCGTACCATTTAGAAGGTGAATTTTCACAGCTGTGAAATAAACCAAAACAAAAAACTTAACATGACTGACAATCATGCTTGTTTTACTGGAAATGATCTGCCTGTATTGAGTAGACTAAGTTACTAGCATCACTTCATTTTTCATCACTATGTTTTAGGTTTTAGTATTTGAGCTTGAGACAATTTTTAAAACCTAAGCAGAATCCATTTAGGCACCTATTTAAATCCACAATGACTTCAGGCCTGAAATCATGAATGTATTTTCAAAGCCCCAGTGAATTCACATATAAGCTAGAAAACCCTATAACCCTAACCCCAACATCAACTAACATGGTGTTGAACATGAATTTGGAATTGCAAAGTGCTTTGTAATATTATTTACAATGGAGTAACTTTCTTCTAGAAAGCTTTTCCTTACATAAGTTAAAGTGCTCACAGTACAAAAGATATTTTATTTGACATGTCTCAAGGAATTATAGACTTTTGAGAGGAATCAAATTAGAAACTATAAAATATAAAGAAGCTGAACAACATAATTACTTTGTGTGTGCAGTTGTTTCCTCTAAAAGCATGAAGAAAACCCAGACGTTTAATTTCTACTTTCACATTTTATTAAAAAAATACTTACTACAACAGACTTTCTCTGAAAATTTATGTTGTTGATACAAACTACCTGGTGAGTTGTGCTGGAAAAAAAAAAAAACAATTTTAAATAAGTAGGTTTTGCACAGATGCCAGCATTTAAAATAATATTTTAAGCCAGTTTTAAAAAAACAAAGAGCTCATACAAGATGTTTGTACATATAAATACTGCATATAGCATATACTTATATAAGAAGAATTAATGGTTATCTAAATCTCTTACATGGTCCAAACCAAATAACCAAGACAAGTTGCACGTAAGGTCAGAAAAGTTCTAATAGTATCATACCAGTATGATTATTAGTAGCAATACAGGAAGATAACACCATTTTTGAACATCACATAATAACAGTCTGTAAAAATATAGTATTACTGATGGCATAGAATCAAGTTTTAACACTTTAGTAATGTGCACTATTAGAAACGGCATGCAACCACAGTATTTGCAGTCAGAGACCTGTGGAAAATTTACCTGGTGTGTTAACTCTTGCACATAATTTACGTAAACTGGTACTATACATGCAAAAAGATACAGTATGTGCTTTTAAAATTAGCGTGTCATAAGAATTTATTATTTTAAATAATGGTTATATATTTATCGAGATAGGCATTTTAAACAAGTCATATGCATTTGCCTAAAGTTTGAATGACATATTAGAACTCCTGGTAAACAAAACTCTTGATTTAAAAAAATGGAAGATAAAATAATATTTTTTAAAAACTCTAGAAGTTATTTCTACTTTTCCTGTAGTAGGCAGCATCTTCACCACACTTCACAATAGTGCTATCTGTGACTCAAGATGCAACCTTGTAATAATTCAACTCTCATGCCACATCACAAATTATATGCACATACTCATGTAACCTGTGCATTAAAGAGTGACTTTGCTTCCACTGAACAAGTTCAATAAGAATTCCTACAAGAGGCATTAGCTACACATTAAAATATATATGGTAACAAGAATGATTCTGTTTAGAAATACATTTGTGTTACAGATTTATAAAAAAAATCATTGAAGTATAAACAGAAATACATACAGATTCACTCAAATCTACAACCAACTGCTTTACAGCTTGGTTACAACCAAAATAAGGAATGTGTAAAAATTACAATTTGCTTTAACAAAGCTGCTTGCCACAAATGCAAGCACCTTCTTATATATATAAAAAAAGCCCTTAAGTCAAAAAGATTTGACACAGCAGTAAGAATGAAACATGGTAGCATGGTCTGTTGTGCTGATACTGTGTGGAGAGAACTACAAGGTTTGAAGAGCACTACATAAATATGAGACTGCGTGGCTGACAGACTCACCGTCCTTGAGCGAGTCCATTTACACAATAAAACATACAGCTACAACACACATTTTCGGAATGCAAACTACACCACAAGCAGTAATTCCAACCTTCTTAGGCAAATAATTAACGATCGGCCTATGGCCTGTTTCAAATGCGCACTGGTCTCAAGTATAGCAACTTTAAAAAAAAATGGATACTTATAATTTATATGGTCTTGGGCTCTCAAATCCTTTGTCTCCTTTCTTCCTATTCATCCTGAACAGCAGCACTAAATACACACTGCTGACCGTCAGACTGGCATCAACATCATCCTCGCTTGATGAGTCCTCCGGTATTTCCCTGTGTCAGGTTGTACTTGATCACTCATCTCCCCTGCGGATCTGTGATTCCCAACGGTCAGGCATTCTCGGCTTGAACGAGCACCATAATTATAGGACAAACAACATTCAGCATTCAGTCTTTCTACATAAACCTCGTATGAGTGCAGCACACAACCCCTCTCTCCACTGGGGGTACGATACCAGTTCAGAGGCGCTCACTGCTTCCTTCCCGCAGAAGGTACGTAAATCAACGGGCAGGGGAGGTGGGAGCTACCGAGCCGGGCAAGGCCTCAGCCGGGGCGGCTGGGCAGGCAGGGCCGAGGGGTGCCCGCTCCCGGGGCAGCGCCCTCCGCTGACAGCTGGGACAGACGGTGCCGCGGGGCGAGCGGCCCGGGCGGGGGGAGCGCTGGCGGCGCCGCAAAACCCCGCCGCGGCCCGGCCTTAACGGCGCTGCTCCGGGCGGCGGCTGGGCTGGGGGCTCCCGCGGCTCGCTCTCCTCCGAGGCAGTCGGCCGGGGCCGGTCGGCATGGAGGGCGGGGGCGCACAGCGGCACAGGGCGGGCTCTCCGGGCCGTACGAAGCTCCCCCTCAGCAGCGAGCCCGCCGGACCCCGCCAGCGCTCTCCCCCTCAGCAGCGGCCGCCATTTTGCCCGTACCCTTTGACTCCTGCCGGTTGAAAGGTCACAGCCGGTATAACGGAGCTTTCAGGATGGAAAGTCTTTTGGAACGTTTTGTTTCATCTAAGAAGGGTGGTGCACCGGTGTCAGAGGCAGCCACAGGCCAAAAAAAAAAAAAAAAAAAAAATTCAAACTAGGTACACTAGGGCTGGGCATGTCCTGGTGCGCATGCGCCCTGCCGCCCCCCGCGCCGGAGCCGGCCGCGCGCGGGTCACGGACACGGCGATCGCGCATGCGCAGGGCGGGCCCGGGCGGCCTGGCACGGGGAGGCGGCGGCGCGGCTGGCAGCTGGGGCTGCGGCTCTTTGCGAGTGCCCCGGCGGCCCGCTTCCGTCCGGCGGGGCGGCCCTCGGACGGGAGCACCTCAGGGGCCGGGCGGGAACGGGTCCGGCTGACAGAACCCGCCTGAGTGCATGAATTTTAGCATACCTGAACTTGTTGAGAGGCCTGAGCGGTAAGACACCAGGCCACTTCTGCGTCAAAAAAGGGGTTTAAAACGGTAACAGCGCTGCAGGAAACACGGCTCAGAGCCACGGAGTGACACTGGGCCCGATGCCTTCTCCCCCCCCCCCCCCAGCGTGCTATGGAGCAGCTGTAGTTACAGTGTCAGAAGAACGCAATACTAAGTTTATTCATAACTGAGATTGGTTCTATTACAAGCAAGTTTTGATACATCTGTTTTATGTTAACATAACTGCTTGCATCAAAGAAACTAATGCAGTTATCAGCAGTTCCTGAAATTTGGGAAGCATCACTTCGAGTATCCAACAAAACAGACTGAAAGCACCATGCATACGTACAAGGACTACACATGCGAAAATAATTTAGATAAACCTGAATCATTACCTCAGTGCAATGATCCAGCACTATTCACTTACTGCTTAAATCCAATGTAAATACACACTGCTGTACCACAGACTACAAGACTACAATAAATTGTTTTGTGTATTTCAACCAAGGAACCTTCTGTGATGCAAGGGAAGCTTTTTTCCAAGGCCTTCACATTCACATTCTCATCGCTCGCTCTGAGATGGAACCTTCTGGTGCTACTGAAAGGACCACAGCTGTTGAAACCAGACAGGCAACAAGGCAACCCTTCCTGGCAGCGAGCCAAGGTGAGCCAGCTGAGTCTCCATGCAACTGGGTCAAACAGCACGCTTGTACACTTCAGAAACATGGAGCACAGGGAACCGATCTTGCATCAATATGCAAGAATAAGCAGAGCTCAGGAAGTAGTTTTTATTCAGCTTTTTATCTATAACAAAATCCCAAGAACACATACATCCATCTTAAAAATTACATTTGATTTATAGTTTCTTTCCTCTCCCTACAGCTGGCATACTAGCAGTTCCAAGGCTTTTCATACTTTACATCCAAGTTTGATGCAGCACATGTTCTCTGTATAAAAAACCTCTATGTTAAGTTTTTTAAAAAAATAACCTGAAAAATGTCTAATATTAAACTCCAGTTCACTGACATGCCAACAATTATTTTTAATGATTACAAAATTTCAATTTCAGGTACTCCACTTTATGACAGTATCAGAAAAAAATTGTTTCATTGCTCTGCACAGAATATTCCACCTGAAGTTTTCAAACACTATTTCTATGTGCAGTTATTTGCCATAATAAAGTTTTTTAAAAAATAAATCGTATTACAAGGTTTTATAAGTTCTCTTTAAAAAGCAAAGGTAGTCTTCTGTAAAATATTAATCTTACCTCAACTACATTCTAATGGCAGTTTATAGGAAGCTCATAACAGTGTCCAACTATTCTCTCATGCCTTCACACTTGATTGCAATTTCTTTTTTTTGTAACATTTAAAAGGTAATTCTGCCAAGGGCTAGTGTCAAGAGCTTGTGCCCATGGTTCAAAGACATGACCCATAAGAACCACCACCTTCCAAAATTAAGACTAATACAGTCTCAGTCATTTGCTCATGAGCTTGTCAAGGTCTGCAGTATTCAAAATGTTAACACTGCAATGAAATCTTAAAGAATGCTCACTAATGAGCAAAAGAGTTCTGTTTTGCCGTTGAAATCCATGCGATTGATTCAATTATTATGAAGGAGGTTTTAATTTTTATGTCATACTTCAGTTTATGGATAGACAGCTAAAGTGTATTCCAGAAGTAGCTTGACTCCTGACATAACTACAGACACAAAGGAAAAAGGCGGCGCGCAATGGAAGGTGGGCATGGGCTGCCGACACTGCAGTTTCTTAGAAGAGGCAAGGACCCTCACATTCTACTTAGTTGAGCAGAAAACAACTTGTTCAAGCAGCTTAGATGATGAGACTCAAGAACACTGCATAATACCAGTTGACAATTCTTTCCCCAGAACGTAGCAACAATCAACATTCACTGTTCCTCCATCCAGTATTCCCAGTTCTTAAAATAATACTCGTTATGAGATGGGTCTCCTAGAATTATAAACTTTAACGCCGTTCTGCATGGAGGAGCGAGCATATTTTGTCAGAAGAGCACCAACTGTCTGCTTCTCTGCACATAAGTCCCTATAGAGGAAATAAAGCAGATGACATTGGCATTAGAGATACTCTCATACAGAACTGATCTGCAAAATACTTGTAAATACAGTAATAAACTGGATTTGGGTATTGGGAGAAAAAACCGAACAACTACTGTAACCTTCACATAATGCTTTAAATGACCTACAGTTTAGAACATGGCTTGACATTCAAGCAACAGGCAAAACTACGTAATTTACTTCAGAAGAAAGGATTTTGTTTTTTAGGGGGAATTGGTTGATTTTTATGATTACTGTTCGCTAAAAGGGTTTTCAATATAGCAAACCAGCTAGCTTTGAACTATCTAATTACATTACAGTAAATTTAGAGCCACCCATAAAGGTTTCATGCAGTTACTTCTGAGTTACCATCTATACCTGCTCACATGTGTCCCGGCTGGGCATTCCAGATAGCACTGCAGTATAATAACCACCAGAAGTACAAAGGATGCAGTACAGGAAGCACTACTGCTGAATAGTTATGGCGTTGTAAATACGAAGCCTGATTATAAATATCGGGCGGTTTATCCTTTCAGTTAAGTCTGCCTCAAGCAAATAAGACAGAGTTAATTGCCCATTTAAATTCAGTAGGATCAGCTTTTTACACAGGTTTAAATCCAACAAATATAACTACAGTTCCTCCGGGTGGGGATTCTATTCATGTAGAATTCAGATTAATTTAAGACGGAAAGTACAGTATTTGAGGCAACCATACCTGATGAGAAGTCAGCTATGTAAAAAGGGAAGAACGTAACACTAATGCTATTTTAATAAAAATAAATATATCCTTACTGTATATAAGGGGTAATATCCACTTCTGTCCACTTTTCCCGTATGGTGAATAAGCTGTTGAATCTTTCCTGATTATCTTCAGGCAGGTTTTCTACTTTTAGCAGAAAGATGATCTCTGGTGTTGAGCTTCTATCCACAAGAGCCAAGCCCTGTAAATCATCATCAGAGAGAAAATAAAGACGAAAAAATTAAACTTCCTTCTTTCTGGCAATAACCCACAAAAGTTGCCCTTTGCATGTCCAAAGCCTTCTAAAACTGCACTGTTAGAAGCAAAGCGGAAAAATATCATAAAGACACTGTTTTACACACAGCATTTATCATTTCCTTTACGGCAAGAAGGGAGGGGAAAAGCCGTTGAGTTCCAACATCTCTCTGCCTCCTTTTTGAAAAAGGATTTCCCTTGGTTCTTGCTACACTACTGGCTGCCACTACAATCTGCCTGGCAATAGCTTCAGCTTCTGTATTACAAGTATTAACTGTAGAGCTGCAACTTTTCTTCAAACAGCAGAACATGCCAGACTCATAGAAATCTGAGTTGCCATCATTCCAGACTACTAATGCTCATAGAGGATGTCCTAAGAAATACTTAAACTCAAAAGCTGACAGAAATAACACAATCAATACCCACTAATCAATAAAATTACATACGACACAAGTCGGTTCACAGCCTACTCACGAAAGAATCCACGCTCCTTTACCTTAAGCTGATCAAGCCTTGTTGTCATCCCTTCAGGAACACTTTGTTGCCAGACTTCTTGAAACTCTGATAGATTGAATTTAACTGCATTTTGCAACAGCATTTGTGCTATAGCTCTGCATATTTTATCTTCATGCATTTCAAAGTAAACCTCCCCTGCTGAGAAACAAAAACCAGTTATCTTTGGTTTGTGCTTTTTGATAAAAGAACAGCCTCATATTTCCATTCTGTTCTACAGTCTTCTACAAACCAAGCATCTTGTTTTTCCTTTTCCTCAGGGAGCAACCTGACTTGGTGTTACTATGGTGTCTTCTTATTGTCAAGAACAAATCATGCAGAATATTATGTGTGTGCAGCACTGTCTGAGCTACAGTATTATTTTGTATCAATAAAAGTATTTGCCCTCCATCTTTTCCCCTTTCACTGTAACCATTTCCATTCCTATTTCTGAATGGCTTGTATTAAAGTGTTTGCTGTCTGTGGTTGAACAATTAAATAGAACTTTCACTTCCTTAATCATCATTATAAAATGAGATGATGAAAGGAATAATGAGAATTTAGTTTCTTTCACACCAACTTGGCTAAAATTCTCTGAACAACTTCAGGCATAAACACTTCCTTCCACTCTTCCAGTCACCTGGAGTTCTGGCAATTCAAACTTGTGCCATGTGCAACCTGCCTAAATACACTAAGGTGACAATCTGTGTCACTCCAACTACTTTCCTACGTCCTTTAAGGTTGAGTGCAACTGCCAGAGATGAGATGAAAGCAACTGTGGGGAAGAATTCAGATTGCGAGTAAGGTGTTGAAATATTACATCTATGTGTGAGATGGGCAGTGGAGATGTAATAAATACAATCGGTGGTTCCTGTGGTGCAGTTCAAGGGACCAAAGACAGAGGTCTACTTCAGGTAACCTGAATTCAGGGAGATCTACATGCCATTGACTATTCACAATAGCACAATTAATTGCTTAAACATCTGAGCCCTCCTAGGGTACCTCAAGAGAGATTCCATTTAAATTTTCCTAGTGGTCTGCCTTTAGTCACAAAATTATGGCTTGTAGACACCTAATAAATCAATTCCAGTACCTCTGTTAGTTCCTGATTTTTCCCTAGTGTCTTGTACAGTTTAATAGTCCTTTTCCTGTGAAACTTTCTCTAACAATTTTACTGATTTTTAGCTCACTCCCTTCTTTTACTAGCGTTGTAGCAAATCCTTTTGTTTCGGCCATCCTCACAAAATCTGCATGAATACCTATTTCCTTTATGCAAAATTAAAAATATGCATGCTTTCCCAAACTTACCATCATCGAAGTATTTCCTTCCGTAGCTTAACAGAATGTGTTCTATCATCTCTCTGAAAAAAAAAATAATCAGAAATCAAGTTTTAGAACTGTTTATTAGGACATTACAGAAACAGTCACCAAGATGAAGGAGGAGGTATTGGGGGAAAAAGAAAATCATCAAGGAGAGCAGAGGATGGGATGTGTCTTTGTATTGAGTTTGCGTGGCAAGGTTTTGCTATCAGGGGCACTACAGGGGTGGTTTCTGTGAGAAGCTGCTAGAAGCTTCTCCTATGTCCGACAGAGCCAATGCCAGCCGGCTCCAAAACAGACCTGCTGCTGTCCGAAGCCAAGCCCATCAGCAACAGTGGCAGAGCTTCTGGGATAATGTGTTTAAGGGGGGAAAAAAAACCCCTGCATAACTGCATCTGGAGAAAGAGAATATGAGAACAACAGCCCTGCCGACCGCCGGGTCAGCGCAGGAGGCAGGAGGTGCCCCAGGCGCCGGAGCAGAGGTTCCCCCCAGCCCGTGGTGCAGCCCCCGCTGAGGCAGGCTGTGCCCCTCAGCCCATGGAGGGTGGCGGGGGAGCAGATCCCCACCTGCAGCCCGTGCAGGGCCCCACGCCGGGGCAGGGGGTGCCAAAAGGAGAATGCGACCCCATGGGCAGCCCACGCTGAAGCAGGCTCCTGGCAGGGCCTGTGGCCCCATGGAGAGAGGAGCCCTGGCTGGGGCAGGTTTGCTGGCCAGGCTTGTGACTCTGCAAGGGATGCAAGTTGGAGCAGTTAGCTCTTGAAGGACTGCACCTCCATGCTGGAGCAGTTTGTGAAGAACGGCAACTCAGGAGAAGTGCTCAGGTTGGAGAAGTTCATGGAGAACTGTCTCCCATGGGACAGACTCCATGCTGGAGCAGGAGAAGAGTGTGAGGACCCTCTCCCTGAGGAGGAAGAAGCAGCAGGTATGTGATGAACTGACTGCAACCCCCGTTCCTTATCCCCCTGTGCTGCTGGTGGGGAGGAGGCAGTGAAATCAGGAGTGAAATTAAGCCCAGGAAGAAGGCGGGGGGGGAGGTGGTTTTGAGTTTTGGTTTTATTTCTCATTATGCTACTCTGAATTGATTGGTAATAAATAAAACTAATTTCCCTGAGTCAAGTCTGTTTTTCCCATGACAGTAATTGGTGAGTGGACTCTCCCTGTCCCTATCTCAACCCATAAGCCTTTCATTATATTTTCTATCCCCTGTCCAGTTGAAGATGGGAATGACAGAACACATTTGGTGGGCACCTGGCATCCAGCTTGGGTCAATCTACCACAGCCTTCATGGCTGAAATGAACAAACTGATAAAAACTTAGAAGAGAACAAAATAGGACAAAAAGGACAGATGGGAGCTCATTCAGCATGCCATCCCCAAAGGTCTCTTCCACTTTGTAGTTATAACTAGCAAAGACTAAAAGGCCTAAGGAGACTAAGAAAAAGGGATTCCTGCAATGTCACTTCTTTCCAATGAGAAGTGACACAACTCACAAATTTGACAGTTAATTAGCCCTTAGTGAATAGCAGGCATTTTATTAGAGCTCTCAGATAACATTACATCCTAACTGCAGACACTAATACTAAAGCAAGATCTCTTTTAGAGCCAAAAGCCAAATAAATGGAAAATGCTACATACTGTAAATGAAAAAAAATTGTTTGAATAGTAATGTTATTTCATGACTCCAAATAGCAGTACAATAAACTCAACTCATACAATCTGAATTCAGCATTACACCAGAAAACATACCACCATCAGACATTACGCAAGAGGTATTTGAAACGTTTTTGGCTAGCAGCTTCAGAACAAGTATTTCAAGATGGTCAGCAATTTACAGCTTAAGTATATGCTAGTTCCATCATTTACAATTCACCAGCAAATATTTCTACTATTGAATCAATGGAAATATTACCAATAGACAGTAAAATCAGTTTACTAACCTGTCTGTCTAAACTATTAACGCTCTTGTATATTTTAATGATCCCTTTTTTTGGCTTCAACACCATAGTAACTGGAATCTGGAGTTATAAGACTATACTTATAATAAACAATAATTATTGTAATAGTTAATAATGATTGCAGACAATTTTAAGTACTAAAACTAACTGCTTACGTGGGCTCTAGAGATCCAAGTTCCTCAAGGCAGGTGCGTAAAGGAACCTTACTTAAAGGCCAGGACTCTGAGTCGATTAGCTGAGTCACGTGATTCAAGAGTTTCATCTGATAGTCAAATTCTAGAATTCTCCAATATCCTGCCAAATGTAAAACCACAAAACAGTGTCAGAAGGATGAAGTACTGAGGTCTGAGCAACAGGCCCCGAGTCAAAGATGACCTCTAGATGAACCCGCCAACCCAATGTTATATATATAATTTAGTATCCGATCATTAGTGAAATATACATAGTTCACTAATAATCATGCATGATCATTAGCAAAAAAATGTAGCTTAGATAAAATAGAATCATTAGTGACAATATAGTGCATCCTTCCTTGCTTAGAGGTACGTGGACAAGGCCATGAAACCGGATGTTTGGCCTCATTTGGAAACTGGTGGTTAAAATCCAGTAGATCAAGAAAACTCCCTTGGTTCCTCCCCGAGTCCTGGTCAAGCTTTGGCAGGATCTGAGAGGGGAGTGAAATCAGATGTTTCCACATTTGAAATTAGGTGAGCTTGTTTATTCAATAGCATAAAAGCTCGACCCTCTTGCAGCAACTTCGGAGACCTCATCTATGAGGGGATGCACTGTGTAGGACTTCCCAATTGCCAGGATAGGTTCTCCAAATCCTCGTTGCAACAGGCTTTGCAGCAGCTGCGGATCTGGGTGATGGTAACTTATCAGGTCAATTGGTGATACATCTTAATCACTGTAGCTAACCTTGAATAGAAATGGTTATGTGCATTACCTTGCTTACCTGTTTTATTGTTTGAATCAGGGCATCGTAAGCTAATCCTTTTGTATGTGCATATTACCTTATTTTCTCTATTAATTTGAAATGAACAGTAAATTAAGGTTATTTTCTTTATTGGTGTCTGTGCTATCTATTAACCCCGTCAACTGGCAAAACAAAGGAAAACATTAACGCCCTAATTTTATTCCCCTGACGATATATTACAGGAGTCTGGAAAGGTGTTACCTAAATGTCCAAAGTATAGCAATAGCATACTGTCCTTTTCAGGATTAAAACTGAGAAAAACAGAATAGTAAGAGCAAATGTAGAAGAGAAAGGAATTCAACAATCTGAGTTATTCATAACTGTTTATGTAGATTAACTACCACAGATAGGAAGAGAAGACAAGTCCCATCCCAAGATGAATCAGACCTGGAAAAGCTAGTAATTAATTCAGGCACAGAACTGCATGAACAGAACTGGCTGCACTGCAAAATGACAGTTCAGGTCCAGCCAAGTCCACAGAAATCCAGATGTGACAAAGCACAGATGTGGTACAACAGTACTGTGCAGCTGTGAATGACAACGAAAGCCATCTGTGAGATCCTCACCTACCTAATGGGATGGTATGGAGGAGGCAGAGTGGTGCTCAGTGATGGGACAACAGACAAGCACAAGTTGCAGCTTGGGGAAATCCCTGGGATTTCCCCAGCTAATTATTAGAAGAATTTCCCCACCCCCCCACCCCGTTACAGATAGTCAAACACTTGGAACAGCCTGGACAGAGGTTGTGCAACCTCCATCCTTGGAAACTCACAGAACTCAACCAGCTGAGGCCCTGAGCAGCCAGCTCCAAGGTGGCCCTGTTCTAAAGCAGGGGTTTGGACTCGATAACCTCCAGAACTCAGTTCTGCCTTTTATTATTCTGTGACTAGGACTTGCTGTCAGCCTGGTCTGCCGGTGAGGGCTTGGCCAAGTAAAAGGTAGGACCTGTCCCAGGGTGAGGTACTCTGTTTAGCCTTACCTCATGTGGTAGGAACACTTCTGATAGTCCTTTCTTCCTCCCAGAGTGGGTTTAGGAAAGGACTGGGGTTACCTAAGGATCAGCTATTTTTGTCTTTAGAACTGCAGAAAGCAGTACCCACTCATCCATGAAGAGGGCAACCAGCCAAAAAAATTAATATGAGCGGCATACTCTGATGCCAGTGTTTGTAGTAGCAAAGAAGGAATTACCCTGGAAGAGCCAGACTGGTCAACGTCTGCTCAGTTGTATCCTCTTGATCAGCTTTACAGCAGCAGAGAACATAAGTATTATGGAAGGAGATCTTAGTACTTTGAAGTAACTTACACCTTGGAAGACATGGATGTGGAATGGGCCTTAGAAAAAGGAGACAGATATTTTGAAGAAAAAAGCAGGGTTATTTCTTCAAAGGCAATAATGTCCTTTAGAAATTAATACCTTCAATTTTGCAGGCATCTATAACCTGCAAATGGTGCAGTATTTCTTCTTCACTTGCTTGAATTAGACTTAACAAATCTTCTGTTGTGTACTGCAACAAGAGAAAAAAAGAAGGAAATAAAACATGTTATCCTTACTCCCCCTTTACTTCAGCAAGCTTGCTAAATGCATTCTAAGATATAATGAAAGAAAGACTTAGAAGACTGATGTTTTTTTCCCCAGACTCTGAATTTTCTAAGTTTACCACACGCTCTAAAACTTTTCCTGTAACTCACAACATTTTCTCAAGGGCTATTCAACATAAAATCCAGTCTAACTATAGGAAAGTCTCTGTGCCATGTGTAAGTAGTATACCTGTATTTCCAGGATGCCAAACTAGCACATATAAGCATCATAAAGTATCCCAGCAAGAACAAAGAGTGAGTGTGTTCTGTCATTCCTAAATCACATTTTAATCTGTGAGCTTCAAAGAAAAGGCAAGAGTAATTTATCACTGCTGGATAGAAGTCAGAACTCCAACTTAGTACCTCCACTGAGGGAAAGCCTCTTCCAGCATGACCTCCACAGTGATGTTGTGTTTTGGTGTCTGCTAACCCATTAGCAGATCTGTAGCAGAGACCCAGCCACAATACATACAGCTCCTTGCGGAACAGTTACTTTATGAGATGGGAGGGTGCTGTGGATACTGCAGTAAAGATTTAGGTGACACAGGAGGAACAGAACGTATCATGTGGAGTGAAGTAAAGGGAAGGAACACGAGACTTAAATCCTTAGGATCTAGGGCTTCATCAATTCCTTTATTCACCTTACAGCCTTTCTAGCAACTCTAATATTAGTTTTGTTGATTATAGTATAAGAGTATTTCCTATCAGAAAAGAAAAAATGGAATTAAATACTTGGGATCTATTAAGACTATGGGAACACCCATGGAACAAACCAACACTAAGTTTGGAACACCTACATGTTAAAAAAGCATTTAATAAATACAGAAAGGTCTCCGCTTCCTGCCATTCCTATTAGACAGTATGTTGAAACATCAACAGGCTAAGCAGCATTGAACTCACATCAGTATTTCAGCAAGGGATGACCATATCATACAGCACTTAAAAAGGCAAAGCTAGCAATTGAGAGCAAAAATATCCCCAGATCAGTATGTATGTGTGTTTGTGAATTACTGCCAGTCAGGTAAGATCTCGCACAGGAGTCCCGGGCATTTGTTCCCCCTCTCAGGCCTGACTGGCACTCCAACTGCTTTCTTTAAGAAATCACTGCTCTCAGCTGTGATGCTTGTATCTGCTGCAAACAAAATGAAATAGATTGACTTGCATCATGTCCACACCAGCAATTTCCAGATAATTTAGTATTTAGTGTTTCTGATCCTTAACTCAAGATGCATGTGATCATTTGTGAATGCCTTGCCATTTCACTATAAAATCCAGGATTGTAATTTGGTGCATCGTGAGCAAGTGGAGTACTAGCCCATTTGTAAGCTTTCATGTAGTCTGCTAAATCACACCACTATGCAAGAGGCTTCCTTACAGTACTTCCTTATAGCGCTATAATTCCTTATGGCTCTTTTGCTACTGTTCTTTATGTATGATACAGTACTGAAAACCATGAGCAGCTTACAGTAAACCACCAAAAGAGAGTAATTTGTTTTCAAACAGATTAAAGGTGGCTTATTAGTTGCCAGCACATGATAAATATCAAGTACAAGCAAACACCATAGGGGAAATCTTTACTACCCACATATTGTTTGGGGTTCCAGTGAGAATTAGTCCCATGGCAGAGCTTTCAGAGTCATTTAAGGTTCCACCAGTGGAAGGATGAGATTTGTCTATGTTTACCAGATATATCTAGTTGTTGTCCAGTAAGCTGATATAGGAAATACGTTCTTCTTCAAAAAAAACCCAAGTGGAGATAGATCAGCCCTCAAACTAGGCACTAAAGTTTGGAAAGACATTGACATGTTATTATAGTATTTGTTTATTATTGTCACATATGAGATTTTTTGTGTTACTAGCCTTTCTCAATACTTTCTGGACCTTTATAGTTCTGGACCACTTAAACCTTTTCCCTCTGCCATCACTTATTTTGCAGTATGTTCTTCTACACCTACACCAAAGTAGGTGGGAAAAGGCAATGTTGGGGGAAAGATTCTGAAACTGACCAGAAATTAGTCTGTTGATCATCCAGAAAGAGAGTGTGGCAACTTTCCTCCCTTGGAGAGAAATGCAACATCTATGTTTGTACATCCAAACACATGCAGATAGTTTTTTGGTATCAGCTTCTACCAAGCCTCGGCATAAAGTACTTTGGAGCAACCATTTCTGGTTTTTAAAGTCAAGAGGAACACCAACCAAACCCACAAACCTCCAGGACTTTGTCGTCTGAGATCATATGCTGCACAGGCTAGATCTTTCCATTACTCTTTACGTCCTAAACTGAACTTCCTAGAAACATAAACGGGCAGCAGGACAGAATTTTAGTAGTGTTTTCCATACTTGTAGTGTCAGCTTTACTCTCAGCCTCATATCATCACTGTCATTCTCTCCAACCCCCTACTTCTCCTTGTCATCATAAATTACTGATTGGCAAGTGACTTATACACGTGTGTCCTCTACCTCATACATGACATGTCATACGTTACAGCCCCAAAGAAGGAGGAAAGGCTGCATTATACCTTAGTAGCCATATAACTCTCAAGAAATTTAGAAAAGTTTCTGAAGACTGTCTTCAACAAGCTTCCTCTAAAAAAAGGGAAATTCTCAGTCCCTTTCAGTGTCCTCCCTTTCCCTCTTTTTACTTAAATAAAGGTTGCTTACCTGCAACTCAGTGGAAATGCTAATAATTACCAACGTGTTTAGAATAGTAAGCTTAAAAAATTGACTCAAATCAGCACTGTGAAATACAGAAGGAAAGGTATGTTTCTAGTTAAGGATGTATCTTCAATTTAATTTGCCTATTACTAATTACAAGGAAGTAATTTGCATAGCTGATTTACCCTTGAAAATGTCAAAGTCTGATCTTTCTGACTATCTGGCCCTTCATATGGATCTTCCATTAAGAGTTTCCTCAGTTTCTTCAGTTTTGGTCGGCATCGCCTTAATTCCCAATAGTTATTGGAGAAGCCAGCAATCTACAAGAGAAAACAGTGACTCTTACAACATTTTAATATACCGTTTGGATTCAAAGCAGCTTACCAAAAATTGTCAGCAAAAAGTGTTAATCTAGTCACAGAGAACAATAATTTATTAATAGGGTAATTATTTCAAAGATGAAACAATCATAATATTCTCAATTTTTAAAATTACCGTAGGCAATTGACAATAAATACCCATGGTTGGTTGATAAAAACATGTTCATAGTGTGTATGACAAAGGGAACAACTCGTCTCTACATGCAAATGATCGAGTATCATCGTGGGATATATTCCTGCACAATCCTCATCAATGTATCTTTTCCTCTTAATACTGATTTACATTACTGTCATAAGACCCCTCCTGTATTATCCCATTTCCACCTTCCCCACTTCTTCCCATGCTTGGGATCTCGGCCATGGTCTTCTTACACCTAAACAAATCAGCGTAGCACTAAGTTCAAATAAAACAGTCATTAATGAGACAGTAAGCTGTACTTGCAGACAACAAATGAGACACCTCTGGTCCTTAACTCGGATTCAACACACACATCAAAAGCCTGCAACAAGCAGCTCTGGTGTAACTGATTCAACAACATTAATCTAGTAAAACGTCACCTTCACAGTAATCCTGAGGTGTTTCATGGGGTACAGTTTGGACTTCCTAGAAGATTCTCTGAAGAAGAAGAGTACTGGATGCCTATCAGCACTGTTTCTGCTATTTACCATACCAACAGAAGTGGGTACAGAATGGCAGAGACAGAACAGGCTCCAGGTTTCTGACTCCTGACCCAGCCACTAGTCCCTTCTAAAAAAGCTGCCATGAAAAAGCTTCCAGAGTATTTAAATATTCTAAAAAAACTTTTAAATACCCTAAATGCTTTATCAAGCTACTTTTTTTTAAGGTCATCCATTTTAAAAGCCTCTGAACTTTAAAATAATGTTCCATTTAAATCAAGTATAAGCAAACCACCTATGTGTAGAAGAACCCCTATCCAAATTCTAATACAGAGAAAGCTCTCAGTTTTTAATCTAGCTATTCCATAGCTTGCTTGGCACAAAATTCAGGTAAACACTTATTTCCTGATAAAATTCTTAGCTTCCCCACCACCACATGTCAAATAGCATTTACCCAAGTGTTAGATTTTTTTCCTGTCAAGTTCTTTTCTGAGCAATTTGGTATTAACAAGAAGGTACTCTGTATAGAAAATAAAATAATTCTAATTTATAATACAAAGTTCATAACTGGACCTGGTCTCTGAGAGGTGACTAAAATGGTAGATCCTTTGGCTGTGAGTTTTAGCCTTGCAAATGGTGCAACGAGCAGCACTGAGACTGCAGGACAAGGGCAGTGAAGCCCCAAAATACTGAGTAAACAATATATTTTGCTACCAGTGTCAATACACCATATAACATTTTTGAAAACACTAAGAAAGTTCTTAGAAATATAACACTAAAAATAATTCCTAAACAAATCACATCTACATTATGTTGATGTCTGACTTCAGAGGACTAGTACGATCATTAAACACAAAAAAAGAATATGGAAGAATATTACTTTTTCATTAATCTAGGCTGAATTAATTTCTATTAGCTGAACTGCTGACTTCACAGAAGAAATGATGTTGTTTTGATTATTACATTCATTAAGGACAAGCACGATTACCCCTCAATGATGTCATTATATCCACTACAGCAAATAATGAATGACCTAGTAATAATATTTGCCTATTTTTAGTACAATTTTGTTAACTATGCTAACTGAAGAGCAGACAGCAATGAATTCTTTAAACTGAGAACTCTAAAATCATTCTCTCCAACAAATCTTTGCAGATGCTAGAAAGAAAATCACATTTGAACAAGTTTCTGTATTTAAAAAATAATATTCAGGCACGACACGGTAGTCATAATCTGCCTTTTGGGGAAAGCATTCCTAAGAATCAATCTGCAAACAGATTATTTTTAAAATAGCTCCTAACACTGAGAAATTGGATTTTCTTTGAAAGCTTTTGATACCTACCACAAGTAATTACTATCCACTGAAAATAAACCAAAAGTTGTAACTTCTTAGAAACAATAATCACCACACATTATGGATAAAGTTCAGTTGCCTAAAGAAGGGCCCTAGTGCCATTTTGGACACCCTAAGGTATAGCATGCCCCCTGTGTATAAAGCGTATTTATAAGTATGTCGCCTTGGAGCTGTTCAATATACAAAGAATCTACAGGAGACTCCGGCCCTTCTGCCGTGGCGGCTCCTAGCTAGACCAATACCACAAGGCATCTAAAATGGTACTCGAAGTCTATGTTTAGGCAACTGAATAATCCCAGCTGGGTTTCACATATGCATCTTGGATAAAATACAAGAAATCATAAAGAATAAACCCCAGAAAGACATACCTGTGAATGAATAATATTACAAGATGCCTGATCTGCTTTCAGCTGTTCTGGAGTTTTGCAACCAGGAATAAACAGCAGCATATTTGAGGTGTCTGCTATTTTCATGTCATAAGTTTTATCTTTGCTGCACAACACTGCTTGTTCATCCTTTTCACCACGGATTACTAGGCTGGAAAAAAATAGCACAAAAATAAAGATGTATTTTTACCCCTAGTTCAGGATGAACACCTGCTAAACTTGTCTGATATTTTTTCAAATTTATACATTGGTAAAAAAGTTATAAAGTGCAATTCTATTTGGTAGCAGCAGTCACAGTATACCAGAATATAAAGATTTAATTGTCAATTCATCTGAAATATCTTAATACTGTGGGCTTTTCCTCTCCTTTTTGAGCTTTCCCACTCTGAAAGACATGCATTCAAGGTTTTTACACACATCACAGTCAAACCACCTCACCTGTCTATTCACATAGCCCTGCCCAAAACACTGACTAACCGATGCTTAAAGCCTAAACTAGTTCACTGATCTTATAAATTAGATTACAGCTAGAGTTGTTCTTCAATGAGGACTGAAACTGGCCCACTGTGAAACAAGAAAGCAAACAGCAATTGTGTATATTGTGCAGTGCCTTTCAATTCCCTCTCACAAACATACACATTTTCTTGCAAGTAATTTCAAGCAGGAAAGAAAACCATCTTCTAGAGCATTTCAGGACAAACAATCAACACACACACACCCCTCTTCAGCTCAAATACTTGACTAAACAGAGATTCTTAGTGAGGACATGATAATACCAAAGCAGGACCACAACAAGGGAACATTCAGTTCCTCCCCGGCTACATTAAATTAAGTGCCCGGATCCAATTTAATCAAACTGCTTCTCTTGCTTCCAAAAGCTCGCAAGCATGAACAAAGCTCAGCTGTGCCTCAAGTGGTCCTCAGCATGATTCAGGCCTGTAACCAATGATACTTTTATCAATATCACACTGAGTACGAACATCTCCGAGG
The DNA here is from genome assembly GCF_015220075.1 of Falco rusticolus. Taxonomy (NCBI): domain Eukaryota; kingdom Metazoa; phylum Chordata; class Aves; order Falconiformes; family Falconidae; genus Falco; species Falco rusticolus. The sequence continues at coordinate 19,164,159 of NC_051189.1, read as the reverse complement.
GTTATTTTCTTTAGAGGGAGTTCTACTATTATGTAAGTCTAAACATTTTATGTTATGTCACTGGCATTGCAGCAAAGGAAGAAATTTTAAAACTGTATCAAAAACTTATTTAGAATCTGTTCTTGGTCCAGAGCTTGATGTCATATAACCATCCTACCAAATGCTTATGCATATGTACACCCTTCGCTGTCCTGTTTGTCTGCCATGTCGGCATCCTTTCACCTGTCTGACCTCAAGAGTTCCAGTAGGAAAATCTCAGGTCAGTAGGATTCTTTTAAAGACATAATCTCCTTTCCTAAACCAAATTTTTTTGGCACCTATATTCATATAGCCTGATGAGAAACTCTTTCTCAGTTTTGGCTGGAAGTCTCCTCAGAAGCATTTTTTCCATATGGAAAAACGGGGGGGGGGGGGGGGGGAAGGGAGGGGGGAGAAAACAAAAAGCTTCTTACAGGTATTACTAGTTTCCAACGTAACTGAGCCAAGTTTAAGGGAGAGATTTTCAGGCAAACCGTATGAGAAGAACAAAAGTCTGGGGAAAGTCACGTTTAAAAGCCACGTCAACCACCCACCGCTGAGGATGGGAGAGCGCGGCGCTGACAGCGGGCAGCCCCCCGGGAGCCGTAGACACCCCCCCGCCTGGGAAGCCGCAGAGACACCCCCGCTCCCCCGGGAGCCGCAGAGACACACACACACACCCCTCGTCAGGGGAGCCGCCTCTAGACACACACACACCCCCGGGAGCCGCAGCCCTGCCCCGCCACAGGTGGGACGAGCTCTAAAAGCTGGGCAAACTCCAGGCCCCCGCCGCGGGGCGGGCCCGGCCCGGTCCCTCCGCCTCCTTCCGGTCGCCGTCCAGCCACTACGACCGCCGGGCCCCAAGCGGGGACGCGGCGCGGGGTGTTGTCGCCGCGGCCCGGGCCCCTCGCCTCAGGGGAGGCGCTGCTCGGGCGAGATGGCGGCGACAGCCCGCGCCCCCCCACCGCCCGTACCTGCGTCCCGCCTCCAGCTCGGCGCAGAGGCCCGGCTCCAGCTGCAGCAGGCAGCAGTCGCCGGCGCCGGGCTGCGGGCCGAAGCTGAGGCAGTGCACGGCCGGCAGCAGCTCCCCCGGGTTCAGTTTGGCAGTCTGCAGCGTAACGTCCACCTCCGCACGGCTCCGCACGGCGCCCGCCGCATCCATCCCCTCCGAAAGCCGCGCCACAGCGGGCCCCGCCCCCGCCGAGGCGGTGCCTGTCGCGGCAAGGGGCGGGGCGGCGCGGGAAGCGGTGAGGCGGGCGCAGCTGGGTCGATTCTCCGGTTGATTGCGATGCGCTCGTCCGTGGCCGGTGGGGCGGGCGGTAGCATCTCGGGGAATCGCTCTCCTCAGCAGCCGACCCTCCGCCGCCGGGTCCGATCCGGGACAAACCTCTCTATTTCTGCCCGGCTGCACTAAAGCCAGGCAGGGCTGCACTAAAATCTCACTCTGCGCCGATAAAATGCCGTCAAAATGCACAAAACACCCTACAAAAGATACCCATTAAATGCAACAAAACCAGGTCCAATGTGGCAGCCCCTGCCTGCTCGGACGCCCTCTAGGCATCTCCTTGACACCAGAAGATGGCAGCGAGGGTGAGGAGAGGGAGGCCAGCTGCCCGAGCCACCATCGCGGGGTCTGGCTGCGGGTGGGAAGCCACTGGGGAGGTGGCTGCAGGTGGGCACCCACCGATGTCACCCACCCCTGTTCCTTCTGTCACCACAGTTGTGGGGACAGCCTGACCGGGGGCACGTATCTGCCAGCTCTCGCCACCACAGGATCCCTTAGGACAGGGATTGCGCAGCCCCCCAGAAGGGTTCATCTTCCCTGACTCAGGGCCCGGTGGGGTTCGCGTGGGGCCTGGCCTGGGCTCCGTCTGCCAGAGGGAGCTGTGAGGAAGTGCTTGAGCTAAAGCTGTGATGGAGATGAGTCAAAACCACAGGCAAGCACAGTTATTGCAATGGAAACAGTCTGCAGCTCAGAGATTCAACGGGAATTCCACATACATCCTTAAACCATAAGAAAAAAAAATTAAAGAGGAGGCTCAGAAGACAGCGGCTCAGCACCACTGGGAGCCAGTCAGTCAGTCTGTCCTCTCTGCAGGGAGCAGTGCAGGATGCCTCGTCCAGGGCAGCCAGCTCCCCAAACAACGCCTGACATCTTGCTGTGGGGCATATTAACACTTGGCCTAGTATTGTTTTAGTCCTAGCTGTTTGCTGTGTGCGTTGGCTAGCAATTACTTTGTGCTCCAGAGTCATGTATGGCCACTTGCAGAGTCCTTCAGTGCTTGGTATAAGCTTGCACCAAATGACCCTGACAAAGAGATTTTACCGCCTTCGTGTTGGAACCAGAAGCTGGAGCTGGTGTGACAGAGCTAGCTGGGTTCGGTACCCAGCCCTACAAGGAGCAACTATTAATGTGACTGAGTCAGGCACCTTCTGCCTCCGGAAAGTCCTTTGCCTGAGTGATGCCAGCAAGGCAATTGGCCTTGGAGAAAACTTGAACTGAAGTTACGAGGCAGTTACCTCTGTCACACGTGCAGCAGCTTGTCCAAGACTGAGCCATCTATCGTATTTTCATGTTTTATTTCAGTTATTGGAAGGTTTCAATATAGTCATTGTGTACCCCGGAAACCTGAGACACTCTGACTTTGGCTAGTTTCTACTAATGTGTAGATGCAAATTGATATATGTACAGTCATATTTGAGACTGTTACATTTTGCTTTAAAGGAAATCTGTTCCTACACACCTTTAATGTAAACAAGAAAATCACTGTTCTACCAAGTTACTCTTTGCTGTACTCACACAGTTACTGTTTAAATAGCAACTTACTTATGCTGGTTTGAATTTATACCTTGATTCGTGCAATTTTCCAGTGACTTTGCATGCCTGCTTCTTCTTTCTCCTTTTCATTCTGTGGAATAAAATAAAATTTAAAAAAAGGTTCTGATACAGTGAAGGAACTGAATCCAAGGCATGAATTCATGGAGTTTGTATCTTAAGAGCTCTGCTACATAACAGAAACCCAATGGGAAGAAAATCACTGAATGTTATTCAGGCACTGGTCTGTGATCAAGAACATTTGTACTAGTAATTTTTCCAACCAGTTTTGTTTATCCTAGTAGTTCTGGTTGTAGGTGCTTTTATCTTGTTTCCTAAGGAGCTGAAATGTTTATGCCTGTGCTGCCTGCCATCTTTCTCTGCCTGTCCCTCGCTTACCACTCTGAAAGTTGCCATTCAAGTTCAGGCAAATTTGACAGGGAAAAGTTCTTGGAAGTTTTGTGGAAATCAGTGCCTGGACAATATATTGGAGCCCCTACTTAGGGGAAACCAGCTCTGATCCATTCTAAGAGGCACCAGCCAACTGGCCTATCAGCAAAAACATGGACATGAATCTATAGCAAACATGTCTTATTTCTCCAGAAACGATGTGTATCACGCTTCCGTTTTCACTGAGAATTCTTGGAGCAGTGACCTAATTGACAAAAACTGGTTTGTGTAGGAACTCATGAAGTTAGTTTCTTGAAACATGGATGAATCTTTAATGGATCTGGATTGCAGAGACAATGAGAAGATGCTGAACTATCATTGCTTCTGTCAGTTTATAAGGAAATGCATGCTATGGCAAGGGATCCTTGATGGGAACCTTGGTAGGATCCTGAAATTATCTTATAAAGATGCTGTGGGATTATTTATTTGCTCTGGAGTTGCTGTAGCATAAATGAGTACTGTTTTCACTTTGAGCTGGTATGGCGGGCTGAAACGGTCAGGGTTCAGGAGCATCTAACATGGTGGTACAAACAGGGCTGAAACTCTCCTGTAGCAGAATGGAAGAAAGACTTGAGAAAAAAAATAATTCAGCCATCCCAACTTAACTGATCACCAGCTGAAGTCATTCCCTCCAGGTGCACACTCGAGGCCTTAAGTGACTGCTGTGAGTGTACAGCTGAGAGGTATACGTGTTAGTATAAGGGAGAAGTAGACTGAACTGCTAAACAACTCACATCCTCAGCTGGGCTGGGGAGAGGAGGCAGGAATGAAGTCTCGTCTCAGGCAAGATAAGCTTTGGTGTAGTTTTTCAATTGACTAATGTTAATGGAAATTAGTGTTCACAGAATCTGGTTGACTAATGTTGAGTGAAGTTAACAAAACAGAAAACGGATTGTTGAAGATTATTATAGTCTTGCCTTTGAAGTTCCCGGCCCTGTATAATGTTTCCCAGGACTCAAAGATCAAGGATGCGAGCAGCAAAATAAATGAAGGGCAGCTGTGACAAATCAAAGAAAGGAAGTTCAAATAAGTCCAAAGCTTCACAACTAAGACATAAAACAACAAACCAGGAGATAACGTAACATGTTGTAACAGTGCACATTACCAGTGTCAAGCTCTAGTCATCAGGCAGCATGGTAGGAGGGTGACTTTGCAGGTGTGATTTCAATTCAAGTGCTTGTGAGCTCTACAGTAAAATGCAGTGAGAAAACTGGGCTATATGAAAAGGGGTGTTTAAATGTCGAAGGCTGATGTACACAGTAGAAATTTAAGAATGTCCTTCAAAACACAGTATAGGTAGCTGTGAAAATGAAAAGATAATAAAGCCAGCACTGGAAAAACTGGCACAGTGCCAAAGTTGAATACCGTAACACGTTATCAGCCTGCTGATAATTACACCGTTCACAGTTACAGTTCTTGGAGATTATTCCACAAGAGAGGCTTAGTTTGATTAAAGCCTCACAAACCTTAGTTCAAGGATTTATTTTTTCAGCTGAAATGTCACCTGCAATATTTAAAACTAGCATGCATGTTACATTTGCAGCCATTAAATGATGGTTTCTCATTGTCCAGCAATACCTGCCACTGGATGTGCTCGTTGTTTTTCAACACAGAAGGTGACCGTGGCAGCTGGACCTGTAGAGGTGTGACTGGGGGTAGAGCTCTGAATGCTGTTTCAACATGTTGCAGACTCCTGAGATGCTGGGAGAATAACTGGCTGCAATGAATGTGCTACATTTCCTTCCTAGGAAAACAAGGAAGAGAAAGAAAAACAGAACAGAAAATATAATTATGCCATTGTATAAATCCATGGTGCACAAGTATCTTGAATAATGAATGTCTAGTCTGTCTCAAATGTAAGAACTAGGGAATACCACTGAAATGAACAGGAGGTTAGTTGTGGATAACTGGAGAGAAGACGTTTCTATGAAACACATTGTGGGACTTGTGAGATATGGTTAAAGTCAAAATGAGTGTGATATACAAAAGTGATAGACAAGTTCATAAAGGTTGGATGTGCTTGTCTCTGTTAATCACAATGTTCAGGTTTTGGTCATAGCTCAGGACCCTAAATAAACTCAGACCCTCTAAACCACCAAAGCACACACACTCTTCTGCTCTCCATAGGAGTTATTGAGTTAGACATATTTTTACTTCTTTTTTTTCCACGTACTTGTTCTTTTAATGGTTAGCTAAAAAAGCAAAGCAGTAGCTTGTGTATTCTATGTTCCAGGCATTGATTAATTTGTATTATCATATCCTGGTAAAACCATCATACCTGGTGATATCAGCCAGCAAAGCACCACAAAACAGGAGATAACAAGTCCAAGGCTCAAACAGGGAAAATCTGAGCCGGTTAGTAGAATAACCAGATAGCTCATTGCTGCCTCAGGTAAGTGCTGTCTTGTCACTCTTAATAGGCCAACAGGGACATGCAAAACAGTTATATTCAAATTAGGAGAAAATAGACAGTTGTAACCAAACCTAAATATTTATGTAAACTACAATAGCTTGGAGTATCTCAGCGACATAAAATTGGTTCTGTGCTGGAAACACTGGAGAAGAAACACTCAAGCACAAAGCTGCAGCGCACATGCCAAAATAGCCGGATACAAACACCATCAACGCAGTTAGAAATGGCTTTGAGAATTTCACATTGTACTGTTGTGACAAACAAGAACCCCAATAACCAATGCTTATGACACAACTAGCGCTTAGATACCTGTTTTCTTGTTATGTCATTTCTCTGCAAGGACAGCATATGTAATTGCACACAAAGCCAGAAGATCAGTCATGCTACTCTGATGTCATTCATGATAAGAAGAGGTAAACCTGAACAAGCTGGTACCCAGCCTACATTCATAGCTTCTCCCAGTCTCAGCCAGTCAGCCAGGACATTCTTAGCTACAGAGCATGTCCTCACAGCGTAAACACTGGCACAGTGAGTGGGAAGGTGCTATGATTTCTGTTAACATTGGCATGAAAGACCAGGACATTTCCTTCAAGAATGTATTAATCATAGGGACATGGTCCCTTTTAGGTTTAAAGTATGTGACAGAAGTGTGTGACAAGCATGCATTCATTTAATGCATGAATACATCATGAAAATCTTTTCCTCCATGTACGTTTTCTGGATAGGTAGATCTCTAGAGTGCTTCTACCACAGCAAAAATTGTAATTCAGCCCCAGCTGAATTTGCTATTTGGCAAAATTAGCAGCAATACTTTACTGTGGGCCCTAAAATTTAATCACAATTAATACACCTGTTGCTACATTATTTGAAACAGTGTCATCATTAGTATCTAGGAGATAAATGTCTATAGATGAATGGAATTTAAAGTATTTTTGTTTAAATACAGTGTAGAGTGTCTTGTGGATAATTTGAAGGCTCAGCCTGGAGACCTTATTAATAGTGACATCCTAAACATCAGTACGTGTCATCTGGCAAGTTACCATATCATTATCACTTCTTGATTAACTAGTATTTGCATAACAGTAACGCCAAAAAGTTTTTTTTTACATCTGATCTATTATTATTTTTTGAGGCATTTCTAGGGCTAAGCTTACAAGTATGTCCCAGAAAGCTACATACCTATAATTTGTGTATGAATCTAAAATAAATATATAGATTAATTAATTAATGTGAAAACCATAGCCCTATTATGCAAAATTAAGAACACCCAACCAACCAAACAGGAAGATGTGTCAAATACCCTATTTGTGAAGAGTATACAGTGGATGTAGTGGTGCAGGAAAATGACAGTGAAAAATAGCAGGATAAAAACTCAAATGAGGACCATGAAGGAGCTAACATAGGAAAAGCTCACGAAACGAGAGGAGCAGAAGCCTTGCACAGGCAAAAATTAGAACGACAATACAAATAAGCACTTCAGTAAAATTCTGTCCAAAAAACCTAATGCTGTTGTTTCTCTTGTTTCTGCTTGTTTCTAGTTTCACCCTCAGTCATGTTGAATAATAACACCTCAGGCTGTAACCATCCAAGAATTGTCAGTTAGCTCAGTTTTGTCATTCTCAACTTCCTCCTGGTGCTGAAATGTTAGATGAGTAGACTATCCCCTTCCCATCCTGCTCCACAATATACCTAGGAGTCCTTCTAGTCCCATGTCCTTTTTAGCCCCAAACCATCTGCCTGACATTAAAATGGAAAAAAGTCTGTGGACATGTCTGCAAGAAACACTCCGTTCTGAGGATTTCCATCTACCTGCATCATCAGGTATTACTAGGGCCTATGCCTAAAGCATGAGTGTTCCTGTATCATATTTTTGCTATTTTTTTGTGAAGTTCCTAACCATCTGTATTTTTTTTCTCTTGTTGCTGAATACTAGAGCTTGTCACGAAGCCTAACATTTTTCCATTGTAAACATTGTGTCAATGAGTAGCTGGAATTTTTTTCTCACAACTCTGTGAGTAATGATTAGTAGTGAGTATATCACAAGGGTTTATAAAGTCTTGAGATGCTGAACAATTTGACATCATGTGGTAAGCTGTAACCGGAATAACAGAAGTAACTTTTCATTCATCAGATGTTTTGGCCTCTCAGATCTCCAAGTATTCTTGACTCACAAAATAAATTGCCTGTACAATTAGGAGAGATCCTTGTCCTCTCATCTTCTCTCACTTAGGTGTTGGAGACTGGGTCATCGGTTTTGGCGTGGACCTTACCTAACAAAATTGACTTTCCCTGGAAAGCTGGTTGGTAAGTGGGTGATGAGGCTGCTTTTATCATGAACTGCTTCAGAGGAGATCCTGTGTCAGGCTTGAGGGGAGATACTGCCCTTTAAGCCCTCTTTGGAGAGCTGAATGAGTCTTCCTCCCAAATTTAACTATTTGCATGTGAGAAACATCGAAGGCAATTCAGAAACTTAGAAATCTTTAATTAAAAATTCTGTGCAAGTTCCATTCCTGGGGGAGTTGGTGCTGGGACTTGCCAAATCAGCATAAAGGAAAAGCACAGATGCTGCTGACCCTATTCTATGGTGGGGACATGCAGTAAGTGGGTCTCCTGAGACGCTTCCAGGCCAGTTTCCTATACCGAGTGACAATTTGGAGGGCTCCTCTCCAGAGAAAGGAGTCAGTGCAGCCAGGAAGGAAAGGTCTCATCTCTCTGCTGTTGCTGTGGAGACAGGCAGCATCCCACTGTGAAGGCAGTATAATACAGAGGGGAAAAGCTCTGAAGGACATCACAAAGACAATTTATTCCTTCCACCTCCTACCTCAGCCTGGCTCTGTTGCTGCTGCCTGCCTCCCAGCTTCTCTTCCCTTCCCGATTCTCTCCCTCTCTTTTCTTCAGCTTATGTCCCAGTTCTGTTCTTAGTGGGACTCTCTTCTCCCCATTCCTTTCCCCTTCACAGAACTTTCTTGAACCTTTTTATCCTTGTTTCACCCCTCTTCCCTGGGTGAACGCACCTTGGTGCAGTTTTCTTTCTGGACGCAACAACTACAGACTTGATTTTCTGATGCTTTTTTTCTGCTGAGGTGTTGAGAGCAGGACAGTGTTTCCACTACAGTTCAGCCCTTGGCGATATTGTTGCCAGGTTCTGTATTTCAAGACACCTAAATTTGTTCTTAATGAGAAAGCCTTGCTATGTTGCTGCTTCATCCCAGTTGTGTCACTGGTGCCTCCTTCCCCCAGTTCCTTTGGGACCCAGTTTTTCTTATGCAGAGTTGCAACCAAACTCTTTCTCCATAAAGAATTCGGGTTCTCTGTAGCACCAAAAATACCTTCTCTTTGGTTCAATAAAGGGACTGGTCATACCAAATCATTTTGCTGTATCTCAGCGCAGTGTGGTATGTGATTTATTTCAGAAGCATGTTGTACTGAGTTTCTCTCATTGCTTCAGCACTCTAAGAGATCCATAAATATTTTGAGAACTCAGGAGGTCCCAGACAAATACTTCCTTGCAAGGTGCTTTCACAAAAGAGAATATTGACTTGCCTCGTATTTTATTGACTTTAATTTCTCATTTTGAGTAGATAGGGTAGTTATTTAGGGGTTCATTGTGGAGGGAGATTAATGATGGAGTCAAGTATGTTTGTAATCCTGTGCAAATATTGTTTAAAGATTATTCCCTTAGAAAATTACCATTAGCTTAATTTAACAGTCTTTTTCTTTTGTCAAGCATCAATTCACAACAATTTTCAAATTCTTGAAAGGACCACAGGGTGGCAGAGTAATTAAACACATATCTACTGGAAACAGTTTATTACACAGACATAAAGAGAGGAGTTAGGTGAGCCAGAGTCCCTGCTGGTGGTGATTACCCCAGTGGAGCTGAGTGATGCCATCAGCTTGTAGCGTTTCTGACGTCTCGCAGCAATGGAGGCACAATTTCAGTGTGCTCTGCCTGACGCCTGTGCCCAGACAGACCCATCAGCCGGAGGAGCAGCTTCACTGGTGGGTGATCCTCAGGCAACAGGCACGGAATGTCTTGTGTCACACAGCCTTACCTAACAACAGGATGTGATGTGGTTAAGGATGCAGACAAGGCTGAAACCTCTGCTTTGGAGACTAAAGTTTGACAAAGACTGTTTTTTCTTTATTAAAAGCCTCATCAGTCATAGGAGAGTCTGATTCTGTATCTCATGAAAGCGGCTGTTTGGCACCCTGTCAAACTGTTTGCATCTGTTCCTGCCACCAGAACCACATATCCACAGATATGTGCTCACTGCATGCTTGCACCCGCCACCTACCCCAAAGCCTGGCTGGGGTGCTCATCTAGGGCAGGGAACAGCCAGATCACCTATGGCAGAGTGTGCTCCATCACGAGCAGTGCGGAATGAGCAACAGTCAACAGAAACTTGGGCTGAGAAGCAGGAATAGGTAGCAAAGGACTAGTAAAGAACAGTGTCTTAGACTGAATCTCAGCTGTTAGGTGCTGCCTCCCAAAGGAGAAAAAAAAAAAAAAGGTGCCTGAGTGTTCAGGGCTGGTTACAGTGCAGAGTCAAACTCTCGGTTCAGGCCACAGTGGTTTAAGCAAAGCTTTTTGATCTTGCAACATCAGCATGCATTAACACAGCTATAGCTGGGGGACAGCTTAAGAAGCTGGATTTCACCGCGTAGCTAGTAGGTGTTGTCTTGACACCTGGCATGTGGTTTAGAAAGCAGTTCCTTTTCAGCTCTTAGTCACACTTCCCAGCTGACACACACCCCCCAGCCCATGCACTAGAGTTGGATACAGGAGTCCTGGACTACAGCCTGGGCTAAACACACGATACAGAGATAGCTCAGGCTAAATGAGTTCATAATTGCTGCCAGTTAAATGCAGAATAAAATTAAGAGAACACAAACCAAAAAAGAACTACTGGGAATACATATGAAATATTCAAAGATTAAGGTTTCAGCCAGTATTACAGATGCTTTTTGGCAGGTAAATAGTTTTGTGACGTTCAAAATCAGACATTATTGCAAAACTACTGAATAAATGAAATAAGAGGAATTAGAAAATATTCCAGGTATAATAGATAAGTAGAGGGATCTGAGTGTATAGAACAAATGGCATCACTGGCATTGGGTAGTGCAAAATGCTGGTTTAGCAGAATGTACTGTCAACTTGAGTTATTGAGTCTACTGGTCTGATGTGAATTTCTGATCTTTTATCTTACTGAAGCTGTTTGTTTCCATAAAATATTTATCTGTTCACAGAAGCAAGCACTAAAACATGTACCCATCTCTTGGTCACACTTTAGCCATCAGTCTGCACAGGAATCTTGCTATCTCTGTCTGACCCAGTGAGTGGACATTTAATGCAAAATGGAAAAGCCAAGGAAGGACAGGCTTAGAAAGCCCCTTTCAGATTGTCTCTGCATATCTCAGGATCAAAATGCCTTTTTCTCTGCACTTGAGCTCACTATTATAACAATGACCAGGTCAGTGATGCATGAAATGTAAGACTCTAAACAGATATGAGTCTCACTCTAGTGCTGAAATGTTGGAGATATTGTGATAAATTCCTCCTGTTATCTCACCATGGTGCTTTTTGCAGGAACTTGGATGTTGTAATAGAAAAAGAGAAGTTTAAAACATACTATTATTTTTTTTTCCTGAAAACTCATTAGGTTTTCCTGTGGTTTATCACAAGACTAAAATTAGCTTGGCCAGATGCATTCAGTCCTTTGAATCACACAAGCACTGATTCTTCTGTCCCGTTCCTAGTAGAGAACTTAAATTGTTCAAACTTAAGAGCAGCAAATGAGCAGCAATGAATGTAATCTGTGCACTGACAAGAATGGGAAACACTATTGTACGTAGCCTGAAAAGAGGAGGGGAGACTGGACAATACCTGGTAGTTCCTCTAGTCCCCTTGCCAGGCCTCTAGTGCTAAGGAAGTGAACTGGTTGAAACACAAAGACAAGTGAGCTCTCTTTGCAAAGAAGCATGGGAATATAGAAAAAAAACCCACCCACATTCATTTTCCATGAGTGTTGCAAGAGCTACTTAAATGAAAAGCCAACTTAAAAGCCAAAAACCTATTTTGTATTTGTCTTCCTCAATGAGAGAGGGACCAAGTATTTATAAATTTGATGCTTACATAATGCTGGCTCTTATACAAAAATGGGAGGAAAAATAAAACTGTTAACCCATTGAACATCTCACCTGCTAATGCCTTTTCTCACTGAAGTCCTTCACCATCTTTTACATGAGGTGATCAATGCCTTAATGATTTGTTTGTCACTTGCCTGTTTGAAAAGATCAAGTCATCCCAGCAAGGGAAATTCAGACAACCGTATATGGGGCTCAGAAACAATGCTACAGGAGAAATGAGATGTATATACATGAATATGGGTAATTCTTTCATGTGAATGTCTCATGCCAAAATAAGCTTGCAGAAAATGAATTAGTAAGACTCAATAATTAATTTATCAAATCTCAAATTAATTTATCAAGCCAAGATGTAGGCCACATGCAATATACTTTAAAGCAGTGAAAGCAATGTTCTTATTTCCCTATGTAGACATCTAACATTTCACTACTTGGGCATTTACACAATGAAATAAAGTTTACACAAATTACTAGAATGTTTTCTAAAACTAGTACTCTAATACAATGTGTCTATTTGTGTGTGATGTTCCACAAAGCGTCATGACCTTGGGGGTTCAAACGTGTGGCCTTATACCTTACTGCATGCCAGAAAGTTTCCAGTGTCATCAAAAGTCACTGGAAGACACTGGACCTTCCCTTCATACCTGTGGTACCAACTCTCCACCAGACCTATGTAGCTTTTGTTACTTTCTTGATGTTGTGGAGGATGAGTTCCTGAAGTGTCCTAGGGCTCCAGCTCGAGGATCTGTCCTGCTTTTGGCTGAGGAATGACTTACTGTTAGCTAGCTATCTTCATCTCACTTAAGTCCAGCCATACTAAGGTAAAATGCATGTATTCGTACCTAAAATAGACACCAACTCCTAAAATTGATCCTATATCTATAAAAAAGAAATCAATCCACTTCCTGGAGGTTACCTCAAAGGGATCTCTCTCTCTTGCTGGTCAGGATTTCAGACTCAGCACATACTGTCCTACCTCTTAGAGGACCATCTTAGTCTTGGTGGACAGTCTCCCCTGGGAGGATAGGTCAAGACAGCTAAATCTTTTGCTAGAACTTATGTTCTATAGCAGTCTGTACATTGAAAACAAGATACAAACGTCTAACCGGTTTATTTTATCTACTCATTACTGGCTCTAGGCTGAAATGTGACCCTTTGGGGTTATGTTAATTCACCATTTTTGGGTGACAGCAGGCTTGGAGTGACTGATACCCAATTCCCTCCTCCCAGACACACTGTAACTGTAAGAAATTCAAGTGTGAACATGTGGAACAAATTACAAATGGGATATCAGTGCGCAAAGGTAAACATGTCCATGTATAATCATTAAATAATTCAGCACAGGAAATTGCACTGGCCTGCATTTTCCAAGAAGCAAGACTATGCAAGGAAAGATATGCATTTCAGGCTGCAGTTCCTCAGGCACCCGGAGTCACACCAATACCTTGCCACTGCCCAAAGGCAGCTCCTTTCCCCTTTTCCTCTCCCTCTTCCTCTTCTTTTGTTCCTGCTCCAAGCTGCCCAGGCCCACTCCACCTCGGTGCCAGCTCTGGCTACAGCTCTGCTCACTAGCCCAGAAGAAACTCTCCACTTCCTGGTACTCTTCTGTCTGTTCAGTGAAATGAATTGCAGCAAGCAGAGGTCTTAAAAGTGGGAAGCACAAGACACATTGCAGATTGTGCCACTGGATCTGAGAAGAACACCATATCCCCTTTTAGCAGTGATGAACGGCTGAATCATCCGAAGCCAGGTGATGGAGCTGAGGGCTTACCCAGAAATGGTCTGCAATGTACAGTAACGTTCTCTTGAAATTGTCTTTCATCATGTGCTACAGTGCTTGATAAAAATGACTCTGTAAATTCTTTGTCCTAAAGATAAGGTCAGATGAGATGGTTGTTTCAATTCCCTTTTTGTTTCCAGCTTTGTGAATCTGTACTTTGTATGTTTGCAGTATGAGTGGAATTAGAGGGTGTTTGCAAGTATTCAGATTAAATGCATGTCTTCCAAATCTACAGCAAGCAAGCTCAGGCTGTAGTATTTACAGTTCTAAGGTGTCCTCTCTCCCTGGCCCATTCCACAACTGAAATGAAGGCAGATTGTGTTTTTCTCCCTTTGCCATCTGTGGATCTCCAGTGCTCTTTGAGACCTGCAAAGATGCACATTAAAATGACTACACTGGGTTGAACCAAAGGTCGGTCCATCTAGTCCAGTGTCCTATAAACAGATGCATAGGGAACAGCATGGAAAGCATATATGAAATGTCTCTCAAGTGCTTGCCTAGCTTCCAGTTATTTTTAGAACAGAGAATTTCCTGAGCTGGATGTGGCTGCTGTCTGCTTAGTAACCCTCTGTAGACTTCTTTTCCAAGTACTTGTCCATTTTTTCCTTGACTCAAAGTCCATTCTTTTACACCCAGAGTCTCCTTTCGTAATTAATACCGCAAGCTTGCTATGGGCCCTGCAAAAAACTACCTCCTCCCTGTTGTCTGCAGCCTGGTTACTACTAGCTTCACTTGATTCCCTCATAGTTCTTCTCTTGGTTCTGAAACTACCGTCTAGGTCCCGAATCGATGACAATATTGCAAAGGCTTAAGCATATGCAATTTCCATGCAGAGTATGTGCAGGCAGAAACAAAAGTAATGAGTAGGCAATCAAGGTATATCTTAATTGCACGTGCTTGTAAATGAAAACCATGTCTGGATCACTGCACTGCAGAAGATGCCTCCTGGACTTTTTTTGAAAAGGCTGGTCCCCCCGTTCCCCCCTCCCCCATCAGAAATGTTGACAAACAGTGCTTATGACCTTGCAATTTATTTCCCATTTCCAAGACTAAATGCTCCTCTGCCCTCAGGAATTCCGCATCCGCGGTCGCCTGGAGACAAAGAGGTGAGGTGGGCAGGGGACCAATGTCTGAGAATAACCCCGGGGTAGCAGATGAGCTGGAATCCGGGCAGCAGGAGGGCAGCAGCAGTTCTGGAGGGTGAAAATCCGTCCCTCCCGCTCCCTGCCTGCCCCCCGCCCCGGGCAGCGCTAGGGATGGCTGCCGGAGCGCAGCGCAGCATCCCGCCGGCCCCGGGCCGACCCGCACACCCGGGCCGGCCTCTCCCGGGGGCGCTTCTCCTCCGTTCAGCGCGTCCTGCCGGTAGCCCCGCTGCTCAGCCGGGGAGGGAGCCGCGGGCACCGTGCCCCCGCGGGGAGGGAGCCGCGGCCGGGGAGCGCCGGTGCGCGGCCACCCTCTGCCCCCAGCCCGGCCGGTCCCCGAGAGCCGGGGGGCTCAGGGGGTCCGTGCAGGAGCCGGCCCCCTCCCGCGGGGGCAGGCAGCGCCGACCCTGCCGAGTGACAGCCGGGCGGGGACGCTGCTGCCTCGGCGAGCCCGGCTGCGGCTGCGGCGGCTGCAGCCATGTGTTTCTCCGCCTGCCTGTGACACAATAACACGGGAAGCTGGGGGGGGCGGGTGGGGGGGTGGGGGGATCCGAGCCTGCCGAGGGGAAAAGTGACCTGCCCCGCTCAGGTGAGCCGAAGCAGCGGGGGAAGGCCGCCGCCGTCGTCCCCCGTGTCCCCCCCCAGCCGCAGGCTCTGCAGCCGCCGGGGCCGGGCGGGAGGCGCCCCGCGGAGCTGCCGGCGGGGGCAGCGCGGCGGCGGGGGAGGGGGGGCGCCGGGCCCCCGGTCCCCCCTTACCCGGCGGTGCTGTGCCCGCAGGCCGGCGGCGATGGAGGAGGGCATGAGCAGCATGCAGCAGAAAGCGGCGGAGCTGGAGCACATGGCCGAGGTCCTGCTCACCGGCGAGCAGCTCCGGTAAGCCGTGCCTTCCCCCCCGCTTTGCCGGGGACACGTACCCGGGGGTCAGCAGCTGCCCCCCTGCAGGCGGGAGGGGGATCTGCGGAGCGGAGGGCGGGGGTCTGTGCCCTCGGGCTTTCCTTGCACCGGAGCACCTGCCCCGCTTCCAGCGCGTCCCCGGGCTCCGGCCCCGCTTTCCGCAGCGAGGAGGAGGAGGAGGAGGTGGGGAGGGGGCGGCCGGCGCTGCGAGCCCGGGGAGGCAAGTTACCGCCTCGGGGGTCTTCTGCCCCGGCGGGCAGGAGGCGTCTCAAGGAAAGGCTGCAGCTCGCTGAAGGGGTGAAGCGATGCCAGACGACTTGCGTCTTTAAAGATTAAAAAACCAACGACCAAAGAAACCGTAAGCAGTGAAGTGTTTCAGCACGCCAGGGCGAAACCAGCAGAGCACGGAGACCGGCTCCTGCACGGACCCCGTGAGCCCCCCGGCTCTCGGTGACCCTGCAGAGGTGCCGCTTATTCGAAGGGCTTGTTTTTATTTTGCATCAGCTGGACCCAACAGATGGAAGGGGATCCCGCCTGCCAGTGCCAGCAGTAATTAACAGTGCTGTGTGACTGGAGTTGTGTGCAGTGCAGAAGCCCTTAACAAAAATGCCTGACTCAGTTTTTAATTTCTGTGATGTATTTAAGTGTGCCATCTGTACCCATACACTTTAGGGGAGAAAAGGAAATTTAAAGGCTTTTGGCTTGTTGATCTTGTGATTCAGGAAGAAAAATCCTAATATTGCTATGTGTTATCCTTGTAACTAGAAAGATATTCTAAAACCACTTTCCCAGTAGTTCTTGCCTGAATTTTCTTCAAAATTTTTGCTCAAATGCCAGAAAAAACAGTACAAAATGACAGAAATGTTGCTTGATTTGTGAAGTGCTGTCATTGCTGCTGGTACAGATCCTGACATTTTCATCGGTTGCATCCACCTGGTAAGGACCATTGACACCTTGTGATGCACACCAGTGGTACCCCTGTTTGGGGAGTAAATGTTGTTTTAGTGGTCTGGCTCCAGTACACACCAGTGTCTGCTTCAAGCTTGGGATTCCAATGCAAAGTAGCCTGAAGTGAAACCCAGGGTGACGGGGTGCACTGGCACACAGGCTCTGCGTGGTGGACTTAGTGCAGAGCTGTTCATCCAAGAGCCTGATAAGAATCCTGCTGTTCCTAATTTACCTCACTAGAAATTGAAGATTCAAGGCTAATACAAAATTTCTGTTAAGATCACATTAATCTTTCTCTGTATACCTCTTAGTTAAATGTAAAAGCAAAAGCTTTGCAAACTCTCCCTAAGGAGACCACTGAGGAAACTTCAGCAGATCTGGCTCCTAGAATCAGCTCATTAGTGTCCCAATCAAGGATGGCATTTGTCATTTATTAAGGTAATGAAACACAGTGCTTTTTTTGGGGCAGGATGATCTATAGATGCAAACCATATTATACCCTGCCCTGTGAAGTTACCTATGGCCATTCCTTTGCCAATCTGTAGGAAGTGTCCTAGATCTCCTTGGACTATGGTTTCATGAACAGCTCATCCTGAATAATGCCTAGCTACGCTCCAGCAGGGGAGATCTGCTCTGCCCTGACCCCTGACTCTCCACTCCTGGCTGTGTAGTCCCATCACTTCCCCCCACTCCCAGATGAGTACCTGCTCACGTGCTTCCAGCACTTCTTGGGAGCAGATTCAATGTGGAGATCTGGTGGGTATGTTAGTCTGCTGACTGCCAGAACCCACAGAAGATAGGTGGCGGGAATGTGAAGCCAGGAGCAAGAACAGGAGGTAGTGGAGAAGTAAGATCTCCCATTCTGGCAGCAGTGAGCTACTGGGTCAGGTGGAACTGTTTTGTGAAACTGCACCCAAAATTGTCTCTCTTCCCCCGTTTTTTTGTAAGCTTTGTTCTGTTTCTCTGTTGGGATACTCTGTGTAAAAGGTTAGTCTTCTTCAGTTTTCCAGACAACAAAAGCCACAAAATATGCGATAGAAGACTGGCTGGTAGACAAGTTTTAGCCAACCCTGCATTTAAAGTTTCCTTTCTCCTGTCCAAGATAAGCGTATAATTGTTAAGGCTGAATGAAAACGTGTTTGCAGGATCAAAGACAGGCTCTCTCAGCAGCCTTTGGCACAGGCAAACAGATGATAGAATACCAACACACATTGGCACTCAAGGAGACATACTGTACTCTATTCTTAGTGATGTTTACAAATGCAAGATAAGCCCCCAGCAGGAGTGATGCAGCCAGACAGGTGACTGTGTGTATTTGGGTGAAAGTGCATATGAGCAAGTGTTGCATACTGCAAGATGAACACATAACTTAGGAACAAAAGTGTAAAATGAAACTGTAAGCATGGTGTTGCTTACACAAACCCAACCAAATGTAGGTATTTAAAGCACTCTTGCACTAGACCAAACAGCACGTGTGTCTAAACTCAAATACCTACAAGAGCTGCTTGATTTAAATTCCTTGCAAAGTTCCTGTTGCCCGTCTCACCCCAGCCTCAGGCATTGCCTCATAGCCCTCGTTCCAGAGGCCTGTTTGCACATCTGTCCCTATCTGGCAGGGACTTCATGCAGCGAGGGCTGAAGTCATTTGAGCAGCACCTTGGCAAGCCTGGCTTTGCACCCTGGCTGTGCCAGTGGTGGGGATAGAAGCCCTGTGCCCCTTTCGCCTCCTCAGGCAAGTGCATGCTGGCTAGGGGAGGGAGAGGAGGAGGCTAAAGAGTTTTTTCCTTGTCCTTGTTGCTGTCCCTCGGTTGCTTGTGACCTGTGTCTCCCCTTTGCTAGGTCAGGAACCTCTGCCCTGGTGTGTGCTACATCAGCTGGCGCCCAGGGAGCCGGCTGCTGGCACACGCTGGCTGTGGGCTTGCACCCACCAGCTTTGGTCATGAGCAGGTTGTGGGAGGTGAGGGTGTGATGTAAATCCTGGTCCGTTGGTGGGGTAATTTATGGAAAAAGAAACAGGATCTTGAGCTATATTTTAGCTAACAGGGTCAATTTTTATACCAGTAGTTCCGTCCTTTGCCTCTATACCCAGTAGCTGGCTGAGTGAATACCTAACTCTTACCTTTGGTTAATAGAAACGTATTTTTCAAATTGAGGACATACGAAGTTTGGCTTTTGGAAAACCTTTAAATTATCAGGCTGACAGCCATGAAACAAAGCTGAAGATTTCAGCAGTGTGGCGCTTCAGGGCAGACCCTTTGGCAGCTTCTCAGCACCGTGCATGAGACTAGGAAGAGCAAGGGGAGAGCTGGGATGGGCACAACCTGGCTGTGGGCTCTGTAGGCACCCGTGGCCCTGCAAGGACAAACTGCTGGGGCTCTGGCTGCCTGACAGCTCCAGCCACCCAAAATCCCAGCTCATCCCTCTGTTCTGCTGCGGTTTCAGAGATCCTCTTGCTCTTCAGTTCTTTTGAAGAGCTCCTCAGCTCTTTTGAGGCTGGCTGCAACAGAGCTGCCCTTAAAAGGCTCCATAACTTAGGAGCAATGAGTATAGACCTGTCTCCTGAAGAAACTGCGAGAACTGTGTTTGAGAGGATCATGGGGCCTTCAGCTTCCTCAGGACTGGGAGGAAGCCTGCACCCCACTACATCCCTGCCTGAAAACACCTGCCTTGGGCAGCCCTGGAGAAGCAAATGTCCTGGAGCTTCCTTGGCCTCGCTGGGTGTGCCTGAAGGAAGGTGGCACAGCCTTAGTGCTTTGTATAGTCATCGTTGGAAGCATAATAATGGGAACTTATAACGGCACTACTGAAGTTGATAAGAATTTTATTGGAAGCGGAGCAGTTCCAAGCTTGTTTCCCTCCTGGTCAAAGGCAACAGGTTGTGCTCATTTCAACACTGTTGGCAGAGGGATTAAAGTATTTCAGTCTGGGTTTGAGCATTAACTTAGAGCTGATCTTGCCACTGGCAAGCAAAAGCAGTTTCAATGGGCATGTTTTGATAGACATGCTGTCTGTCTTACAGCTCAGGGGTGTCTTAAATCTTCCTCGTCTGCTAATTGTTTCTTGATGCCAGCTTGTCACCAAAATCTTGTATATCTTCTAAGAGTCCTTCATTTCTTGCAGAAAATGGGCCTAATCATTCAAAGTGTCTTAAGGCTTCAGTTGACCAAACAGCAATATTAAAGAGCACCTTTTTTTTGTGTTCATTTTTTAAAAATCAGAAATTGTCATTGTATTCAAGTGCAGTTCTCTGTAGTAGGTGTAACTTGAATGATATTTAATGTCTCTGCAATCTTTCAGATACCTCTTTATCACCAGCCTTTTCAAGAAGCAACACCTTTCCCGATTCACACTTGTGTTAAATAGTTGAGTAAATAATCAGGAAACTTGCTAGATAAGCCAGTGATTTTAACAGAGTAGTGCTTATAATTCAGCTTCTTCTGTCTGCTTAGGGAAATATGAAGCATGTATTCCTTTCAAAGAGACAAAGTGCAACATATGGTTTAACAGGAATTTGTTCGCTTTTTTATCAGAGTTTGTACATGATTTTCATCTTGCCAAAGAGATTTTACATGGTAAACAGCTATACATTTTGAAGCTTCAAGCCAAGTCAGAACCAATTTTCACTGGTCTTCCAAAGGTCTCGCTTCGGGAAGATTATCACTTTAAGAAAACTTCTTGACATGTTGGAGTGCATAACTTTCAGAGTCATTAACTTCTGAAGGATAATAGCACCTACAGGTTCATAAATTTTTTCCTACTCTGAGCAGTAAATAGTCAGCCTTTTTCATGGTGGTAGGATTCAAAACTTCATTGGCACTCTAAAGTGCAATGGGCACTTTCACAGTAACATACAGTAACAGCTTCTAGAGAAATGTTATCAAAAGAGCCTTAGTGTTAGTGTACTGCCATAATATAGAAATATATTAACCATATAGTTACATAATTAATTAAATGTGTTTGAAAGTATAGTAACACTGTAGTGTAAGCTTATACACTAAAAGCAGGAAAAGGATTTAAGGTACAGAATTGTCTACAGGTCACTTCCTCTCAAGTCAGATCCTGACCAATATTCAGATATTAAACAAACGTATATGACATTTTTAGAGACAGAATTCATTAGGATGAGATTTTGTAATCTGCCTAAGCTAATCCAACGTTGTATTTCCACCTAAAGGGATGATGTGTTTTTCTACTCCCTGCACCTTGCTCTTGCAACCTCCTTAGTTCTTCACCAGTGGTTGCATTATCCTTAGCCAGGAGCTACTGATCAAGCTCAAAACTAATCCAGAAAAAAACAGTTTTCAGTTGTCTCACTTTAAGAGGATCTTGTCTGCTGACTTCTTCAGGGTGGGTAGGACACAGAAGATTATATTACCGTATCTCAGTGGAACAGAGTGCTTCAGAACTCTCTGTCCAAATAATTGCACTTTCATTAATTTGTTTTCCAAAATCAAGCGCCCCAAAAATTGGCAATCTTCTCTGTGAGGTTCCACTAGAGTAAGAAGAAAAGGTTTCAGAGTGAGGGTTGGTAGAGCTGTTGAAATCAAGAAGTTTCCCCACTAACTCTGTCCTATCACAACACTTCCAATTATATATTTTAATTAATATAAATTATTTTAATTTTATAAAAAGCATGTTTCTCACATTTGTATGTCCATTTTTTCTAGAATCTTTGATACCTGATGCACCTTCTTATGTGTTTCAATCTTGCCTGTTTGTACTAATTTTAATGACATTGAGTCCCAAATGTATATATAAACATGCATAGATACATGTACGGGCCAGGAATCTCAGTTTCTCATGTCCTTCAGTAAAATTTGTGGCTATTTAACATTTCTAGAAATCAAGACATGAGGCTTTTGTTTGCTCAGTTCTATCCTTTAAGCTACGCCTTTTAATAATTTAGTCGTTCCTGTCAGCAGCGTTCCTCAAGCACAACTCAGAGATCAAGAAGTTAGCAATGCGTGTGCAAACAGCAATTGCTCTTTGGTTATGTACGTAAGAAGGCGAATGTTGTACGAATGGTTTATGCTGTATATTTTATGTATTCTGTTCCAGATGGAGTCAATCATTAACTTTTGTCTCAGGTTAGCAGAGGTCATCAGGCAAGCAAAGGATCCTCGTGTGTAGCATGTGCAAGAATATTTTGTATTTATTTTATATTAGAGGAGCTGCCCATCAACAGGTGAAAGAAACTGGTCTGATGTTGGTGCTCGTGCAGGGAAGGCAGAATTAATGTGCCAAAAGCAATCTAGCTTTGCATTTACTACTGGATCCCTGCTCTGCGGGGGCAGTGGCCGTAGCCTGGCACCATGACAGAGGGGTCCTCCTATCACTGGTTGTCATTATTATTTGCTATTTGTGTAGTGATAGCGCTTAGGAGTTTGAGCTGTTTATGAAGTCCCAGCAGGGGTAGGCACTGTGTGCTCTGAAGAAAAATAAAGCCCTTGCAACACAAATCTTGGCTGCGATTGCTAGCAGTTTCTTGCAGCGGTAGCGGGCTGTGGCTGGCAAGGTAGGGTCAGTGTGAAGCCACCAAGCTCAGGGAAATGAAGTGGGACTCTGTTGGGATTTCTAGTCTGGGAGGTCAGACACCAAGCCCAAGAGTGGCATCCTGAAAGCTCAGAGAAAAATACCTCCCAAGTGTGGAGATGCAGAGGTGATACTGTGTGTGCCAGGATGAGTGGGGAGCTCTGGGTGCAGTGTTTGGGAAAGGATCTGCTCTTTTCTCCCTCCAAAGTCACACCTCTCACACGAGCGAGAGACCTGACTGAAGCCAGGAGGGAGGTCAACAAGCTTTCACTAATGGATGAACGGACAAGGACTAGGAAGGAGTCTGCATCTCCTTTTAGTTGAGGTATTTTGTGTATCTGTGGACTCCAGTGCTTTTTGAAGTATAGAATTCCAGTGGTTTCTGTGATGTATGACTTAACGGAAGTGAAGGGTGCTGTCACAGGAGCAAATTTTAGCTCCTTCGCAGTCCAGCTAAGCTCCTGACAACTTCATCCCCAACAGTAAGTGTCCAGGCATGGAGTGCTGGCTTGGGTGGTAGCTCTTGGCTTAGGGTCTGCTCTCAGACATTCCCTCCTGAGGCTCTGGGCCCTTCTACCTTTCCTCTCGCTTATTCTCAGTTTTTATTTTCATAATCCTTGTGTTGTAGTTGTGTTAACTCTTTTGCCTCTTTCTTCCTTGGCAGAGCAGGTTTGTGTGAGTTCTTTTGCTAAGTGAAAAATACTTTTTTTTCTTTATTCAAGGCCAGGGTTGAATACAGTCATCTCCTCAAAATAAACTTTTGTGGGAAGGGATTAAACTGATGGAGAACTGGCAAAGGGGTTGAAAGGCTGGTTAAGAAGCAATAGCTAAGCAAGTTTGGTTGGTGTACCTGGTCCCTGAAGAAAAACTGCATTGAGGCTCTAAAGGTTAATGAAGACAGAAATGGCAAAGCTTCAGGTCTCAGCAGAACCACTGGCATTTGTAGAGTGAAGGACACACTTATGTATTAGTCATAGGTTGATGTTTTGTTGTTTTTTTTTTTTCTTAAGCAACAGCAAGACATACAAACCCTATATTTTAAACAATTTTAATGCATAAACCACTGGAATTAAATAGAGCTTAAACCTGTTTGAACACAGGCTTATAAGGATCCTTAGTTACACTGTTTCAGCTAAGACTATTGTTATAATAGAATGGAGAGACAGATTTACAAAGGCATTTTGCCTCCACTAGGTAGCAGAAGGAAAGCTGAGAAGCTATTTTTAATCAATTTCATAAATATCAGCAACAGTAATGACTTTTAATTTTTTATTATTTTTTTTTTTACCTGTTTGGAGGTTTGACCTTTTCCTTGAATGTCACATTTTTCCTGTGGTCTTTAAGAGAAATGACTGTATTGTGAATATGCCTTTGTTTCTTGCAGCAGAAAGAATAAAACTGATCTCAGAGTTAAAGAGAAAATATTTAAACCTACACTGCCAGGAGAGTGCTATACAGCAGGAGTGGCAGTAAAATAATGTGCAGTCTTTCTCCTTTATTTTTTTGAAAACTCTGAAGCATTGAGTTGCATGGAAAAGCATGGAGAAAGGGAAAAGATAACCCACAGACTGTCACAGGCTCACTCAGGCTCTGGAGAAACCTGCTAAGCCAAAGCAGGCTCCTCAGGCAGTGATTGTCAGCAGGTCTGCTGCCGTTACATCTATTTCTCTGTTCCTCAGCTGGGTTCTTCCTCACAGTACAGCTATGCAGGGATCCAGGTATGCCTGGAGCTAGAGAAGTGGAGAGGGGCTAGTAGTTTGGATGGCTAAAACTTCAAGCGAGTACTGCCACTGAAAGCAGCTGTCCTCTCTTGTATCCACACCGACATAGGTGTTTCTGCCTCCTGGTTCCCTCCTCCGTGCTTCTGCTCCTTCAGACTGACTTAAGCATCTCTGGACCATTACCATATAGTGACCTGCACTGGGAAAGTGATCATCAGGGCTTTTTGCATGGCTTGTATTTCAGTTGGGTCAGTTTTACAAACCGATTTACCGCATGACCACATAAAAAGTGTCTTTGGATGCAGTAGGGGGGTAGAAATGGGTGGTGGCATACCCCATGTCACTGAACTACAGTTTAAGGCTGTGGTTTTCTGATACAGCAGATCTAACTGCAGGCTGCTACTGCCCTGCTCTTATCACTTCCCTTGCACTTCGCACTGGTATTCGTCTGGGATCAGAAGTTCAGGTTACTAAAGCAGCTGAAGTCAAATAAGAAAAATTTAACTTTCTAAACAGGCTCAGCATGAGGTCAGACTGGTGCCAGCACTGGGGTGAGGGAGCCGGCAGAAGCTCATGGTCAAGGATGGAGAGAGGGAATGGTGGCAGCAGCCACTGCTGGGTTCGCTTGACTACCCCCTCAGTGCTTAATTTCCCCAAACTCAACATGGGTCAAACATTTGCCGGATTCCCATTAAAAAAATTCAGACTCTAGCAGAAGACAGACTGTAAAAATCATGTTGAGTTAAAATGCCCAACACACATGTTATTACCAGATTGGAACAGAAACTATGTTTGCAATTTGCCTAGATTATTTTACTTTCAGGGTTTTTACCTTTACTTCTGTGCTCTTGCCAGGGTATTGTGCATGGACAGAGACAAATACTGACGTTTCATGTGTTTTGAAATTTGTGCTATGTAGTTTATATAACTAGCACATCACAGTGCTACCGATGTGACAGCACTACTTCAGAATGCAACCCCCTACCTTAATTATCAGCCCTATAATTTTCCAGTCTCATAGTTTGCTTCTTAACAGTGCCTCAATCCGGTAAATGCATTCAGATCTCAAAGGTGCATTTACGAATAATTAAAAAATATTCCTGATTGGGCTTGCTAATTCAGAGCAAATATAGAAGCTGGATTTCCCACAACAAGCCCATAATTCTCCATTTCCTTGCAATTGTGTGGGTGATTACATGGACTACCACAGCTTCATCACAGGGATTTGCAGGCAGATGAGAGTTTCCTGGTGTCTGTGGAGAACCAGGGGACTGTATGTCGTGCTGTGGGTTTTACAGTGGCATTGAGCTGATGCGTCTAGCTGCTGCTGCAGAAGAGGGCAGCCCACCTCCCCTGGGCTGGGGCTCCTGCTGCTTGGCCTGGTGCACCTGCCTGGGTGTGTGCCTGATGCTGTGGTGACCAGTCTGGGGGGCTCAGCCAGGTTACCGTCATGTCAAACTAGCACCAATGACAGTGCAAGGGATCAGGTCAGCTGGCCTGGGGTCAGGGGCGGAGGAGCTCCACAGACCCCCGATTTAACTGGGGGACCCCACAGTAAGATTGGCTTCTCATGGAGTCAAACCCTGATGTTAAAATACAGCTGTGCCAGTCCAGGAGCCCCTTCTCATCCCATTCATCCATTCTTCACCTGCCTAACCACTGTTTAGATGTCAGGGTTTTGGCAGAGATCATAGCAATGTTGGACAGGATTTGGGGGACTACATCCAGACAGCTCTGGGGCTCTTTGGGCGAGGGTGCCTCCTGTGTATTAAGGCAGCAAGCACAAAGAGGCTTGCTTGAAGATTTAAAACTGAATGGCAAAACTGAAACTAAATGGCTGGTCACAGCAAAAGCCAGCACTGCCTGAGAGATGGTGATAGAAAAGGTAGGAGCTTGAAAGTGAATGTAAGCACAGTAATACTGCGTTTGATGTGACAGAAGAGGGGGCAGTGGGAGGAATCAGGGAGATGTTGAGTTCAGAAACTGTGGAAACTGTATTTCCAGGAGCATTCCAGCTAGGTAAGAGCCAGACAAGATGATGTTTGTTAAGCACAGTGCATAGAAGAAGCCTTGAGGTGTGAGCTAATAGGGAAGGAGAACTTGTAACAGAACTTGAACTTTCTGGGGGAGAGGTGTTAGCTATCCTGGAGGTGCGCTGCGTGAGGAATTTACAGAGACCAGAGTTCTGCTGATAAGGAGCGCTCACACTGTCGTGTTTATCCTTTATGGATCTTATATAATCTGCCTGGTTTGGGAAGATTCTCCCACTCCCAGTAACACACCTGCCTTCTAGCACAGTGGCCTTTGACTTGGAGTCGTGTGGGTTTGTCTGGGTGGGTTGTTTCATTGCTTCTCACACTAAGGGACATTGCCAAAATGGGTATATTGCTGTAATGTTTCCATTAGCGTTCGGCTGAACTGCTGTACCATCCACTGGCTGTGTGGTTGCACCTCTTTCCTGCATATTGGGCCAAATGAGTTTAGTGGCAGGGGTTAAAAAGAAGTGTTTGTATGTTGTATCTGTTGCTCTTCACGTTGTTACTTGTGTCTTCAAAGTGCTGGGGTTACTTGAAGTAAGCCTGTGTATTCCTTTGCGTTTTCACAAGCCATTCTCAGCTCTGATTTAAGAGGCAGGTCATATGCAAGGCATAATTACAATATGGTTCGTAAAAACAGTAATTTTTAATTTAATTCCAATGACTATTGCAGAATACAGGAAGCTGAGGTTGTCAGTGCTTGTGAGTCCAGCACTTATGCTCATCCTCTTTGGGAGGAGAATCTGACAACCCATGGCCAACATGTCACTCAGAGTCAGGACTGCAATTAATGGAAATTACGTCTGAAAAGATGTTAGCTAAGCCTTATTTATAGTGCTGATTATTAGCGGTAGAACAATTTCCTTTCATTTTTTGCAGAAAGGATCCTTGTCCTGATAATCACACATCCTTTTCTGCAGTAGCATATAATTATATAGCTTAGAAATCAAGGTGATATAATAGAAAACTGTTAATTGTTTCCTGATGCTCAGCATATAATTAACTTGTAGTTTCTTCTAGTTGAAATTAATTTATTTTTACTAAGATGTAGAAAGAGTAACTCTTGGTTTAAGCTGCTATTTTGGTGCTTGGTTAGTGCAAACAGGGAGGATGTCATGTGAAGAAGCTCAAAGTAGCATTATCATGTACAAATCCCAAAAGAGATCGTACAAATACCGTTTTGAGAGTTATTTGGGGCTAGAAGCTTTAAAGACTTGTCTTGGACAATTGAAGTGTTTTCAAAACTAATAGCATTTGGACAAACTCAGACCTTGCAAGCCTTTTGGGAAATGGTAGAAGTAGATGAGGTTACATTAATACATAGATCTCTGAGACAAGAAGAATGGCTCCATAATAGGAGCTATTGGTATCATACTGCTGCTTGTCTAATTAGACGAGGTGATGGAAGTATGTTGTTAAAAGCACACTAAAGAAAAGAAATAAAGCAAAGTTGGTTAAAAGATTATTTTAATAAGCTTAATTTATTCATTTAATCTTAATTTATACAAAATCATACAGTTGTCTAAAATAGACAGAAAAAAAAGTGTCTTTGTGCAAGAAGCAAGCCCCAAGAAGGGCTAGCTGTCAGGGTGGCGCTGGGCTGGAGTATGTGATGTACAAGGAGATGCTGAGGGCTGCATCTGCTCAGCCTAGAGAAGAGAAAGCTCAGGGGGATTTTACTGCTGGTTGGAACTACTTAAACGAGAAGGCATAGGAAAACAGGGAGAGAGACCTTTTCAAGGTGCACAGGGGTAGGACAAGAGGCAGTAGGCAAAATTTGCAAGGGAATTTCTAATGAGATATTTGGAAATAATTATTCACTGTGAGGGTAAGTAGAAGAGTTGGAATATAGGCCCAGAGAAGCTCAGAGGTGTTAAAATCTTGCCTGGACATGGTGCTGAGCAGCTTGTACTAACCGGACATGCTTTCAGTACAAGTTGGAACAGATGACCTCCAGAGGTCCCTTCCAACCTGAATTACCCTGTATTTCATGAAGGCATAGCGTGATGTCTTCTTTAAGTTGTGGTGGCTGATATTATCAGCATTTTGTTACTGTCTGGTAATGAGAGATTATTATCCACTCGATTGCACTGGTGGGAGGGCTTGTGAGAATACTTCCTAACCGACTTCAGTGCAAAATCAGCTGGTTAGTTTGTAAAACGGATGCATTGGTTGACAATACCACTCCTTTTGCATTGTCCAGCTTTTCAAGCAGATTTGAGGATGAGAAATGTATCCATTTCCAAATGAATGCCCAAGAACTTTTGAAATCTCTGTTTCAACTGAGATTTTTTTGAAGATGTGAAGGTG
This sequence comes from Falco rusticolus, assembly GCF_015220075.1. Classification (NCBI taxonomy): domain Eukaryota; kingdom Metazoa; phylum Chordata; class Aves; order Falconiformes; family Falconidae; genus Falco; species Falco rusticolus. Next base: position 19,135,953 of record NC_051189.1, on the reverse strand, counting down.
AGGACCTGATTCCCTTGATTGCACTGCCTTAAGGCAGGCCAGGATTTTACCCCACATCATGTGAGGTTCACGAGATGCCAACATCACAACTCTTCATGCCACCAAGAGAGCTTTTCAAGGTGTCTGCGAGCTTATCTGTAGATCCATTTCTTAAGAACTTGGGGGACAGAAATACAAACTGCGCATACTTAGGGCATAATGGTTTTATATCTGTCCGTGGAGGAGGAGAACAGAGAAAAGTCTGGGGGCAGTGTACAAGGCAATACATGCTGGAAGGCCAGTAGATCACGTTAGTGCCAGAAATCTGCTGGCTATGTTGTCTTGGCATTACAAGGGGAACAGTGAGCTCAGGGCAAGCCACCTGCTCGTCTGTTCTCACTGCCTGCATGGCGATAACAACAAATGAATCGAGCGCTCTCAGATCTTTTCACATGTGCACAAAGGACCCACTTTGGGCGTTCGTTTCTGTGCATAAATTCCTGGTTTTCCATAGTGCTGCAGCTCCATCTGTCCTTGTAGAAAGTGTATTTTCAGCCCGGTGCTGAGGGAAGAAGGTATTAGAGCTGTTAACACTGTCCTCCCTTGGAGGGGCATGTCTCATCTGATAATCCATTTGGAAGGCAACAAGATATATTCCCTTGCTTTTACAGGTGTGATCAAAGACGTGATTAAATCAGGCATGCGCCCAACCATTATCACACCTTTTCTAAAGTAATATGTCTTTCAACATGCACAAAGCAATGAGATTTGTTGCTTTTTCTGCATGCTGTTGTGCTTTATCACAATGCTGCAAGGCCTAGATCCTTTAAAAGTATTTAATAATGGGGGAAAATCCAATCATTTTAGGTTTCTATAAAGTGGTGGTTTTCCCAAGTGCTATACTTGGAGCCTACTGTAATGAATCAAACAGTGGTGGTTGAAAGATAATTGCTTGCATTCACTTTGGCTACAGCGGGGCTAGAGCTGCTCCAAACTAATATATTAAGAACTTCATGTGACTTTTTTTGGTAAAATCTGTAAATCAACACCAGCTGAAACAGTGTCTCCTACATAATTTCACATGAAATATGTTTGTACTCTTGTGCTGGTTTCTTTTCTGATGAATATGGAACATCTGAGTTTATATGAGGCCAGTAACAGCCGTACTCTTGGGAAACGCATTACTGGGGCAAAGGAGGAAGAAAAAAGGATTGCATAAATGGTTCAGAAGAAGCACAATAAACATGGAGAGAATAATTTATTTAAACATATAGCAGCTAAGGAAAAGTTCCAGTGGACTGGAAACTGTGACATTATGCTTGCAGGCTGAAGACTGTACACAGAACATTTTTTCATGTAAAATATTAGTATTCCACCTCAGAAAATTATAGACCTGTGGAAGAAGACACAGAAGTGTTGGCCTCTTGTTCAATGCTTTTATGTCTTTAGTGGCCACAAACCTTTTGCAGTTTCTGCATTCATATATGCACAGTCTACTTATATATGGACTGCAATATTGTATATCTTTATCAATGATCTGGATGAGGGTATCAAGTGCACCCTCAGGAAGTTTGCAGAGGACACCAAGCTGGAGGGAGTGTTGATCAGCTTGGGGACAGGAAGGCTCTGCAGAAGCATCTGGACATGCTGGATCGATGGATCAAGGCCAGTTGTACGAGGTTCAACAAGGCTCAGTGCTGGGTCCTGCACCTGGGTCACACCAGCCCCATGCAGCACTACAGGCTTGGGGCAGAGCGGCTGGAAAGCTGCCTGGGGGGAAAGGGCCTGGGGGTGCTGGCTGACAGCCGGCTGGGCATGAGCCAGCAGTGTGCCCAGGTGGCCCAGAAGGCCAACAGCATCCTGGCCTGCATCAGCAATCGTGTGGCCAGCAGGACAAGGGCAGCGACCGTCCCCCTGCACTGGGCACTGGTGAGGCGGCACCTGGAACCCTGTGTTCAGTGTCGGGCCCCTCACTGCAGGGGGGACACGGAGGGGCTGGAGCGTGTCCAGAGACGGGCAACGGGGCTGGGGAAGGGGCTGGGGCACAAGTCTGATGGGGAGCGGCTGAGGGAGCTGGGGGTGTTCAGCCTGGAGAAAAGGAGGCTGAGGGGGGACCTTGTCGCTCTCTGCAGCTCCCCGAGAGGGGGCTGTAGGCAGGGGGGGGTCGGTCTCTTCTCCCAGGGAACAAGTGAGAGGACAAGAGGAAATGGCCTCAAGTTGTGCCAGGACAACAGTTTGGATTGGATATTAGGAAAAAATTCTTCACTGAAAGGGTGGTCAAGCACGCTTTGAACAGGCTGCCCAGGGAAGTGGTGGAGTCACCGTCCCTGGAGGTATTTAAAAGATGTGTAGATGTGGCACTTAGGGACGTGGTTTAGTGGTGGCCTTGGCAGTGCTGGGTTAATGGCTGAACTCATTGACTTTAAAGGTCTTTTCCAACCTAAATGATTTTATGATTCTATGATTCTGTAGTTCAGCATTCAGAAAACTCTTGGTAGTCACGTTCAGATGAAGACCTCACTGGCAATGGTTGTGTGGTGCTTTGATAGCCAGGGTGAGTAATGGACTTTGGCACACTCTTTAGCATGCCTCCACCTGTCTGGGTAAACTGCCCATGGTCCATCTGCCCAGCTGTGGTCGTTGACACCATCTGAGGAACAACCATTCCCAGGCTCCTACAGATCCTGCCTTTCCTCAGGAAAGATGCTGTCCAGGCTTGTCTTGAGTAAATGAATTTGATTTAGGATTAACACACAGTGTTGGGCCATTTACACTGATGATGGGTGAATGTCTAAGTCTGTGTAAAGGCACGGGGCAGGCCCTAACTTCTTAGCTCCTCTTGTCCTGTTGCCCATCTAAGGTCTATCCCTACCTGCCAGTGCAACATGTGTTTTGGATTCACGCTCAGGCCTGACCCAGAGCTGGTGTGTGCTGTAAGCGTAATCCAAGTCTACCAGCGTTCAGCTGAGGCTGACACCCTGCGTCGAGCTGATGCTGTGCCTTGGTGAATAAGGGTCAAGGTGCGTGTTCTGAGCTATTAAAGCAGTAAGAAGTCACAGTCTGAATTTATTGTCTGAGCACATAAATACTTGTACGCTGAGCTTTCTGCATGTGCGGAGAGACAATGTTGCTTAGAATGAGAAATGGGAAACATGTGGCCCAGCAATGGCAGCAAGCTTTTCAGCAGAGCAGCAGAACTTCTCTGGGCTTCTTATTGATTTATTTATTAATTTTGAAGGAAAATTTCCATTTATTCTGAAGAGCAGAGGAATAATGCTTCTGTAATACTTGTCTTTTCAAAGCTCATCTACTTGTGAACATTTAACAAGGCCTAATCAAACAAGATGAGATCCTTGTTAGCGTCCTGACAGAAGGAACTATTTATAAAGAGTGGTTACGCAGCAGCTGTGTATCTGTTCATATCTTGTATCAGATGTAGGAAAATGCTGAGCTCATTGAAAGAAACCATCCCCAGACTAGATTTTTGCAAAAGTGAAATAATTTCAATAGAATTACTCATTAACTAGGATTTTTATGAATACGTTTTCCTTAATAATAAAGTTCTTCATTAGCCTGCCAGAATTTAAGCAGTGAGTAACTTCACGCCATTGAGTAATCCCCTTAAATCCCTATACCATAATTCTTCATGTTACATGTTTGTATGACCTAGATAAAGAAAGAGATTTAAAGCAGATAGGATGGTTCTTTATCATTAAAACGTTTGTGTCAGAGAGCAATTCTATGTTTAAAAAATGAATACAGTAGTGTTATGTTGCAGAATTCTGAGTAAAATCACTGTTACCATTTGGCATAGATGCATTTGGAACTCATTAGTGCAGTTGGGGACAATCAATAGCTTTCTGAGACATTTTTTGTTTTTTCTCTGTAGACGGTGATGATTTTTTTTTTTTTTCATTTGGTACTCAAAGTGAAACTGGATGTTACAGGTTTCTCTTTAGGAAAAACATAAATAAGCAGAATGTTAATTAGGCTTATGCTGATTTGTTGCCTCTAGCTGGCTGTAAAGGTCATACTGGCTTATATTTTACACTCAAAGCAAAGTTTTTCTTAAGCAAACATGACAACTTAAGGGAACTGAAAAAGGCTGTAACGTGAGTATATTTAGGCTTCTATCCTATTTTGATTTATTTACTTTAATAATTACATACTCTATATTATTGCAAGAAATAATTTTTTAAAAAGGTCAGGTACCACTATATAACATTAGACAAATTCCAGGCTTAAAAAGACCAGGGTGACTATGACTATACAGTCGGGTTCTTTGCGGTAGCTTCATAAGATCTCAGATGAGTGTCTGGAGGTTCCTGCAAACCTGGTGATTTGTGCCTCAGCAGGATGAGTGGGTGTTGCACACAGAGGAAGGAAAACCAACTGAGCACAGACACACAGAGGCTTCACCCAAGGGTAAAATGCAGAGCTGGGCCGTGGAGCTGGTGGAGCGACCTTCTGACATTGCAGCTTCTCCTGGCTTATAAGCTTTGATTTACCAAAGAAGCAGACCAGACCCTTGGCCTCTGCATGCTGCTAGCCAGCTGATGGGGTTTCCCCACAGCAGATGCCCAGCCATTTTTTGACAGAGTTGTATGTCACCAAGGTTGTAGGATTTCCCTCAGACATTGGAGGAGAACATGCCACCAGTTTGCTGTTGACTGTCAGATAATGACAGGCCAGTGAAGCCCCTGTTGTTTCAATCAGCCACCTAAGGACTGTTGTATGCTAGCACAGAAAAAATGAAAAACAAGTAATACCCTGTTGCAAAAGCAAGGAAGCAGGCTGGCAAATATGGGCGTCTTTCATCATGCTTACGGCTCCTGTGCTTTGGCAAGCATATGAAGAATGTCTGTATATCTGCATGCCCACTTTTAATAAAAGCCTTAATATAAAGAGCAAATGTTTTAACATAGGGAGTACTTGAACCTTTCTTTTTTTGCAGCTGACGTGAAACAGGACTTTAGAGAAGCTGGGAGTCCTTGTATAGTGCATTCAAAGCCTGCCTCTGATATTCTTCCTCCCTGTAGTATTCCCAAGCTTATTAATAGATATCAGTGTAAAACATGTAATTATAAAATACAGGCCTGGAAGGTCTTCTGCAGAATATTACAACACATAATCCTTTGGTATATTTATTACAGTTCTCGAAGTTATTTTAAGTTCTTGCCTCAAGTAACAATTAGAAAATTTTGCTCCAAAACTTTGCCTTATTTTTACCTTAGGATTCCTCAGTGTCACTTTAATAGCTTTTCTTGCACTCTGCTTTTAACTCACCTGAAAGATTACAGACAGCAAATCTGTTCCTCCCCGTTTTTGTTTCGATAAGGCTAGACTCCCAGGCCAGTATCTTTTTCTCTCTGCTCATGAGACTGGCTCCTTATTTCTCATACCAGTGTAACACTGCTTCGTCGTGTCTCTTTGAGCTTATCGTTCTTGAATGAGGATGGTATGAACAATACACAATACTTAGATGATGTCCTGTAGTATCATATACAATGACATGAACAACTGGATTTACTGTCATTTCTGGAAACATCTCAGTTAGTGCAACTAAGATTGCCTTTGTTTTTGTATGGTCTCAGCCTGTTGATAACCTGTAGTCAGTGAAAGTTTAGCTACTGCATATTCAGCTATTTTTTACTCTCTGTTGCTTTCAGCCTCCAAGTTCCTAGTATTCAGCAGAGCATTTTGTTGTTAGTGCGCAGCCTTGCATTTTATAGTCTTACCTGTGCCTCCATTTCTATGTGAAGGTCATCCACTAACAATTTAATCACCTCTAGGCCGTCCAGTCAAATGGATCGTTACTTTCAGTGTTTAAAAATTTGCATCAGCTCCAGCTTTATGTTATAGTTTAGTGGTCACGCACTGGATTTCAATAGACTTCTGGGAGACAGTGGAAAGAACTCCCTTGAATCATGCCTTCTGTCAGTGTAACATCCTGCATATTGCAGGATTGACAGCTATAGGAGGCAAAAAAAGCATGAATCAGTGCCAAAATATGGAAAGATTATATTTTTATTTAAAGAAATTCAATAGATTCAATAGAGTGCTTTTTCTAGTCAGTATTTTTTCACTTACTGCTTTCACAGCTTCCTCCAAAGTAAAAATAAAGCCCAGTAATGCAGTTATGCAAAACATGAAAAAAAGGAAGCTATTCATTTAGAATGAGGATAAACAAAGTGCGATGATTTTAATACGACGTACAGTATGTTGAAAGAATACTGCATCTATACTCATTGTAAGTTGAGCCTACATATTTGTTGGAAGTGAGTATGAAGTCTTGGATCATAGTCTCAATATAAAATCGGGTTTGTTAACGACAGTACATAGCACTAAGTATTTTATTGCTCATTTTATTATCTGTCAGGTACTGGCTATTTGTGCTTAATGACGCTCATGATTACACAGCACAGTAATCAGTTAAGAGTTTTATGTAGAGATGGAAAATAATTGCTGAAAGCAGTTGAGATATTACTGCAGTATGACGTATTATTAATAATGAAGGCAGAATTTTTTTTCTTGCTCTCAGCAGGGTTGGCAAGGCCTGCTGAAAGGAGTGCAAACTGTTTGTGCACCTCAGGAGCATAACATATTGGGGAGAAGATCTCCTGCAGGTCTGCAGTGCTGGGGCTGAGAGCAGGCATGCCTGGAAGGACTTTGAGATCAGGGGTTACCCAAAGCCATAAAGTATCTCAGCAAAACTATTTGTCACTCATTGACAGGGTGGGAGAAATATCACAGCTGCACTTGAGATAAGATGCTTGGCTAATTTCAGTTCTCCTGTGGATTTCTTGGGTTACCTCTGGCAGATGATGACACCTGTTACTGTTTGCAGTGCCAACCTGTTCAGTACTGTGGTGCTTTCTGGGTGTCACGGATCTGCTCTTCCCCAGATGCACTGGGAGGCAGGTGGGTGGAAAGACCTCCTGGTTTCTCAGGAGGTCTGAAACTTGCGGCACGCAGCGTAAGAGAGTAGCAAGGTCACACTTAGCTTTTCCCTGGGAGTAAATGTAACAGAGATGCCAGCCTTGCTGCATAAGGAACCTCAGCCTGTAGCTTTTTTTTGGCTCCCCTACCCCCTTGGATGCAACCTGCATCCAAGAGAGAGGTTGTCACACAGCAGGGCTTTCTGGCACCCACAGCCCCATGCTGCAGCCCCTCTTCTTGACTCCAGTGTCACGAACCTGTAGTCCAGCAACCTATTCCCCAGTTCCTGGTCTGTATCTCCAGGTACCTGAATGGCCGTGCTAGCAGGAATAGCTGCAACAGTAGGGCTGGGGCTGCTTGACCTGTATTTGTCCTGTTCGGCCCATTTAGCATTTCAAAGGAACGTTCACCTCTCCCAGCTGTGCTACTGAGATAACAGGTCTGCATTCCCTGACACCAATTTCATTGATTTACACCGTTCACCCGTGAGACCTATGCTGCTCCTTCTTCAGTTTTCTATCCACAAAATACTTCCTCTATTGAGAGTGATTTTCAGCGTAAGTCCACGAGGGTTGGTGGGCTTTTGGCTACTATGTTAATCCAGTCAAGGGATGTCTATAACAACAGTTGTCCTATGGTTTCTGGTCTGCACATTGAAATTTTGGTGGTTTATGGTAGAAGTCTTCAGTTTAGGTTTGGGAAGACATCCCCAATAAAATTAGTCCCTACAATACTTACTGATTTAGTAAGCTTAAGTATATCTTTGCAGTGGAGATACAGAAAAATAACGTGAATAAGAGCTAGTTGATGGACATAAGCGAAAATGGCTTCTTCTTCAGTGAAAAGTACATTGGTTCTTTCGAGGATCTGCATAGTAGTATCACATAGACCTTGACCTGCATGCATTTGTCCCAGTTGTGCATCCCAGCTCATCCATACATGAGTGAGAAGCACAATTATATTTGACTTCCTTATTGAGGAGGAGAACTGTGAGTTCCTGAGTCCTGACAGCTTCAGCCCAGAAAGCAAACAGCCAGAGCGAGACAGGCAGGCTTCCACTTTCCTTATGACTAGGGGCAAGTGACATAATAACTTGTCTGAATTTTTGTTTTTGTCTTTGTAAAACCCGGTTTTATGCTTTCCAGCGAGGCAAAAGCTCTCAAGGTTCAAGTGCACAGGCAGTTGGAAGTATTACTCATGTTTGTAGACGTTTTGATTAAAAGTGACATGAGAGTGAAATGGCTTGGCAGGCTAACCGGGGAGGTTAGCCACTTCACGGCTTCCTGAGGACATGCAGGAAAGTGTCGTCAGATCTGTAACCTTGCAAGATACTGAGTGTTGCTGCTTCTTGCAAGAGAGAAGTGAACAAATATTGTTCTGATGTGGTGATACCATTTAACTACCATCACACATGGGTGTATGACAGCCCAAAGAGAAAAGTGGAGGAGGGACAGCAGTCCACTGAACACATTCCTTTCTCTTGCCCTAGAAAAAAAAAAAAAAAGTCAAACCCTAGAAAAATGCCATAACATAAACGTTCCAAAACATGATATAGAAGTTATCTAAAGATCCTATTTATATTCATTGTTTTACCAGATCAACGACTTTATGTTGTGTTGTTTTAAATGAAGATCAGATACAGGATACACCTTTGAGGTTTAAAAATCCAAACTTTGGTTTTGCAAGTGCTCTCTAGTTCTGTGACAGATCAATACAAACACACAGATCTAATTTCCTCTGCAGTCTGGAGTACTCACAAGGGAGGCTGTGGGTCTGAATTTCTGGCTTGAATTTGTGGGCTGAAAGAGTGTCTCCAAGAGATGTCATTTTGATTTCATGCTCGACCCTGAGCCATGCCTGTGTCTGTTCCCCAGAGCTTGCTTTGACCCCTGCCAGTGTTAGTAAGGTGTTACGAGGATGGGGGATGTCCCTGTGCATGCTCGGTTGCAGGCGCAGTGACGTTATTACTTTCTGAATTTATACAAAAGGACTTTATAAAATAGGCAGCCCCAATGTTTTATCTAAAGCCACAGGGGCACTGGTGAGCCATCACTTCTTTGGAAGCTTTAGGCTTTTCTTTGCAGTGCACCAAGAGATGGTTTATCTGAGATCTCTCCGGCTCTGTGCTCTCGCATCTCGTCATGTGGACTACACGGCTGTGGGCAAAAAAGTGGAGATAAACAGTGATGAGAACTGATACCAGGAGCTGCTTTAAAGACGCTCTTTCTAACCCTGTTTCAGATGGTATGTTTCCTTCTCTGCCACAGCTACCAACACATAAATGTCTTCCTCCTATTTCCAGTATGACCCCATGTTTTAAAGGGTATTTTAGCTCCTGTGAATATCAAGTAACAGAACTAAGTGATTGCAGAGCTGGAGCATAAATAGAAAGAGGAACAGGCAGCAGTGAATCGCTGACACTTCAGCTGAGACTTGGCAAGCCCAGCTGGAAATGCTTGTCCCAGCAATACACATTGCATTTGCAGAGTACCTTCACGATCACATCTGTGTACAAAGTTTATATCATCACTGACCTATTTTATTCTTTTGGCTGACAGTGCAAAGGCAAAAATTTATTGTAAAGGACATTTCATGTAGTTCTCTGTTTTCCTGGGTGTGTATATCTACACAGACGCTGCCATATGCTCCCTTATTTTGCAATGAATTGGGTCTGCAGCTGACCTGTGAGTTTTGACTTTCAGTGGGAATTATGTGTCTTAAGTCACTGAGACGCTTTGGAAAATGCCACTTTTTAGTAAGATGCCTGCCTACCATGCTGTAGGCAGGACATAAGCTTACATTCAGGAAACAGCCGAACTTTTATACTCTGGGAGGGTATAAAACTGTTCCGTTTTCAACTGCAAGGGGCAGTTCTGCCTGCTAGTGGAGCACCTGTGATGTCCCTTGAGATAAGTTATATAAAACCCGTGCTTTTCAGCCACGATGAATTGTTCTCATCTTTGGCAAGATATTTTTTCTGTTCGTTTAGTATTGTCACAAAGGACATGGTGACTTGCTTTGCTTAGAAATAAGTAAATCCTCTGACAGAAGTTCCAAATATATGAAAACTGTGAATCAATTTGAAGATGGCAGAAACCACCTGCGATGATTTTCCCCTCTGCATATCACTGTTAATTTTCAAGTGATCTAATCTGGTTTTATTCAGAGTTAACCTTAAAGTGAGAAAACTGTAGTAGCTCAATGCATGCTGACTGGCAGTGCTCAGGCTGGGATGATCACTGAAACCAAGGGTATACGCTACAGCGAGGTGTAACGCAGCAGTAAGCTGTGAGCATGCTGGAACTTATCAGTGGCAGTTCAGCACTCAGGCAGGACATGCTTTGTGCCATGACTAATTACAACATCAGTGTATATTGTTCTGTAATTAGTAAATTCTGCTAAGAATCTCCATTTTAAATGGTCTCTTCACTGCTGTTTTGTTCTTCCGCTAAAAAAGCAGTCATTCTATGATGCTGCATTCTGTGATATAGATGATATATATAGTATATATGGTATATAATATATAACATGATACATAATACATACAAATATAACATACAAATATTATATATCATTTGTACATATGTTTTATTTGTATATATCATATATATATATAGACAAATATGTATGCAGACATTTCTATGTACATCTCTCTATATATGTATGGCTTGGCTTCACCAAAGGTAAATTTTGCCTGACCCAACCTAGTGGCCTTCTATGATGAAGTGACTACAGCAGTGGATAAGGGAAGAGCTACGGATGTCATCTACCTGGACTTCTGTAAAGCTTTTGACACAGTCCCCCACAACAATCTTCTCTCTAAGTGGGAAAGATACAGATTTGATGGATGGGCTGTTCAGTGGATGAGGATTTAGTTGCATGGTCACATCCGGAGGATATTGGTCAATGACTCAATGTCCAGATGGAGATTGGTGACCAGTGGTGTACCTCATGGGTCCATACTGGGACCAGTACTGTTTAATATCTTCATCAATAACATAGATAGTGGGATTGAACGCACCCTCAGCAACTTTGCAGATGACACCAAGCTTAGCGGTGCAGTTGATATGCCTGAGGGATGGGATGCCATCCAGAGGGACGTGGACAAGCTCAAGGAGTGGGGCTGATGAGGTTCAACTAGGCCATGTGCAAAGTCCTGCGCCTGGGTTAGGGCAACCCCTGATATCAATACAGGCTGGGCAACGAAGGGATTGACAGCGGTCCTGCGGAGAAGGACTTGAGGGTTATTGGTGGGTTAAAAGCTGGACATGAGCCGGAAATTTGAGCTTGCAGCTCAGAAAGCCAACTGTATCCTGGTCTGCATCAATAGAAGAGTGGCCAGAAGGTCGAGGGAAGTGACTCTCCCCCTCTGCTCCATTCTGGTGAGACCCCACCTGGAGTACTGTGTCCAGCTCTGGAGCCGTCAGCGCAGAAAAGACACGGACCTGTTGGAGCGGGTCCAGAGGAGGGCCATGAAGATGATCAGAGGGCTGGAGCACCTCTCCTGTGAAGACGAGCTGGGAAGGTTGGGGTTTTTCAGCCTGGAGAAGAGAAGGCTCTGGGGACACTTTGCTGCAGCCTTTCAGTGTTTAAAGGGGACTTATAAGAAAGATGGGGACAGGCTTTTTAGTAGGGTCTGTAGTGATAGGACAAGGGGGGATGGTTTTAAACCAAAAGAGGGTAGGTTTAGATTAGATATTAGGAAGAAATTTTTTATGCTGAGGGTGGTGAGACACTGAAACAGGTTGCCTGGAGAGGTGGTAGATGCCCCATCCCCAGAAACATTCAAGTTCAGGTTGGATGGAGCACTGAGCAACGTGATCTAGTTGATGTCTGTTCATCGCAGGGGGATTGGACTAGATGACCTTTAAAGGTCCCTCCTGACCCAAACTGTTCTGTGATTCTGTGATATATGCATATGTAGGTGTGTGTATGATTGCTTCAGGAAGCTTTAAAAGAGATGAATGTGTGGAGCACAGTATGAAAGGCTTTACACGGTGTTGTCTATCGAGTGTCAGGAGCCAACCTGTTCCTGCACATTTTTACTGAGCCTTGCTAGGATGAGCATAGGGACTGTATAGGATGTACAAGGAAATGGTAGATGAATTATTCAGAAAATTACCAAGGAGAGCAAGAGACTTTTTGTCTTTTCATGCATAGAAATCAGGACTGGATGGTGCTCTGCAAGATCTACATTTAGCCAAGCACAAACTACTAGACTTGATAGAGGGAAATAGCTGGGTGAGATATTTGGACCATGGTCCAGTTAGTGACATCATTAATGTCTTCAGCCAGCAGCCTGGCCTTTTCTGGGGTTTAAAAGGAAAGCTAGACTCTTGTGCAGGCACTACCTTTGCAAAATCCTTACCCATTGGCTCAGAAAAAGATGCAAGAAACTTCAAAATGCATAAGTTCCCTGGTGGAAAACAAAATGCAAGTTTCAGGTAGCTGTGAGCGCGATTTCTTCCTAAGTTAATGCCTGATTCTTCATTTCTAGGCAAAGGTTTCAATGTTTCCATTATCATGACTCTTCTGACAGTTGGTGAAGAAAATGCCTGATGGCCTCTCAACAAATTACATTGTTCCTGATTAACTCCAAAGATATTTACTGCAAAGCAGGAGCAGTATGTTCCAGGTTAGCCCATTCCATGCTACGTAGGAGGAAGGCACTTCTGTTTGGAGCAAGACTCCCTATGTGTTGTTAATTAGGAACAACTCCTGTTTAGACAAGCCCCCAGGAAAACTGTTCTGGCACGTATGCTTGCAAATACGAACTGTCTTTATTTGTTCTAAGCATGAATAAGAGCCATAGACATCAATTTGTAAACACTGAAGGGTTGCATATGCCTGTTACAGTTCACAGGCAGTTGCTCAGATGCTTGAGTTCTCACGTTGTTTTCTGCAGATAGGGGAGACTGTGGCCCTAAGTGCAAAATCTAGCAGGTAAGCTTGAATAATATATGGAATTACGTATGGATGATGTACTGGCGTTGCACAAGATTGTTTTCTGGTGTTAAGCTACTAAGTTGTAGGAAGAGGGACAAGTTTTGAGAGGCTGGCTGAATGAAGGTGTCCCCCCATCACCCCTTGTTGTTCACCCTGTCTCTTCTCTCCCATCTCCCCTTATGGTGGTCAGGGTTTGTCAGTGAGTTAATTCCCCTAAGCAGCTCTTGGGAAAAACTTCTAGTGAGAGAAACATGACTGGTGTCAAGTTAGGTCTTTTCCAGTCATTATGCAGACTTGCTGATGAAAAGTGATTAACATTACTTATAGAGAAAACATCAAGATCTTTTGGTGAGAAGCCAGTTTCCTAATGCCAAGGGATAAAGGATTTACCATTTTGCTTGAGTGTTGGTTCCAGTGTATAATTGCATTCACTGCTACATTTTTTTTTCTTTTTATCCCATTTGATTTGGCTCCTGATAAATATTTCTGAACAGACACATTTTTAGAATTCCTCCCTAAACTTTCCATTTGCATAATGCAAGATAGGCTCAGGAACGTTACCTGAGGCTTTTCTGTTTGTAGTTTACATGAGGTACAATTTCAATTTATTGAGCTACTTCTCCTCCATACAGTTTGATTTTTAGCAGGTTTGTAGAGGTGAGGGAGCCCTAACAGAACAGCATACATCACCAGGGAGAAAATCTGAATTCCCTTTGTCTTCTTTATTCCAAACAAATTAGCCTGGACATAATTCAGTATGGAGACAGTTGCTATAGGCTGCAGAAAAAGTTCTCACTTCCATTTGAAAATTGTGGGTAAATTTGGTTTTTCAGGTTTCTTGAGGCTTATGTGGTCACGCTCTGATTGATTTAATGACTTTGTAACCTTTTAGCAAATTTGGATCCACTTTAGCAAGGGGGTGGAGATATTTAAGATAATGAAATTTCTGTGATTTTTATGAATATAGGCAAGAAGGTATAGAGAGAGACCTTGTAGATGCTCTGAGCGAGGAAGGTTGTAGTGGGAATTTGTGTCTTTTGACATGACAAAGAACTTGAAATATTTGTAAGCCCACCAACTGCAGGAAAGCCTTTGGCCAGAATTTAAGACATTTCTGGGGCTCTTGGCTACTGTCTTGTTTGCGAAATGCCAGACCACTCCCGGCACATTCCTATGTGATGTTTGGACAAAGAATTTCATAGAAGGGGGTTTCCCTCTTGTATCAGTTGAACTCCATCCCTTTAAACTTACACTGATGACTGAAAGCTGGGTTGAGCCATCTGCATATGTGTTATACACTGTTTCCCTAGTTTTGTACTTGCAGATTATTGTGCGACCTAAGACTGGATGAACATGAACAGAACCTGGAATATATTTTAAAAGTAAAGCTCCATCAGACGTACTGATAATTGCATGTTCTATAATTAAAACTATGCAGGCTTTTCTTTCTAAGTATGGCAACAGCTGTTAGAGCACATCTGGAAAACATGCTTTAAGCAAAGATATTTTAGCTCAGAGAATTTCACAGTGCATGAGATATTTACCAGCATTTCTTTCCAGAATACTAATCTGATTTATCAGTATTTTTCATATAAAAGTCTCTTCATTTTTTTATGATGTTTGCAAAGCTGATTTTGAATTCACATCACAGATTCGTCATTCCAGTGTAGTTCAAGGCTAAGTGCTGCAAACCAAAACCGCTGTTTTGCTACTGTTTTTAGGTAGAAGCCTATGTAAAGCCTTGTCTAATGCCCTAATAATATTTTCTTCACTGATTTCAGCCAAATATTTTACCTTTCTTTTATTCTAATGAAAAACAATTTTTTTCATACTGGAGTCACATTCAGAGGAAAACTGGTTGGACTCCTGGTCTGTGCTTCTTGAGGCTCATGTGAATGCCCTTCTGTGCTGTCTCCCCCTCTGGAAAACAGAGGTAACCCCTGAAAGTATTATAGCATTATTCAGAACTTCTCTGAAGTCAGTGAGAGTGTTTACAAGGTAGGATCCTGGCCACTTGGAAATGAATGGCAATATTTCTGTTTATGATAGGAGCCCAGGTGTTGTGGCTTCTATGCTTTCTTAAAAACTGTTGTATAAACATAGCACTTCAAGAAACAGAATTATTGAAATTATTAATTAAAATGAAAACAAGAAAGCAAAAATCTTTTAAAAACTTCAAAAAGATCTCTGTCCATTAATTTACTGATAATGTTACTCCTTTTGTTTATTGGGAAAAAATAACTAAGAAGAAAGATGCAGAACCCCAGAACCTTTACCAACAAGGTAATATTCTAATCAGGATCTTGCATTCTGACCCAAGTGTCTCAAAACCAGCCAGCCAACTTGCTTTCAAGGTGATGGGGGGGATTATGCGGCTAGGTAGTGTTTACCAACAGTTCCCCAAGTGAGAAATCAGTTTTCCTTTACTTGGAGTAGGAGGCAACTTTTTATGCTAGAGAACGTTGTGTTGGAACAGCTTTGCACCCAAATTTTAAATCATAAATGCTATGCTTCTGGTGCAGCTGGAGGCAAAACACAATTACCCAACCAAGGAATGAACTGCAGCAAAAAAAAAAGGAATGAGATTTTTTTTTTTTAAATAAAAGAGAAACATGGAATGTATTAGTGGTAATGTGGGAAAATTAATTCCAAATTATTGACAGTTTAATTGACCTACAGGAAGTATTTTAATGGGCTTAGCATGCTTTGCTGTTCTTCATTTTTAGATCTTTTCCACTGGGCAGAAAACAAGTTTTTCCAAATACGGGGTTTAAAGTTGTAATAAATGGTTGCTGTGGATTGCCTGGTGGTCAGGCGCCAGTGGTGGGCGTGTGGCCAAGTCTCTTCCCCTTCCATCCAACACCTGCAAAGCCCACCCTGTGAGCAGGGCTTGGACGCCTCTGCACCACTCTTGTCCCAGCCTTGCTAGTTACAGAGGCTCTTTGCAAATGAGATTCACAAGGTGATTTGACCCCCAGGCTCCGGCTGCATGAAGAAAAGGTCATTAAAGATCGGCGACATCACCTCAAGACATACCCCAACTGCTTTGTTGCCAAAGAGTTGATCGACTGGCTGATCGACCATAAAGAAGCCTCTGACCGAGAGACAGCAATTAAACTGGTGCAGAAATTACTGGATCACAGCATTATCCACCATGGTAAGTGCAATATCAGCTGCTAAAAAGTTCTAAGCTAAATTTTACTGACTGCTCTGAAATAAAGGGAAATCCCACTCCTGCTCTTCAAGTATAGGACAGGTAGGATTTTTTCCCTGCCAGAAAGGGAGCATCTCCCTTGAACTGTGTTGCTCCACAAGGTCCCCTGTGTGCTAAGGGACACAGAGAGCCTGAAGAGGTGTTGAGGGACCTTCCCCGTATTGGTGGGTGGGGGGGATGGGGGTGTTACTGGAGACTGTGCTGCTGCTTCCCTGCCTCCAGAGCAACCCCAGCTGGGTCCTGACCCCTTTCTCCCTGCTGCCCTCACCTCCTTGCTCCTCAGAACACAAGTTTTCCAGCTAAAAAACCCATCTGAAAAATCAGCTGGCAAAAAAAGATCATTTTTCTCATGTGGATTAGTTCTCTGGCCCTGTCCCTCGTACCAGCTGCACAAACATTAGTGCTGGTACAGCTGCAAGAAAGTTAGTGGTCCAACTGTGCCCTGATTAATTTTCTCCTAAACTTGTTGTCTGTTTGAGATCTGTTCCTTTCAGCTTCTAGAATAACAATTTATGCCAATGAAAAGAGACTTTGAATTCAGTGGTAACATTTAGTTGCCTTTTGGTGCACAAAAAGGCTAGGAAGCACACAAAGAAAGAAGATCCAAGGCCTTGATTTGAAGTGTGTAGTATTACCCATTTCAAAAAGGCAAAATGTACCCTTTGTTTCTTTTTTAAGAGAAAACCGAATGACTGTGAACAGATGAATATTGACTTTATGCAGGGGTCACTGTATGTGCAGCAATACTGCTGCTATCTGCAATACATTAGCAACACCTTAATTAAAGTAAGAAATGCACATATTGAATGAGTGCCACTTCTACAGCTTCTGCTTGGCTATTAAATTAAAATTCTGGGTTGTTATGGAAACTGGGACTCACGGTAGATAGTTAAAGTATAAAGTAATTATAGGGTATTCAAGTCTGACTACTTAATCCTCTATTGAGAAAATGTCAGTGAAGAGTTGCGTGGATGCCTGAGTGACTTAATTTAATTGAGCGATAGATGTTTTATTGCTGAATGCTTGTTTAAAGCTTTAACAGCTTTCAAATGTTTTCTACCTCAGGATCCAATTGCACACTGTAACTTCAATACAAATTTTATATATATATGTGTATATATTACATACAGAGCAGGTGTTTCTCGAAAATGTTCAAGTATTGCACTCAAATTTAATAAAATGGTTTGCAAAGTGAGCTAGGGTAAATGCAGAGAGGTTCAATCAGATTCAAATCAGAGCAAAGGATGCTCAGAGCATCCTTTCAACTCCAGTGTCAATCGAAAGGGGCACCAGCTCCTGCTCCTGCGGTGTAGGTGGTGAGCCCCTGTGTGTGGACTAAGTCTGCTAGGAGCAGCTTGGTCGGGATATCTTTCCCATTCATTTATGCCCTTGCTGGAGCTCTGTTCTGTGTTTACAAGAGTCCACCGTCAGCTGCTGTCTTATTTAGCATTTCTCACTGTGCTCCTGTTGTACCTACCATTTGCTAGCTGGCATGGCAGAACGACGTAGACAATTCTAACAGGGCAGAAGGCTTTGATTTTAACTGCTTCTGCAGCAAGCCTCAGGTTTCCTACAGCGTAGCTCAACTGATACAAGTGACTTTAAGAAGTTTGCCAGTCCTTAAACAAACAAGTGTTCTACACTGGCGGCCTTTTAAACAAACAAGCTAACGGACTGTTTTCATCAAAAGATTTTCCGGGTATGTAGCAGATGGATGCTTTCTTGCTCTTTACGTTTGCAGTAATACTCACAAAACTGATGAACATCTACCCCCCTTGCCTAGAAATCTGGTTACCTACCTGAAAGTTTTCTCCAGCCTTTCATCAGCTATTAAAACTGAATAAAGTTGTATGCTCAGAAGTACAGGGGATTAGGCTCCATATGGGCTTACCTTGAAGTTCAGCAGCGATACCTGCTAAATAGATCCTCAACTCCTTCACATCTATATGAAGGTTTTTTTAATTTATTTTATCTTACGTTTCAGTCTGTGATGAGCATAAGGAATTTAAGGATGTCAAACTGTTCTACCGCTTCCGAAAAGATGATGGGACATTTCCACTGGACAACGAGGTGAAGGTATTCATGAGAGGACAAAGACTATATGAAAAGTATGTTTCAGTCTGTATCCATCCACAATGTATTGGTAATAGTACCACAGGAGGCAAATTATACTTATTAGCCTATTTTTGAATAGTTAGAGGCTTTCAAGTCATGTGGGAATGGATCTGGGTAATCCTGTGACTTTAGCTGGTAACTCTTCTCTCCCATTTATCTTTTTCCTTTCTACCATCTTCTTCTGTAGCATTTTCTTTAAAAGGAAATAGTATTTTCTGATGTTCTGGTTTGTAAATACATCCTATATGAGAACCCAATGTAAATTTAAGCCCTTGTACTCTTTCAGTAAAAATAATTAGTAAAGGATGATTTGTCATGTAAAACGGTAATACCAAGACCTAAAGCGTTAGTACCTCAAAGTGCACTGAACAAATGGCTACATATCTGTTGAGACTCCAAATCTACAGCTTCACCAGGTGGTATGATTTTAAACGACAGGTGAAATTAATCTTCAGTGTTCCGGTCTACAGAGCTTCTACATCAGAACGGTTATATTGAAAGTAGTTTCAGAAAAAACCACCAACCCAGCCAGGAGCGTCTAATTAAGATTTGAAACAGAAGATTATGCTGAGATATTGAATATCCCACTGGATTACTTCTGTCAGATAACTAAGCAGCTTAACCATACTTCCCAGTCTATAATTAATGACATTTTTATTCATGATGTAGAGATTGTGAGCGGTACTTTCAAGCAGAGAGAATAAAATGCATGTTGACATATGCTACAAACTAATGCAGAAGTTGTGATGCGTTACTTACCGAAAAGCGCAAAGCACCCCCTGTCCTGCTTGGTAGAGCAGAAGTATGCAGCAGCCGGGAGAGATGCTGTGTTTTCTGGCTGGAGTAAATTTATTTTCCTCTTAGAATAAAGCACTCGGGAAAATCCCAAGTTTAAAAGCTGATGATAAATATTATTTTCGAGATCAGGAGTCTCTGAAGGTCAATTTGGTGAAAGAGCAATTAAAAGTGATACATAAACCAATAATTGTAAAAGCCACTCCTTTTGTTACACCCATCACATAAAATTCCCTGAGACTCAGTGACTGTGACTATTTAAAGTAAAAAAAAAAAAAATAATTGTATAAGAAACAAGAAAATATACCGCTGAAAAAATCCCTCACTGGATGCACTGGGACAGATGAATTGAATCACCCACCTCCAAAATCTTCTGTGCCTTACTAAGCACACAGCATTTGCGCCTTTAGACTCTGCGCCTGTAAGGCTGGTCCGTACTATGAAAAAGTCAATCAGTGCATCTACATTAGCAAACCCTTTTTTCTATTTCTTTTTCTATATTTCTGTTTTTCTGTGAGAAAAATAATGTTTTTGTTGTTGAGGCTGATAACAGTCCTCTGCATGAAAGGAGCCATGGTGGGAAGAACTTTGCTTTACCAGTGTCTGCTTCCATCCCCATTTCTCTGCATGGAGAACTGTCCCCAAACCAATGTCTAGTGTGCAGTTTGTCCAACATGATACTAGCAAAAAAATGTTCGTAACAGTATACATCGTTCCCATCTTGGAAACGGAGTTAACGCCAAAAGCAGCACCTATATCTAAATATAACCATGTCTCATGAGGTGGTTGCACCTAGGCAACGTATCTAAAGGGTTCAGAAACTTTTAAAACCATCCCCCAGTGCTAAATATAGTATAGAATAAAAATACATGGCATTTCAAAACCAGTCTGTGACAGTCAAATCTAGTCAAAATTCTCCTTGAATCATTGGAAATATTTTATATTCATGGGAGATAAGAACTCATACCTGGCCTTCACTTTGTTTATTGTAGCAAACCTAGTGTGCAGAGCACTTGGATTTTGTTAGATCCCTTGTTTATGCATGCTTATTAGCAACCCCTTTGCAGTTTCGCTGGATGTATTTTAAACTCAAAATCTAATACTGAAAGACTACTACAGAAAGAGTTCTGCAGTGACATGTGTCTGTGTAATGTATCTGTTGTATCAGGTATTTGCTGATAGTGTTGAGAAAAAAAAAATCAGTGCAATTAAAATAGTTATTAAATGGCAACAACTGGAGTAAAGGATTCATGCACAGATGTGAAGTCACTTACCAGTATCTTCAACTGGTCTATCAAAATGCCTGGAGGCCTAATTTCAAGAGAAATGCAACTATGCCAGAGGAAATCTATCTGAATCCAACACATTTTGAAAATCTGTGACGAATTTTGTAGGTGCTGCTGATCTTCACTAGGCTTAGCTAGTTTAAGATAGACATTATAATACTACTCTCTGCTTTTTTCCACCCACTGCATTAGGGCTGGAGTACCATTACATTCAGAAGCCAGTGGAGTTTCTGCTGGCCAAAATTGTGGACATGTTATTTGACATCAGTCCATGCAGATTTGTACCCTCAACGGGTAAAATGAGCAAAGGGCTCTAGAAGGAGCAGCAGGTTGTTGCATGTGCAGAGGATGTGGATGCATGTGGCAGGTTCCCTGCATTCAGACAGCTGTTTTGGGTAAATGCCTTCTGCTCTCCCTGGGACACGGGAACATGAGGACTGTACCCCGCCTGAGGAGCTCCCTTTCCTGGTCTCCCTTCTGTGTGACCACAAAGCTCCTCCTAGGCTGCATTCTCCTCTCATGTGGCATTACCTCCTTCACCTATTGTGGACATCTTCAGCAGCTATATATGTGTGATTAGAAGATTTAAAATCAGTCTCTGATTGTCTTCTTTCATTTGCACTGAAAATCACAAATTACTTCAGATTCCCTGCACATCATTGCAAATGTTGGTAATCCTTTCTGTGAGCATGCTTTGGGTTCAAGTTTATAACTAGAGATGAAACCTGCTGGATTTCCTACAGTCTTCTCTGAAAATTGTTGAATAGTTTGTAGGTCCAAGGATGGTATCAGTTTTCATACTCCACAGGACTGACCAGATAGATCAAATGAGATAAACATGTTTCCTGTTCAACAAAACCCTCCCTGCAAAACTTAAATAAATCCAGCACAGACCTTTCATAGCTTTAAAAGAAAAAAAAAAAAAAAGAATCAAGTTGTGCAGGCAGCCTATTTTTATGATGTTTGCAATTCTCAGTAGGCTTCGGTCAGACACACAGGATTGTTGTTTCTGGTACGGTCAGATTTAGGAGCTGTAAGTCATCTCATGATACTGATTTCAGCTGAGATTTTTCAACCAGATTTCACAGTGAAAGAAGTGCAGATTTATGGTTTTAATTTCAGGAAATCATTCAGATAATTTTGAGACTGCATTCTTTGAATCACTTTCATTTTAACTCATCAGTGGTTAAGTCAAATTTATCCTCCGGTGCAGTTATTTAGATAAAACAAGGTTAAAATTTTCTTTTGGAAAGGTTTTGAATTTCAGTGTTTGGCTAAATACATTCTCTTAATACAGGATAACACCAGCTTTAACAAATAATATGTTTTGACGTGAATAGCAGCACGGGGTTTTTTTGTAACAAGGAGAAAATGGAACAGAGAGAGGCAGTTTCCAGTTCTGGCCAGTGAAAAGCCAGGTTTTTGGCTGATGTAAATTGGTACAGCTTTGTTGACAGCCATGGAGTTACAGTGATTTACTTCAGTTAGCAGTGTAAGTCTATAGATTGCTGTTTCTGGGTTTGTTAAACTGTCAATTTGTCGTGTCTGTTTGTTCACAAGTCCAAATCCTTTGCAGTGCTATTCTGGGCACATGCAGAAGGGTGTGAAATGTCAAGCTGAGTGTTTTTGCACTTGATATTTTTCCAAATTTCTTTTGTGTCTCTGTAAAAATCTAACAATTAGCATCTCTTTTTCAATGACCTCTCTATCTGCGTCTTCAGTGAGCTGGTCAACTAATTATAGACTCATCAAAAAACAGTTAACACAATCCTAAGGATTTTTTATTTGGTGCTTGCAGAGCCTGGGTAACCAGTTCTGGGTAACCATGTAGCGAATGGTACAAAAAGACACGAACTTTGGGTTTGCATTATTTTCTGGGGGGAAGAAGCCTGGTGAACAAGAGACATTTAAAGATGGTCCCTTGGAGCTCTGTCTGTATTGGATGTGGTTCGTGTGGGACAAGATGTTGCCTCGCATGCAGATGCTTGTAAACCAAAATATGAAAAAGTCTAAAGTCTTTGCAAGAGTTCTGTAGTCGACACCTTGTCCCCTGTGACACATACTTTTGGCCTCATCCTTGGATTCAGCTAATGTTGACTTAGTTCTTACTCAGCTCGGAGGTGCTGGCAGTGATGCGCTGACACCCAAATGAGCAGTTCATTATACCTGCCCCTGACATACAACTCTGGCTGAGCAGCCTGTGCCTGGTTTGATGACCTGCTGCCTGGTGGCCAGATCCAGTCAGTTCAGGCTTCTGGTTAGCTCTTGTTAAAGTCAAGGGAATAAATCTTTCAGGTGAAATAACAGGCTGGATCCTGTCAAACCTCCTCCTTGTGATTTCAAATGAAACTTCTCTCCTCTTTCTTCTTATGGCACAGATTTTTCCAATGCTTCCCAAAGGAGGTGAAGTTCCATGAACTCTGGATGTGCTGGCTATTTAAGAAGCAGGTGGCCCAAGTATGGATTTCAATTCAATTCAAATTCAATTTCAAATTTTTGAAAAAAAATTCAAATTTTTGATCAGAAGGGCAAAGATTATTCCAGAATATTCCTATTGTAGTTCAGTTGGGCCCTTAATTTCAAAGCAGTTGGTGAAGGGAGGAGACTATTAATCTTACATGCACAAAAGTAATCATGCCGTTGTTGAGCTGTTATTCTGAAAGTGTTACCACTAGTCCTGTTATTACAATAAACAAAATAATTTGTAGAAAAATGAAATCAGTAAATAAGGAGGCTATGGTTCTCAGCCTCCCAATAAAACAAAAATAAGTGGGATTCTTTATTAAAAGGAAGCAATTCTCATTTCTTCTTTCAAACTGTCTTCTCTTTCAAACTGTCAACCTCACTTTTGCATTAACAAAATATTGAGGCTTTTTTTTTTTTCCTTAATACCATGCCATTTGTGTAGGTTACTTGAATGGAGAAGAATTTTATTAGTATCTTTAGGTAGGTGCTAATTGCTAGGAGATTTAGAGACACCTCACAATGTTCCTCTGAACTCTGGTGTTACACGAGCCATCTGAGGCACAGAGATGCTAAGACTCAGATGTTAAAGTGTGTTCAGGTGTGTAACTCACTGACTGCAGCTACATCACTAAATATTGGATACTAAATATTTATCAACCACCCAAACCACAGAACTACCTTTTTGTCTTCCTTTTGGATTTTTCTGCAGCTGTTTTAGAGCTTCTGGGGAGAATTTTTAAAACCGTCTAAATAACTTTGGGGTATAGTCCTGCTAACTGTAAACATTAGTTAGGAATCTTTGAACACATTAGTCACAATCTGGTGCTTTTAGGCTTATTTTTTTCGAAGTTGATTATACAGTAACTTTTAGAGAAGCTAAGGAACTAAACAGGGGAAATGTGAAACTGAAAAACCTTGTTTTCTTCTACAGGAAAAGACAATAAAGCATTAACTTCACACAGGGATATAAAACCTAAATTTCTTGACTAAGCAGTTGTAATTCACATCCTAAGTTTCGATTGATAGCTTGAGGAAAGATTTAGTAAGTCAGTGAAAGGTTCACATATGTTTGCTTAGCATCAGTGAGATTTACTAGCGCAGATCGGGAGCTCCTTTTCTGAAGAACCGTTTTCCCTGCCAATTTTTTTTCGCCCCATACCAGGCTGATGAGTTCTGAAAATACTCTGCTGCAAGCCAGGGAAGAGGAAGGAGTCAAGTATGAACGGACCTTCGTGGCATCGGAGTTCATTGACTGGCTGATCCAGGAAGGAGAGGCCACAACACGGACTGAAGCAGAGCAGCTCGGTCGCAGACTTTTGGAGCATGGGATTATCCAGCATGGTGAGAAATTTACTGCCAGGTAGCACTTTCTTCAGGTCAAATCACGTGGAGGGGCTCTTGTCTCCTCGGCCATAATATGTCCAAGTTCTAAATAATTTCTGATAGGACTTTTGGTAACTTTCTGCAATAAAAGGGTGGCTTTTTCAAATACTAATTGTATTAGTTCTGAAAAATCTTCCTCAAATGCACAGTATAGCTACAATTTGGGATTGTATAGCAACAAGAAAAGACTGCGAATGCTCCTACACTTGTGGTAATTGTAGAACTTGTTATCAGCGATATGTATAATTGAGGTAAATGGCTTTGTAATGATCAAGTAGGGATTACAGCCATAAATAAGATCAATTCTCAATGTAGAATATAAATGACAGGTTTTTGTATATCTTCCTACTTGAGAACAGGAGCAGAGCATAATCTGATGCTTTCCCTCATCACCATGTTGCAGAGTCGTTCTAGTATGTTTGGGCAAGAAAAAGGGTATCGCTTTTGGCTGAAGTGTTATTATATTTGTCCTGGTGCTGTAACTTCTTTGAGGCAGGAATCGAGGATTTCTTTGTGGTCCAGCACCATGTGTCTGGCAGATGCACCTTCACCAAGGAGCTCCCTCTGTTACAGGTGGAGGAGACAGAGTTTTCTCTCCGTCCAGCTGTAAGGGTGAAGAAATGAACACCACTGGCACTGAAATCCATTTTACATGTTGTCATCATCTGCTCCCAGTGCAAGTTGCCCTTCTGTGACCAGGAGTTTTCCACGTTGCAGTGCTTCTGGGAGTGATGAAGGTGTGCCAGGAGATGACAGAACAAACTGTTAGAAGCTGTTAGTTATGTTGCTTAATGCACAATGGGAAAGTAATCAGATCCTGGTGATCCAAATGTTGTCACATCAACACTAATTCTGACAGAGAACAAACAATTCGCAATATTAACAGGTTGTTAATAGATAAGGTGCTAGGTTGACTAGGTTACTTGTTGCTCTGTAAGAAAACCTAGTTCTAAGCATTAGAGCAAAGCGGGGGTATGAGTGACCTGCACAGTTCCTTCATGGCTCTAATCATGCTCACATTATCTTTAGCTGCCAATTACTAGGAGCTACGTCTGAATGTTTACAGTAATCAGCTTCCAGTTCTATAATTACCCCTGTGCTTCCTATGATTTATAGGGTGCCAACTGCTTGGAGCTTGATGGACAGGGAAGGTATGCCGCCCCTCCTCTTTATAGCAGCAATGATTTCATTCCTATTTTTACCCAAGTATTTTCTGAGTATTATATAGGAGGTAAACATTCCTTAAAAGAAACGGGGTGGGTGGGGGGGGGAAAGACAGTAGTAAAATGTACGCTGCTGTTGATGTTTTTGCGGAGGAAATAGTCAGGACCTGACATTTGGTGCAAACCCGGATTTACTTTGCTATTGAAATCTTTGTAGAGCTAAGTCAGGATGTGGCTTTTATCTGCTATATGCAAATCAGCCATTGTTTCATTAACTAAGGCAAATGCTCAGCAGTGCGCCTTGTCCAGGAAATAATTTTGCCCCTGTCAAGCCAGGTTTCTGGGGGGATTCCTGTGCGATGCTGGTCCTGCTCACCTTTATGGGTTGCCCTGGCCAGTTTTGCAGATTTATCCCCTGCTCATCCTCTTCTCACAGTCAAGAGCACATGCAAAGCTGCCTGTTAGAAAGAGACTTGAAACTCATGACGTGACTGCAGACGGGGTGCTGGGAATTGGTTGATTGCTGAGGAAGGGCCTTCACACTCCAAGGTACTGTCATCTGCCTCAGCTTTTATTGGGGCAAAGGTGACTCGGGGGATTTCACACTGACTTGGTGGGGAAGCTGGAAGTAAAGTATAACTGAATTACATCCTTGAGATTTATCTTTATGAGTAGCCTTGCTTTGTGCACACTCCTAAACAACAGATCTCCTTCTCTTCTGGATTTCACTGAAACAATTTGTCTAGATAGTGTTAGGAATATTGATGAAGGTACTGGCAGAATTAACAGAGCTGGTTTGGGGTTCACCTTAGCAACTGGATACATTCTGTGCATTTGGAAGGTTCATGTAATGCTGGCTTGCTCTAAGAAGGGAGCTTGAAATGAGAAATCCCAGTACAGAACTGGGGATATAAACTGTAGAATGGCAGGAGTGGTATTCTCTTCCCCCCACCCACCATGTCTTACTGAATTCTGAATTCTAGGTCCAATTAAAAAACAAAACCAAAAAGAGTATTTTTCTGTCTCTTTATACCATGAATTCATTTCGTCATACTGTGCTCCCTTTGTTTTGTATCTCATCAGCAGTACCAAAATGTTACTTGACACTAATTGGCATCCTTGTTGGCAGAGCCAGCAGAAAGACTCTCAACTGAACAGCAGCAAAGAATAAAACATTTTCCTGCCCTAAAGGCAACCTTTTGCAGTGTTGTTTAATATCCACAATATGGAATAAAATAAAGCTTGCTCTACTATTCTTATGAAGTATTTATTACCTGACCTAATGCAATAGAAAGTAATAGAAATGCTGTGGGGGTGGTGAGGCAGTGGAACAGGTTGCCCAGAGAAGCTGTGGATGCCCATTCCTGGAAGTGTTCAAGGCCAGGCTGGATGGGGCTTTGAGCAGCCTGGTCTGGTGGAAAGTGTCCCTGCCCATGGCAGCAGGGTTAGAACTAGGTGATCTTTAAGGTCCCCTCCAACCCAAACCATTCTATGGTTCTAAATTGCCAATCTCTGTAGTAATTTTCCAGCCACAACTGACTTGTGCAGTTTATTTTTACTGATACTGGCTTTCATTTCAATTACTTAGAGAAGCTTTATTCTGCAGCTGAGGTACTGTATTCAAAACAGCTTCCTGACACATTTATCTTCACTTTAATTGGTCAGACACAAACCAAGTTTCACACAGGAAACAAACACTGATGATAATTTTAAAAAGGAAAACAGCGGTTTAAGAGGAATTGTACAAGTGGTATAAAAACATCAAATGTTTCAGTTTAAAAATAATCTTCCTGATCTCTTGGGGCATATATAACTGTACATATTTCCCCTGCCATACATGAAAATGATGAAATGTGCTTAAGTGCTGAATTGCTTCCTTCCAAAATCCCAGTGGTGCATACAAATCATAACCCTCAAACCACCATTTTCACAAATAGGAGCCAGATGTCCTTTCCTATGGACTGGTACCACCAGGTGATATGGAATAAAAAAATATAAGTAGCAGGGTATTATGCACTGTATGCTTCTTGAAGGCTTGTGTCGGTAGTGTAACTGCCAGTAGTTATTCTGCATTTCTAAACATCAGTGGTCTTCCCCAGAATATAGGAATAAAGATTGTGTGAAGAATTATAAACATAGTGATTCATGTCCAATAAGGGCAGGGACAAAAGGCACACAGAACACTTTTCTCAGCTGTAGAAAAGCCCATTTCTGGTGTGGTGAGGTATGTAGACCTTTGTAATACTGAGAGATAAACCTTTTCTCCAGGAGACTGGATCTTTCCTAGTTCTTCATGGGAAATGGGGAGACAGATTAGCTGCTGTGGTCAAAATTCACGTGCAACAAGAGAAGGAAGCTCTGTGCCAGCTCTAGGGTAGATTAGACCCAAGCAAGGGTGGTCCGGGGGCAGGCAGAGGACAGTGTGAGCATCCACACACAGCCATAGCCCTTGCTCAGTCTGGAAAACGGAGTTACTGAAATGTCCAAGGAGGAAAGAAGGTACTACAGAACAATTTCTGGCATAATGTTTTGGCCCATACTTGTTTACAGCACTTGCTGCAGCACTTGCCCTGCACCTGAAGCCCCAGCAGCACAGCACCACTGACGTGACAAGCTAAGCCCTCCTGTCCTCCTCTGAGGACTCATTGGGTATGGAAGCTTAGGGGGTGAAGAAACATCTGCCTGCCTTGCAGAAAGGTTTAAGGTCTGGAATCTCAAGTGATAAATACTTTCCTTTTCAAAATCTGGTTAGTACTGTTAAGAGGAACCTATGCCTTCTTAGGATAGCACCTGCACTTTGCAAGATGAATATTTGCATTTCCTTTGTGGCAGCAACCAAACCATAGCCCATGTAGAAATGCTTTTCAGTGTGTTGTGGAGCGTGAGCACGTAGCGATTGCCCCACACCGCAGGCAGTACGGCGGGTGCCCCTCTCCCAGTTGAGCCTGCGAGAAATGTGGGTCCAAGGGGCAGTGCTTGCCTTCCCATGCCAGAACACATTCTCTCCCGTTCGCTGTTGCTGTTTCCCAAGCTGCTGCTTACCTTCAAGTGCATGTGCTTGGTGTTACCTCCTCTCTGACATTCTCCAGCACCTTCCCCAGGCAGTGACCACAGCGCAGTTCAGCATGAAGCAGTCTGCACGGCTGTCGACTCTGCTCCAGGGGGAGGAATGCAGATTCCCAACCTCAGACTGGCAGAGGAACATTTGTGAGAATTTGCTTTCCTGAATGAGTGAGGGGTTGGGAAAATCTCTTTGGGACATGACTGGCTAGCAGGTACCTTCTTTGAAACATTTTATCAGCGCTAAGGTTTTATAATGGTAGTAAATATGTGGTAAGATGTCTTAGGCATGATATGTGTGTTCTGCCCCCACCTCCCCTTAGAATACCTTTCAGCTTTAAGAAGTTTTATTGAGTTAATTGCACTTGGCCAGAGCCGGTGCATTCAAGGCAGGCACATGTTCTGCTGGCTTAGCACAGAAGCAGGTGCTTAACTCAACTCAACTGCTCAAGTCAAGAGTTAATCTTTTATCAGCAAAATCCACTGTGCAAATTACTTTCAGAGGTGAAAACATTTTGTAGTGACTTAATGAGAACAGTAAATATTGACATATGCTATCTCCTTGTCTCTGCAGAAAAGTCTTAAAACATATTTAATTTTCCTTAAAACATATATTTAATTTTCCCTATTCTTTGCAAGACCTCTACTTTTATACAGCAAAATTTCCTTTAGCAAGACGATCAGTGCATTTAGTTTTAAGCATCAAGACACATGATGCAGTTGAAAGTTTGTTATAATTGTGGAAGGAGATCAAATATGTAACAAAGTGTTATTTCTTTTGCTCTTGTTGAAAAGGTTTCCCTCTCATCTAAAACTTCTGTAAGTTGTGAAATATGTGTTGTTACATTTTCTTTAGATGTCCCATTGCTTATGATCGGCTGACATCTCTTACTTTGTAAGTGAAAACCTGCCATATATGTGAAATATATAATTCTTCCTTAATTTGGGATTTCTCTTTTGAACCCTGTTTCTTGGAAATATCAACTGCAGGTTGCAATTTATAAGTGCTATTGAACCATCCCATAAATCCTTGACTTAAACGGTCATAGGTTTTCTCCTCCAAAAATCAATGCCTAGATTTTTTTTACATAATCTTTCTAGTTGACCTGAACACCTGGATTGCATCAGCTGATAGATATATCCAAGCATCCGTTGTGTATACTCTATGCTAGAAATTATAAAACATCACATTTTTGCAGATGGTGCCTTGATTTATCTCAGTAGAACACAAGCCTTCAGTTAGTCTTTGAAGTCCTGCAACACAATTTTGTTTTTATTATAAGCCTGGTTCCCCCGAGCTGATGCCACGCAGAGGGACTCGGCTGTTTATTTGTGTGGCAGTTCTTGCCAGGTAGGTCCCATACGCTGGGGCAGTAACCTCACCCATGGTAAGTCAACTGCTTATGCTAAATCTGGAGACCACTTTGGATATTTTTCATGGCTTTGCCCTGGTAGGGAAGTCATAGAGTGAGAGCTTTGTATGCAATTGTATCATCTTCCAGCTTCCTATTCTATCTGCTTCTCATTGTGCTCTTCTTGCAGTTTTTTTTTTAATCTAAAGCAGGAATGGGGTTCTGTTTTGAAAGAGCCATACGCCCTGTGCATTATGTAAATAACATACGAAGACTTCTTTTCATATTAACTACTGAATTCTATTTTTCTGACAGAGAATGGGTTTCAGTTTTTAACAGCTGCAACAGTAAAAAAAGATACCCAGATGGGCCTTTTCATCTTCTGCTTCCCTTGACACAGACTGTACTTTCCATACTTTATTTGGAAGCAAAGAAAAGCAGTTGGCTACGTTCTGTAAACTTGCTAAGTTAAAGATGATAAATCCTCATATACAAACTGAAAAGACTGCTGAAATGTGTGTGATTCAACAGTGGCTTTTCATGCTAGGGTAAGTCATGTGTATTTGAAAATAGACTGCAAATAGATGGCTAACCTGCTGGAAAGACAAAACGTATATAGAAACACTTATCTGCATATCTATTTTAAGACAGCTGAAATAGAATGTTAATGCACTGAGCAAAACATGCTACCTTAACGAAAACAGGAT
Organism: Falco rusticolus; assembly: GCF_015220075.1. Classification (NCBI taxonomy): domain Eukaryota; kingdom Metazoa; phylum Chordata; class Aves; order Falconiformes; family Falconidae; genus Falco; species Falco rusticolus. Next base: position 19,105,548 of record NC_051189.1, on the reverse strand, counting down.
ACTCTGTATTTCAGTTCCCAAGGAACTTTTGACCGTTGTCTATCGTAACCTTGATGCTTTAAAGGCAGTATAAAAGTTGTCTAGGCTTTTTTTCACTACACGAATATACCACAGTTCATGGAAACAGCTCAGAAAACATGGTTCTTTAATGATATCACAACTTTTTTTTTTTTTTTTTTGACCTACTCACAGGTCCAGGACCTGCTTACTTCTGGACATGCTTACTGGCTTCACCCTTAGCTCAGAAGAGCTGGAAAAGCTCTCTGGATTTTATATTTCAGGACCAGGATTTGCCTCGCAGTTTTATACAAGAGGGTTGGTGGAAGCTAGAGCAGTTCAAGCTTAGGTCCATTTTCCGTTCAATGTGAATTCCTTGTAGCCCAAATGAGAAAAAAATACTGTTTTTTCTTGTTCGGTACAGCTGCACTGCCAAGAGTTTAACGTGCTGCTTGAGTACATTCGCAGGTGGGCTTATCTACGGTCTCTGCAGCATATGTACATTCATAAAAGGTGGAAATGCAAGTGTTGTGTTTATGTGGTGCAGGGAATCCAAGACCCAAGGCCCTGTGCTCGCTGAACATCTGTGGTGTCTCTTCCTTGATTTGAGGGAGCTCCAAGCAGGTGGAATTCATCAATGTGTAAAAGGAAACTAATCTGAATAGGTGCCGTTATTAAAATGCATTTGCAGTGCCAGATTAGCTTGAGAAAAACAGGAAGGCTTTGAGAGGAGTGGGGAGAGCATTGTCCAATGCAGAATAAAGTGTCAGTTATTCTCCTGCAGCCGCATGTGTGCGGGTGTGGGGCTGGAGCAGGAGAGGGACGGGCAGGAGCAGTGGGGCAGCCGAAAGCCCGGCGGCCGCGCTGTGCGGGACTTGGCAGCTGCTCGGTGTTTTCCAAGCTCACGGGCTCGCCCTTGCTCTGTGGAAGCCAAAGCGGACACACACTTCCACTTCTTCTCTGGCAAGGGACTGAAACTGAACTGGCAAAAGGCCTGAGGCACGGAGGAGACGGGCTCAGCAAGCTCTGCGCTATCCTTGCAGAGAGGCGTTTTTTTAAGGAACTGTTATTCCACAGCATTGATTTGTTTCCTTCCCTTTTAAACACTGGTTCTGCTTAGGAGGGGGGAGTGAGGAAGCAAAAGGACACGGGGCTGGAGCCAGACCCTTTCCCGTGCACGCTTTAGGAGCTGGTGGGAGCAGCTGGGGCTGTGCCCTCCTTCAGATAAACCAGCAGCGCCCCCCCCACCCCCACCCTCCCACCCCACCCCCCCGTCACTCCCTGCAGCCCGCCAGCGTGCATCACATCGTCATGCATTTGGTTTTGGTACCACATCAACTCTTTTGGGGAGATGTCCCACCACTTCAGAGGTCAAAACTGGTATGGTCACCTGTGACTTGCTAGATGAAGGCACAGACTATTGTAGCCAGTAATAATGAAGGTCTGGAGGGATCTCCTGCAGCTTTGAACTGGGTTTAGTGTCATTTTAATAGAGGGAACTACCTCAGTAAAAAGATAAAGTATATTTGAGAATGGACTGGGGCCGCTGCCTCGTGTAGCGAAAGGCTTGGAAATGTGTCGTGCCCTGCTGGAAAGAGTTCGGTGCTGCTTTTGTCTTTAAGTGGGGAAAGACATGACATATCCACGCTCAAAACTCCACATCCTCCGCTCATGCTTTTGTAACGTCTTCCTCTTAACCCTAGCACAAGCACATGCTCATGCAAACAAACAAGCGCACACTTGAAGGTGTCCTCCCCTCTCTTGAGAAAAGCCGCTCACCCGGCTCCTCCGGGAGCCTCGATCTCTTTCCCACCACTCCCCCGACATGAAGCAGCCGTTCCCTGGCCCCAGCCGCGGGCTTGCCTGGTGACAGGGCTGTGTTCCTGGGGATGTGTGGGGCAGCTGGAGCGCGTCGCTGGATGTGACCCACTGGGAACAGCAGCTTTCAGCTGGTAGAAAGCATTAATCACTGCAGTGGAGATGTACGCAGATTATCAGTGCTAAAAATCGCAGGGAATTGAAGTGGTGGGAGGGATTTAGGGGAAAAGCCAGTTATGAAAATGGCCTGATTTTTAAGGCATGAGTCACACTACTTATTAAAAAAGGCTTTTGTACTTTCCAAAGCCCCCTCAGTTCTATGAAACCAATGTAAAGCTAATATTTCTCTCTCTGCTCTGCATCAGCCCCCTTGCAAAAGGAGAAAAGAAATGGCTGTTTGAGCCCTGTGCAGATCCCAGGATTTTATGTCAAAATCAGAAGCTGAAAGATTTGCGTGGCTGTTGCAATTTATATTTTATGTATCTGGACAGAAACTGTGATGCAGCCAGGCACAAGAAGCACCAAAGCTGCAACACTAGGTGCTCCCAACCAGAGAAATACCAAAATAGTCGGATTTCTCTCTTCTTAATAGAAATGTAAATGGGGAATGACCAGGTAAAATCCTTGCCAATGAAGTTTGCAAACTCTAGGGATAGATGAGACAGTAAACAAATAATTGAACTCTATTAATTACAATGGTCATTACCCCAAAAGGGGTGTGTTTTTTGCATCTAATGCTATAACTAGAAGGCAAGACATCTAGGAAATGAGAATACAGTCTCCACTCATTGGTGTGAAGCAACCCTGTGCAGGGAAAGGAGGATGTACAGGGCACGGATTGTCCCCATCTTACACTTTTTGTGCAGCCCGGTTGTAGTAACTACAGTTGTAGTGATCTATGAGCCTGAGGTGTGCAAGAAGTACAACAGCAAGTAAGGGAAGGGGAGTGGGGCTGTAACTGTGGCCATGCAGTTCTGATAAGTGGATTTGTAGAAAGGGTAAAGAAATTCTGAAGAGGACTCAAGGAGGGCTGACCCCCCCCCCCCCCCCCTCAGAATTTAAGAGATGTTATTTATTCAGCTGATCAAAGATATGTTTGAGCATTGCCTTCACTTCATAGATCGCTCTACAAAGACTTTTTATCAGATCTTACGTAACTTTTTGATGAAGGTGTGACAAAGCCCAGGGATTAGCAGCTAAAGTTAAACAAATTCAGCCTTGAGTTAAATCTTTATTGCCTGGCAGGGAATGTAACTGAAGGCTTGAACAGCTTGTCAGGGAAAGGGTAAAGTGGCTATTACAGGCTGCTTTAAAGTATGAGTAAACAATTTTTTTTGTGAGATTTAAAGGTTACTTTTCCAATTCTGTTTCTGGGAGAAATTTTATGGCCTGTGCCTGTGGGATATTAGACTGGTGGGTTGTGACCATATCTCCAAAGTTTGATGTTGGTAACTGTGAATTAGTGTTGGTGCTTTTGCCTCCAGGACCATATATGCTACTTTTATGATTTTGGAGGTTGCCAGTCACTGTATTTTCACTTTGCTGTCTTCAGTGCATTTCATTCTGTTTCATAAGTTGCATGTGGTAACATGAACGTGTTGCCACATGAACACCGGTGAATTAAATTGGAACAAGAAACCCATGAAGTCACCCCACCTTGCTCTTTACATCACCCTTATCATGTACAAATATAGGTCCTGATATTCGTAAGCCGTGGCCTGACTTTTTAAGACAAACTGAAATGGGTGCCAGTTTGCGTTTCTTCTGTGTTATGAAAGGCAGTGAACTAATTCCGGAGCAGTTAAGTCAATCCGTACTTGGAGGCAGCAACTTCCACGAGAGGGACAGATACATGGAGCAAGAGCCTTGTCAGCTGCCACAGGTTTTATCTGCTGCTACTTCTGAGTCAACATTCCGTATTAGCTCGAGGTAACAACCTCTAAATTACCTTTAAAGAAATCCCTCCCAAGCAAGTCTGTGCAGTCCTTTCCGCATTCTGCAATCAGCTCAGAAAAGTTTTTCACTCCCGCTTTTCTCTGCTGAGTGCAGCAAAACACAGACTGTTACAGCAGTTGAGCTGAGCACCCGTGCCTGCTCCAGCACCGCTCACCCAGCAGGGACTAAGCCTAACAAAAACAACCTTCTGTGCCTACTCTGCTTCTGGTATTCACATAGCTGTGGTTTATCAAGGACAAGGGAATGCGTAGCTCCTCCTGGCAAATGCTGAAAGTCAGTCGCTGCACCTGAGGAGTGTTTCAGCGGCAGGCTGCTCTGCTCCAGTGTCTGCCTCCCCCTTCTCAACCTCTTCCTTCTGATCCATGGTCTGCAGATCCCTTTTTCCACACCATCCCAGATACTCTTATCTTTGGGCAGAGGCACAGCATGGACATTTTATCCCAAATCATAAATATGTCAGATTTGAAAAAAAAAAAAAAAAGCCCCATGTGGCACACCAATAATTTTGGTGATATATTTTATTTGATGAGGTATGTACAAGGAGGCAGTCTGAACTAACTACTCCTGTTTATTTTTTTATCTTCTTCTTGAATACGCAGGAAGTTACATGTTGCTACAAATACATTATTTGCTCAAACTGAGGATGCATGCTGCTGTTGTAACACTCTTACGTGAAATGTGAACTATCTGTAGAAATTAAACTATGCATTAAACCATGGAAGTCAATGAGCACTCCAGATTCTGCACTAATGCTACTTGTCATAAGCATTCTGGCTACAAACCCTTTGTTGTGTAAATCATATACAAATATTCTACCACATACAGTCATTGGTCTTACCTTTTCCACTTGTATTCATTTGTTGTATAAAAATTCGCCCTTCCATGGACTAAAATAGTTACAGTGGGGATGAATTACCTCGACGTAAGACCTCAGCTTTGCTATTGTAAGTATATAAATATTACAAGATTTCAGTCAAAACAAGTATTGTTATTCTAAAATATATTCAGTATCTTGGCATAAGGAAGTTTACATTATCTAGTTTCATCGTCAGTAATTATTCTAGAATTTCAGAGTGCTTTACAATGTCTGCAACATAAGCATGTGTAGATCTCTGGTTATCGTCATTTCTGAAGACTGTCAGAGCACTGCAGTTAATGACACAAACAGAATAGTTTTAATTAAAAGCTGTAGTGCCATAATATTTAACTTAAATCAAAACCCATACTGATATTTCTTATATTGCAAATGGTTGGCAACAATAATTCTACCTCCAAGGGAATATTTGTGGGGCCCCTTTCATTTAAGTTTATGAACCCCAGTAGTGCACTGAATAAGTAGTACTTGTCTTTTTAAGTTTCAGGTAACTCTTTAAGATGGCATAAAAAAAAAAAAGGAAATAAGTTTATTTTGTGTTTACATCGGGTTGTTCTGATAATGTGGTAGGATATTGCTAGATATTGGTACATTTACTTCTTGTGTCAGTGATCTGAAAATGAGACTGGTAGCTGTGAACTCCTACATGCTAACTCTGCCTCTGATGGCAAACCCTTCTGTGTATGTAGGCAAGTCTCCAAATCTCTCCTTCACTATTCCTGTTCTTCAAAAATAATGAATGTTATAAGCATTGTTTAATAGTATTGCATACTATATGTGTCCTTTTGAGATGCACTTTTGAGTGTGTGCCTGCAGTAATCAACGTGTCAGAACACAGTAAGGAATTGCTTGCAATGCTAAATTTGACTTAGCAAAGCCATTTTGCTCGTGGAGGATGCGTACGGCTGATTTGAGGAAACAACAGGTTCAGCACCAAAATGAAGTAGACAAAAGCCAAGTGGCTTTTCCAAAGCTCTTCAACAGAACCAGGCAATCTAGCTAACAAGGGTCTTCTGTGTAGGTGGTACTTGAAACATTGGAGTTTGGCTGACTGGCATGACCTTTCTGCTTTATTCATGAAAAAATGTAGTTTCAAACCTCTACCTTTTTTCAAAATTCTGAGCAATACCTTACAGCTGTGGGGCTCTGGGGCAGATGGTCTGCATGGCAGTGTGGGCACAAGTATTTGCAGTCAGAAAGCTCCTGTGTCCTGATTATTCCTTCTGTCCCAAAGGCAAATGTCCATCAGTGTCCCCAATCTGACAGCGGCCCAGGCAGGCAAGCGATATGATTCTTTGCAAGGCGGACATACAGTCTGACCCCATATGGCAGTTTCTGTATCCGTATGATGCCCTGAGGATCACATGTAGGACTGGCATCTTATTTAATATCTGAATGTCTTGACATCCGTGGCATGAATATACTGGAGAAGGTGACTTGGCTTTTTCCTCTTGAAGGCTATTCCGTCAGCTCACACGCATCAAATGACATACTGGCAGTTTATGCCTAAATACAGCCTTTTTTTGCAAGGCTGTCATGTATGTCATGTACTTCTGTGGGGCTCATGGAGATCAATCTGAGACACACAGAGGTGTTAAGAATGCCTTGGAGATGAGGATGAAGGGAAAGCAACGCTCCAGGCTCTGGATCTGGTGTAGCACCTTGGGCTCTGCTGCTTTTGGACCCCGTGTGTTGGGCAGAGCAAAGAGCAAGGCAGAAGTTCAGTGTCTGCAGCAGGAGGCTGAGGCCAAATGACTGAGTCATGTGCTCAAAGACTTCACTGACCCCTGAGTGCTTATCTGTGTTGCTGTTTACACTTGGTATATAAATACATATAACCCACCAGTTCTTACAATTCAATATTGGAAGAAATGTGATTTATAAACTATTTATAAACTGGTTAAATCCAGAATCTAGGTCCTTCATGGAAAAGGCTAACTGTGGGAAATCATTTCTGTGGAACGTGATCACAGGAGCTAGGTGAAGACGGGCAAAATGCAGCCAAAACATCTACTGCAGCTATCTGAGATGCTGCAGTACTAACGCAGGGAGTACTCCCAAGGGCTTTCCTCTGATTAAGCCGTGAAGGAGTCGGAGCGCTTTCGAGACCTGGCACAGAGCTCCATCCAACTAATGCATTTTTCATCGCTATTGAGATGCAGCATCAGTGGCAGCGAACACACGGATGTCACGGCAATGCTGCAGTAGTCTGCGGGTTGGCTCGGCGCTCTTGCTCCGACACTAGCAACCTGGGATTTGCTCTCAATGTCAAAACAGGTTGTAATTAAGGCTTCTGTTCATTATGTAAGAAATGATTTTTGGCTGGCTGCCTGTTCCCAAACCTCATGTATCCGTATGAAGGGGGGAAGTGGCCCGCAGGAAGCGTCTGGGACACAGTGTCTGTGGTGAACAAGACAGAGGAAATACACAGGTCTTGATTCTCTGCTGCCCTGTAGCTCCGGACAAGGTAGTCAGAGCTCCAAGGGGCTGCCCTAGACTGATGAATTAACAAAAAGAAAATTGTTCTAAGGAGCTAAGTCTGGTCTATAGTGACCAGCAGCAGCAAACGGTGTGCAGAGGAACCATGCGTGGAGATGGACCGCTATGCAACCTGTCACAGAAAGATAAAGTACTCCCATTTCCACTTGACAATAAGAAGTGCTTGTCATTAGTCAAAGTAGTGTAAAAGATTCCTGTCAGCAATGGCCACTAAATTTCCTACTCTTGTTATCAATGCTATAAAAGCCTGTATATTGAAGCCACCTGTATGAAGCTGATGACCTTTCTCCTTTTTCTGAGCCTGCAAGAAAGCGTTGCTTCCTTACAGCGAGGCACGCAGGGAACACATAGCAGACCGGTATGCTCTGATTTCAGTCTACCAGGCATAGACTTTTTATCCATTTCTTTTTCTAGTGTCCAACAAGCACCATTTTATGGACAACAACCTGCTCTACCAGTGCAGAATGAATTTCCGCCGCCGGCGGCGATTAATGGAGCTCCTCACTGAGAAATCCCGCTTGATGCCAGAAAGCCACGACAGCCCGTTTTGCCTGCGCAAGCAGAACCATGACAACAGAAAACACACCAGTTTTCTCTCAGGTGACTCATCAACTATACTGCTGTCTGTAGGGCAACTCCACGGGATATTAAAAAATCCTTTTTGGACGAGGGTTTCAGTGATTGAAAAGAAAGCAGGGCTGGGTATTATGTGTCCCTGTTCATAGGGGTTTTCCATTCACTCAATTTACCAGATCTTTAGCTCCCTGGGGTGTTTTTGTATCTCCATGAGTAGCATTTCAGATGCTGATCAAAATTCGGTGTCAACGAACAAACAGAGCTGGTTAAAATCCACCAAGGCCAAAGTAATTGGTCATACATTCTATGTGGAGTTTTCAAGAAGAGTAAAAGTGAGGGGAAGATGTCCTGCAGAGTTAGCTGTACAGCAGTATCTGGTAAGAACTGAAAGAATAAATGCAAAGTAAAAGGAAAACTAGAAAAACTTATTTCCCTACATTGAAAAGCCTCCTGGAAGACACTGAATGGGAGCAGTTCAGCCATTGTGTTAGTTACAGTATTGTATTCATGCAGGAGAGCCCATAGCAGCCTGCCAGTACCTAAGGGGGGCCTGCAAGAAAGCTGGAGAGGGACTTTTACAAGGGCACATAGTGGTAGGACAAGGGGGAATGAGTTTAAAATGAAAGAGGGTAGATTTAGATCAGATATTTGGAAGAAATTCCTTACTGTGAGGTTGGTGCAGCGCGTTCCCCAGAGAAGCTGTGGATGCCCCATCCCTGGAAGTGTTCAAGGCCAGGCTGGATGGGGCTCTGAGCAACCTGGTCTAGCAGAAGGTGTCCCTGCCCATGGCAGGGGGATTGGAACTAGATGATCTTTAAGGTCCCTTCCAACCCAAACCATTCTATGATTCTATGTAGAACACACTAACCCCTTCCCAGTGTTGTCAGTGAAAACATGGTTTATTGCTGCTGTTTTAAAGAAACCATGGAAACTAGTTTAATAATTGATACCGGTTCTCTTTCTCTCTGTATATTCTCTATTTGTAGTGAGTCCCACCAAGGAGATAAAGATTGTGTCGGCAGTACGGAGGAGCAGCATGAGTAGCTGTGGCAGCAGCGGGTACTTCAGCAGTAGCCCCACACTCAGCAGCAGTCCTCCTGTGCTCTGCAACCCCAAATCCGGTGAGCACCAGCATCCCTTACAATGCACAGGAGCCAGGGTGCAGACACCGCTTTGGGGAGAAGGCCATGTGAAGAATGCCTTGCATCGTGTCTTAGGTTTATCTTTTCAAGGATACATAAAAAATTGACAGTGTCACAGGTTTTGTAGGTCAGAGGGGACTCATCTTCTAGCCTGAAGTCCTGCTGAACACAAGCCAGACGTCTGCCTCCAGTAATCTCTGCATCAAGCCCATAATTGTGGTTTGAGCTGCAGTTTATCTCTTAGGAGGACATGCAGTCAGAGGCCCAGATTTGCCTCTTCATAGCCAGGTTCTCAACCGATTCAAATCTCCTCCTAGAGACATTCCTTTGGTGAAAGTCAGAGGAGAGTTTAACTATCCAGTGGCCACTTGAGTTGCTATGAAATAACACAACTCCGAAAACAGCAGCCTCTGAAAAAAAGAGGCAGCATTGCTTCAGCCTGTCAGGGACCATTTCAACATTTTTATTTGTTTAGGTCTTACACCAGTCTGTTTAGGAAGGTAAAAGAAGCGTTGAAGCTTATTTTCCTTTTGAAAGGATTTCCTACCCCACGCCAGAAGGTTAAACACACCCATTCTTCCACAGTTCAAAATTGTTTCTTACTGTACATCTGGGAAGGGGGAAGCAGACCAGAATAGGTATTGTTTCAGCCTCTCTGTTTCCCTCAGAAACAGCTCTGAATTTCAAAGTAGAGTCCCTGCTGCCCTTTGTGCTCCTTACTATTTCAAATTTACCTGGTCTCTGCCAGTGGTGTGGGGAAGTGTTGTGCAACGGGGGAAAGCTTCAGTGGATATGTGTAAGCTTTGCTTTTGAAGGGATGCTGAAATCTGAAGTGATTACTCAAGTGCTACATGAATCCCATTCAAAACATTGACAATGTTTTGAATCCGGAGATGAGCGAGCTAAAGTGCGTGTCGTTCCTGCAGTGCAGAGTGGCCATCAGAATGAGAGGCATAGTTGTGAGGATATTTTCTTCCTCTCTCCTTTTAGTGCATTTCCTTCTCTCTCCTTAGGCTCTGTTGGGAATTCAGTATGAAGCTCTAAATTAAAATAATTTGAGGGACTCTGTAGGATTGCACACCTAGAAGCCATAACCACCTACACCAGACCTGCTGCCCAGCTCAGGGCAATGCTCACAGAGCTGGTGGTTGTTGCATCTTTGGAGTACCTTGCTGCTGGGCATTCGGCACCACTTACCAATGTGTACCCTATACGTGTACCAATAAGTACCCTATATGCAACGAGTTTACCCCTATGTAAAGAGTGCCACAGTGTCATGTTTTGGCAGAATATCTCTCAGGCATACTTCCCAGAAATGCTCTGATAGGTTTTATATGGGGAGCTCTTTGGCCCCAGTACATCATTAATTACATCCTGGAAAACTTTCTGGGACAGATAAAATAGCATTCATGCACTGTCGGTGAACGTGTGTGTTATCTGAAGTATGCTGACTATTCCATTCCTTTATGGTTCTGATTATATATGAAGTGTCAACCCAGGAGTAGTGAGAACAAGTTTATTTTAATGCAGCTGATTACACAACACTGGAAGAAAAAGGAGAGGCTGATGTTGCCCTTGCGTAAATTCTTTTATTTGTTAAAATAAATTCTCCCTTAGGACTAGTTTTCAAATTCTGAATAGCTTTAACAGACTCATACTTGAAAGGAGACAGCAACGGGCTTATAAACAAACACAGTTTTAAGAATTATAAAATTACCAGCAATGTAGGGTAATTTCTCCCATAGCACAAGTACAGATCCACATGTTATCTCGCTTAGGTTAACATAAGGCTGTCAGATGTAAATGTTACAGAGGAATTCTTACTCCTCTGCTGGACTATAAAGTGATTTTTTTCACAGTTTCCTGCTATCCAGACCAGTAGTATGTTGCTGAACTGCATGCTAATAAACACAAGGCAGAGGTATATTTATTGTCAGGTAAGATCTCTTGTAGGCAAACACTTGAAAAAAAATCCCAGGTCACGACCTGACCAGTCATGTAGAAAAACAATCGTCAAACAAAGGTAGATTTCTGGAGGTATAATGAAGGGAGGCATGCAAAGGTGTCCTGTGTGGATGATTTACCTGATTCTGACTTGTCGAATGAGCAAAATCATTCAGTTTTTTTTTACATTGACCAGGCATGCTCTGCAAAATGTAATGCTGGCTAAATTGCAGTTTGTCAAAATCCATGGGAAGCTTAAAAATATAGTATTGTTTTGTATGCTAGAATTCTCTCTACTCCCATGAATGCCATTAAGAAAGTCAAGACTGTCTTCAAATACCATCTGTGGGAAATTTTAACTTCCACCTGTGACTGGAAAGGCAGACATTATCAAAATTATTTATCGCTAAACGAAAAGCAGCTATAATTTTAAAGGTGAAGTAGGAAAATATGGTGAATGACATACATCTTTATGTTGTCCTCCATCTTGTGAAGTGTTTATAGACAGATAAAAAATGGTACAGAGAATGATACTGATTTGATTTGGCAGAACTTTAAATTGACTTTGTTCAGAGGAAAATTACCCCATTACATAGCAAGACAGTGGGGAATCACCTGCAGAAACTTTTTGGTATTTCCTTTCATGTAAAATCCCAGCCAGCTAGAGGTTACCTAGGCTGTCCCTGGATAAGATGGAGTTAGATGCCTGTGCCTAAAACTGCAGAAATCTCTTGGGGTAATTCCTGACCCAACCAGGACTTTCTTATTACTTAATTCTGTGATTCAAACAGAGGGCACCAAACATGCACAGAGCGAGTCAGGAAGAAAAGCTGCTCCATGCCGGGAAGCTCGATCACTTGTTTTAACACTGGACACGGGAACAGCCACTTCTGATGTTTGTGATAGTGTTTAGTGGATCTTGATTGCAGACAAAAAATGCCCTGATTTTCCAAAGATCTTATCATTTGTTCTCAGGGTTATTCTGCAGTCTTTTCCTTGGCTCTGTGACTACTTTCAAGCAAGTCTGCGAGAACTGAGAGCGTGTAATGGAAGTGGGACCAAAAAAGATGTTGTATCCCAATGCTGTATCTTATTTATTAAGAGAAATTGCAGAGGAATGTTGGTATTGAGTATCTATTTATGTACCTCCACAGTATTAAAGAGACCCGTGACTGCTGATGAGCTCTTGATGCCTGGAGCCCCATATGTAAGAAAAACTTTTACGGTATGTCTCCAGTATTTTTCTTTATTTTCTGCATGTTGTATGCATAAGGTAATCCAAACAGACATTTTCTGATGGGATAATTAGAGCTTATTTGCATTTGGTAAGGTTTGTACTTTAAAATCCCAAACTCCATTATCAGTGTTTCCACACATTTCAGGTCTGATGCTGTGCTTGTTTATCCTGTCTTTATGCCAATGTCATGCTGCTGACTTAAATGGCGTGTAAAATTACATAAAGCAAATAACATTTGTATTATACAAACTCATCTAGTCTTTGTGCTCCTGGTAATATTTGCTTTACAGGAGTGGATTACCTGCCCAAAGTGAAGTATCTACTTATGTCTTTCTAAACTGTGATGGGACAGAAATTTTGATTCTTGCTCACTATTAGAGAAAGCCTGTCTGTAAAGGCATTTTTTAACCTAGTCATTGGAAGTACTGATTTTTACAGTCTCCTAGTTCCACAAAAAAGTTCATTAAGAGCAAGAGGAATGATTTGGATAGAGCTTTTCCCATGAGTGATACAGCAGCCTGTACATAACATCCCTTCCTACGTGTTTGAAATATAGAGATGTTGAAATTGCTGTCTCGAGCCATTTAGATGTTACCCCCTTGAATTTCACGGAGCTGCCTGATGGTGATCATGTCCTTCTTTTCTCTTTCCAGATCGTTGGTGATGCGGTGGGCTGGGGCTTTGTGGTGCGGGGCAGCAAGCCCTGCCACATCCAGGCTGTGGACCCCAGCGGGCCGGCAGCTGCCGCTGGGATGAAGGTGGGTTTTCAAAATGGGATGATTTACTGGGAGTATTTGTGCTGCTCAGTGAAGGTCTTGGTCTGCCTGGACTTGGGGAGGGAGAGGTGCTTTTGTTTCCACGATTGAGTCAGTTTCAGGCATTTATGCACGGTGTCTTTCACCCCCTCCTGTTTCTTTCCTTCCATCCTTGAGGTTCTTCAAGTCCCTTTTCCACATGAAACTCATTCATTCTTTCCCTTTTTTTGAGTTTGGGGTTTTTTTTGGTTGGTTAGCTGGTTTTGGTGGTGTTTTGTGGTTTTTTTTTTGGTTTTTTAAATGCACCTTTTCCCAACACTGCACAGTTTTATCTTCCGTCTTTACTTTGCCATTGATGTGGTTGGTAGTATGCAGCTTCGGGACTTTGCCTATATAGGAAGAGACAAAGTCAGACATACCTATTGAAAGTGAAGCAAGCATAACCCATTCACTGTAAAGCAGTTAAGATTCAAGACATTTTGGAAAGAAGAATGTGTGATACTTTCATATTTCATTAAGAGCTGAAATAGTTTCTTACATGATTTAAGAATAAATAAATACAAATTCCATGTGAAGGCTTTTGTAGTCAGTGCAGAGCCCATTGACTTACCTGCGTGTTTGGATCACATCCTGCATGCATCTGTGAATTAATCACTGCCTTGCACAGTGGGAAAAATAAAAGGAAAGCATTACGCCAAGTACAGATAAAAGCAAGAAAGGGAAACTAGCTGCTGCATCTGCTCCGATGTCCAGGCTGGGCCAGACCCAAAGATTAAATTATCATTTTATGTCACATTTTACTGTATGGTGGCAACACAGATGAAAGTTTCAGATGTATTCCACATGCAGTCCAGTTTGCCGTGAATTTTGTCCTACCTTCTAATTCATCTCCCTTTGCCATCACACTAACCCCAGCAGCCCCTCGCCTGTATATTCACACCCACCAAGCTGGAGGCAACACGTGCTGCCATGATTCCCAGGATGCGCATCCCGCCCATCGCACAATGCCAGACCTGCCATGGCACTCTCCTTAGGAAATGCACTGCAGGGGTTTCTCCGCTCTGGCTGCTGGGCTTTTTTTGTAAATGAAACTTGCAAGGGCGTACTGTCTTTGAACATTTACTTTTTTTGAGCACGGCAGGCAAAACCCCTGGGAGGGGGAATGGCAGCTGCAGAGCCTGTCGGCGCATGCAGCACCCTGACGCATCCTGCTGGCAAACAGCTTGATTCCTGAGGGAGCTGGGATTTTTGATACGTTTTATACAATACCTAAATATAGTATACAGTTACAATTTTTTTGTATGAGGAATATACTTTTCAAATTGTAATCCTGCCTAAAATTTAAAGGTCTTTAAATTTTAAAGGATTAATTTATTCATGTATATGTTCTAGATCCTGAACTTGGGAGTTTAGTACTTTACAGCATCTTTTACTCTCTGAATATAGCAGCTAGCAATAAAGTAGATTTATTCTGAAACCTGACTTGTAAAAATAACACTGTGGTGTCATATGTGTAATCTAAGAGATTTCACTTCTGCACTCAGCAGCTTAGAGCTGAATATAGTGGGGCTTTGGTTTGTTTTTACTTCTGGTTTCATGCTGGCAGCCCTGTGACCGCACACTAAAATGTTTCAGTTAAGTTAGGTTCTTTCATATTTCACCTCTGAAACTGGTTTTATGTACCAAATTATATCCTTGTATCTTCCATTCGTGCTCTCCGTGCATTCATGTACTCTGATGGGCCGAATCCTTCAAGATGTAAGAATGTAAAATAGTCCGTTGTCCTGAGGGGAGCAAACAATTATTTTAAAGCTGGGATATATTGCCTTGAATTTGCACAAAGGACAGATCTGATTATTTTCAAAGGTGCTGCCTTTATATAAAATCGCTTTTCAGAGCAGAACTGCACGTGAAACTTAATAGCTGTATATTAGATCAGTCCCTGTTTAGACACAAAAATTGGCGCCCCATTTTCAGAAATGCTGAATACCCTTAGCCCCTGGTGAAGAAATGCCAGTTTTCTTTGAAAATAAGTTTTTTTTTGTTGACGTGTTCCCATGGCAATAGATATGTAAATTCTAGTGCAGTATTTGAAATTTTTAAGAATCTATGTCACTTAATCCATCTGTTTATAGAACTCTTCAATCTGGCAAATTTAAAGGAATCTCATGACAAGCTTTAGATGACAGCTTCTTGAAAAAAAACCTTCTCCTGTGTGGAAGCTGCAGGAGGGGCACTTTGAAAATAGACTATTGGGCACGGTAACTTCTGGTGGGCTGGTGCAAGGAGCTTTTGTCTGCCAGCGTTGCTTTGTGCGCTACACCAAAGAAGCGCTGACAAGGAAAGTTGGCTATGATGAAAAGGGCAAGAATTTGAAGAAGAGCCAAGACTTGGCATTGCAGTTTGTAGAAAAGTTCTTGGCGGTAGCAGCAGGGTTTTTCCTCCTAAGGAGATGCATCCAGTGTAATCATTTTTGGAAATGTCTTTATTTGTAAAGCTCATGATTTTGCACTTACCTCTCTTGGAGAGCACTATATTCCTGTCTCTGCATTACACTGGGCAAATTGTTGAGAGAGGACTGCCGCCCACAATCTCATTGTAGGACCTCAGTTTGTGCACTTAAATTTCTCCCATGTATTATATAAAGCAGTAAACGTTACGGGCTCAACCTACCTGTAGGACTTTGTGGTGGCTTGCTTTCAGTTTGACCTTGGCTGGGCTGCTGAGCTGCTCCAAAGTGCTGTGAACTGGGAGCCTGAGTAGGCAGTGGCGGTGTGGTGGGCACGGCGCTGGTTGGCTGGGATGCAGGGGTCTCTGTCACACACATCCACCTCTGCATGGCTGCACTTGCCGTCGCCTTGTGCCTGACATCCTCTTCTAGGGCAATTGTCAGACAATTTAATTCTGAGAAAATCCCTTCTAGCGTGGTCTGCTGAAGAGGTATGAGAGGGTGTTAAGTTTTTTGGCTTTAAGTCTCGTTACCTCTTCTGGGGCTGGTAAATAGGGTTACCATTTACAGTATGAGGTTTCAAGTATGAAGGTGAGCAAATAATTTAATAAATATCTTGTCAATTAGTTTTATTGAAGTATTTTTAGATCTGGTTTGTTGAAGTGTGGCTGCCTGTGACAGTGTTGTGAAGAGCGTGGTTGCTGTGAGCGCGTTAATGAGTGGGAGCTGGAGGCGACGCGGGGCTGTGAAAGGAGTCAGTGTTGCGATGCGTACTTCTAAGTTATTTGCAGCTCTGTTTTGCTGTCTGCTGTCATCAGTAGTGGAAGACAGGAACAACAGGATTTTGAAGTTCCCAGGTTGCTTTAATATTCAGTACTGACTGGCTGCAAAATTCAGGTCTCTGCAGATGACGTATTGCCAGTTGTCAGGAAAAATATTTTTCCCTTTTTTCAGTGTTTTATTCTGTAAGTTGATTTCTGGTTCTGAGGTACAAAGACTCTTTGAAAAGTTACACAACTTGACTTAAAACTGGTGACTTATATTACGTACCACACGATGTTATTTAATGTGATGTCACTGCAACAGAGTGTGAAAAAACGAGCAGACCTATCTTAGTGTGAGGCTTGTGAAAGAGACAAATTAATCACCCATTTTGCTGATATTCGTTCTTCCCTTTGGCTGGGGAAATCAGTTCCCAGCTCTAACCTTTGAGGAATGGTAAAGAATATCTGGTTCCTTAAACTGATTTTGAGCAAATTACTTCTTATAGGTGTTAAACCTAAGGTCCTTGTATTGTACAAATTGTCAATGGCCACTCAAGCTTTTCTGTCCAATTCTAGTTCTTCATTATTTCACTAAGTAGCAGGGAGCTTGGGGGACCATGTATGGTCACTGGTACCAACACCACCTGTTTTGAGCTCTGCTTGGGGATTATGGTATACAGCCAGGACTATTTCATAGAATCATAGAATCGTTCAGGTTGTAAAAGACCTTTAAGATCATCGAGTCCAGCCATTAACCTCACACTGCTTATAGGTTCAGCATGGTTCTGCTCTCCTCCTGATCTTTAGAAGCTGGCACAGGGTGGAGGTCAGCCTCATAAATTTTCTGCCTGTGCCATCGTCTTCTGCATTCTCATATGATTATATCAGGTCCAGGTCCTCAAATGGTTTCACTAGCAGGATAAGAGCCAAATCTCAAGTGTAACTGAGTAGCCACTGTCTCATGGAGCAGATCGAGGTCATCAGGCTCAGTTTCCCTGCAGTCACAGGAACATAGGTACTATCTGATAAATCCAGAGGATCCAAGTACTGCCACAATCATAAAGTGTTACAGGCTTGTAACATAAAGGATTAAAAGATACTCACTATAAGGTGCCAACTGGGGGGAAAACCAACCCAAAACCATGTGATGTCAGAGGAATTGCCAGTGCCTTCAATTCCTGCAATAGGAAGAAATTTGAACTGTGAGATTCTCAGGAGGTTGAACGTACCCCATGCTGCAGAGAAACACAAACCCTATTCCATGGTCCTTGTCAATCTGACCTCAAACCTGGTGACGGCTCAACAGCTGGACAAGCAAGATAAACCAGTCAAAAAATCTTTAGAAAACAAAACCAAAAAAAATCAAAATAATAATTAAAAAATTACTCCCTCAGTAGAAAATATCCCATTTGTGGCTGTGGCCAATCTCCAGTGCTTTACAGGACAGTGGGAAAAGTAGAGAAGCTTGGACATCATAAGTGAGGAACCTCTTCGTAACTCCTAAAGGCAGCCTAGTGGGAGCTTGAAGGCTGGTATTTATATTGTGTAAATGAGGCACAACAAACTTCCTTCTATTTAACCCTACTCCATGAGGCTTAGGAAAGGGAAGAAACCTCAGTGTTTGGTGCGTGGTCTGACCCTTTAAAGCACTGGGGAGATACTCCAGTGCTAACTGAAGGTATCCAAAAGCTACTTTCACTATCTCATGTAACTGAGCTTTAAATGAGATGAAGTAGGTTTGGATAAATATTTATGCTGTGCACTAGCATATGGTGTTGTTCAAGCAGATGCAATTCAGTCGTAGAATTCTTATCTTATACCAACATGTTACTGATTGTAGAAAAGCGTAAATTACACAAGCTGCCATCTGTTTTCAATTACCGCATGAAAACACTGAGGCAGGTTGGTATTTTCCTTTAGCTGTGCTATCAGCTCACTGCTGAATTTGATAATTACATTAGAGTGAATTCAGAATGAATGCATTTGGTAATGTGAACACTCAAAAAAAGTTGCTGACAAACTGCTTTCATAGCTTGTCCATAAATAGAGAAGCAGCAGAGCTAAACGCGTATAGCACTCCGTGCAATGAATGCCACTACTGTAGGGCTTGAATATAAATGTATATGTTTCAAACATGACTCTGTAAGCACCTCATTTTCTGATAGTATTTAATTATAAGCTATGACATAAAGGTCCATTCTCCTTCATAGAAATGTGGAAGCTGCATTCAATCAGCTGTGACTAGAGAAATCTAATTTTAAGAAATCAGATTTGTTATTTTACCGTAAGATCAACGCTGATTTTGCAAAACCAAAGAAAATTCAAACAAATTTTAGCTCTGTCTTTCACTTTATGCAGCTGTAACCAGAACCTCAGATTTTGTGTGCCATTATCCACCTCAGAGATTGGAGAGCTGAGCAGGGTAGCCATTAGCCTTGAACATCCTGTACATCATGCTCAAGAAGAGTGGTTAAGACATGTTAGGAGCATAGTAAGAACATAATGGTCAACAGTTCGGATGCTGTTTTTTCCCCATTTGATATTTAGTAGAAATCTTTGTCAAATACTCTAAAGAAAAATTTAGTAAGGCAGCTGTGTTAGTAGCGTGATTCCACAGAAGTTGGAAGAGATTAAATATTTGTGAATGTGGAAATACGCAACTCTGCCATCAACATCAGAAGTGGATTAGTGGTTAGTTGTCCTTGACAACTGTTTAACAGCGTGTATAGCAGTCACTGGACTTTCCTGAACGACACATGAATCTGTGCCTGGGTGTTCCTGCTCTGTGTCTGCCTTCTCTTTTTGGTCTGTGATCATCATTTGCTCAAGGAGTTTGCTGGTAAGCTGTGGTGATGCCTTTCCCAAAGTTTCCATTTCCATCGGATGTTTTTAATTAACCTCAATTATTAGTTCCAAATTTTTTTTTGAGTGAGTCCTGTCACCACTTTTCAATAAGTTGGATCTACCCTAAACACCTGTGACTCTAACTGTACTGGGATTATTGCCATCAAAATTATCACGATGACTTGTGACATGTCATAGTGACCATTGAGTACTGGTCAGCAAACTGTATTGCACCCATCTCCTCTTGTCTGAGAGTTTTCTGAATTTAGCCCTTTTACCAAAGTAGGGGCTTCTCTTGCTGAAGGAAAATGAGATTTTGTAAGCTGCATTGTGTGTTGCTGCCAGAACTTTGTCTGATTGCCGGAAGGAGACAAGGTTTGTCAGATCTCTCCTTTGCTTTCAATTACAGAATACTACAAGTCCAACAGCAGAGTCCTGAAGTCCTTGATCATCCTTTGCATTAGCACAGTGTCTTTAGGTTGACTGAAATCATCCAGTGTTTTCCCAGCAGTCCCCCTTTCTCTGCATCACTGGGAATCCCAGTGCAGCATTGGATGAGCTGCTAGTCAGTCTCTGTTCTGCCCCTTTGCTGCACCAGCGACTCAGGCTGTTGTATCCCCCTTCTGTGGTGGAAGCCCTCTCACTGTTGGACCTCTCTGAGTGTCAGGAGACTGTCTTAGAGACCCTGGACCACTGGCCTGCTAGTTGGACACAGACAATTTGGATTTGGATTCTCTACCCTGTCACAAACCTTTTGTGCAACTACACCGACTGTTTTCCTACCAGCGTACATAGGTATTCTTTTAAGGTAGTTTGGGTTTAAACAGATGGAAAATGCTAACAAATCTGACATGCTATCAAACATAAGCAAAATGTTTGATAAGTAGATCCATTTTGGTACCAGTACAAATGAAAAAGCCTTTAGGTTTGCTAAAGTTTCCCTGTGTTCCATGGGGCTGTGGTTCACAGTCTTGGTTTCCCAGTCTCAGGGCAATACGTGCATCCGAGTTTACAGACTGGACCTGCAGACTCCCGAGCAGCAATGTTCCACTGACATGGGCTCTAAATGAGTTTCAAACTTCAGTTTGGATGACTCTTCTCTTTCTAAGCCGTCCTCCTCCCATCCTGACAGGAAATTTGTGTCTGTATTAACTCTGAACACTTTCGTTGTGACATACCACCCCGCCATCCCTGTGCAGGTTGTGACTGTTCCAGGGATAGAGACTTTATATTTCCAGTGCTACCTTACTTCAGTCTCTGCTAATCTTTACCAAAATTCTCCTCTGTTTTACTCTGTTTTCCACTAATAAATCATTAAACTCTTAAGTATGACATTCTAGTTCTTTCAAAGCTATGATGAAGCTGTTGTTTTCAGAGATGTCAGAATTTATCCTACATTCCTGCTTTTTTTTTTTATTATTATTTTGTATCTCCATTTTTCTGTTTGTTTCCTTGGTTTGCCTTGCTTCTTTCCCCACAGCGTTGTTTAAGGATCCGTTTGTTTTGAGGATGTCTCTTCTGGGGCCGCAGTACTTCTGTTGAAGTTGTTTTGGATGGTCAAGTGAACCCCACCCTTGTGAAGACGCCTCTGGGTGCACGGTCACCACCATGTAGATGGGGTGGGGGACTGTGCTCGCTTCCATGGGCTGTGGGCTTCTGTTCTTCTGAGTCAGTGGACATAAAACCAATGGAAAAGGAGATGCCAGCTTTATGTTGGGCTCGAGACTAGCTGCGTGCTGTGACCATCAGCACTTGCTGTTCCATGATAAAGAAATCAAAACTCCATGTATAAAAAGACAGCCCCCAGAGGCATAAGGGGCAAGATCCACCCCCATGCAGACAGGCAGCGTGGTGCTCCGGCACCACTCTTGCAGGAGGTAAACTGCAAACTGCGTGCCCAAAACAGGGAAAAATTATTATTATGGTTTTTAGTCCTATTTTTGAACTGCAGGATCCAAGTTGTTCACTATAGGGAAAGGAATTAAGGCAGTGGGAATTCCTCGGTGAAATATAAACGGAGTGGCTTTAGCTTTCTGAGTATAAATTTCACCTTTAACAGTGAATTTCTGTTTTCTTCCCCCTAAACTTATAGGACACAGGTTTAGCAAAGTTCTACTTGCGTATCCCAGACCTGAATTTTGGCCTGCAGAACAGTATTAGATTTCCAATAACTCTGTGTGACTTTTTCTAAAGACTCTTTTAACAGAGAGAGAGTTTTACTGGGCAATAAAATTACTTTTTTTTTTTTTTCTTTACAACAACTGAAACCTAAGGCAAATACAGAAAGTTTCATAATAGCTCAGAGCTCTTTTTTCTGCATTCACAGCAGTGTAGTTGAGTTAGAATCAAATTTGTTTGTAGACCAATGACCTAAAATGCTCTTGGACAACAAGAAACCTACTATACTTATGTCTGTCCATTGGCTCCTTCTCATCAATAGTTAATATAATTAATGGAAAAAAAATTGTCTGCAAGTTCATAATCGGTGGTCTGTGGATGTTTTAAATTTAATCACATTACTGTAATAAAAAATACGTTTACATATTCTTTTCAAGTAAGTGTTTTTTTATGGCAGGATAACGCAGATATCTGAACACTCTGCATTTATGAAAGTGCTTTCTTGATTGTTTCCGGAGTCTTACAGCTGGAGCCATTCAGAACAAGAGAGAAAGCAGTCTTGGTTTCAGCTGCACTGTAAAACAGGGCTGTGTCTGTGTTTTGCTACAGCTTCCAAATTGCAGCATGGTCTGTAGCCCATTGAACGGCGAGATCTAGCACCGGCCAGAACAGCTGGGACCTTGCCCTCGCCTGAGCTTCCTTAGGCTACTGCTGGTCAGTCTTAGGTAGTCCAGGTTTTCTAAAGAGAGGACTGTCAGCTGAAAAACTTGTCTGCAGAATGGCTGAAATCTTAGAGTATCCTAAGTGTCTATAAAAAAAACACATAAAATCAGACGTCAGTACAGCAAAATGCTGGCATTTTGAACTGCTTTTGCTCTCAATTGAGGGTGAAAAGCACTGTGTATTATTAGGTTTACTTGCAATATCCATTTTATTTGAAGCCTGGAAGGGGTCCTCAGGTGCTGTTGGATTTACAGCATTGTGGCTATCACAGCTCTCTGCCCTGAGTACTTCAGGGATGATGCTGCTCGCCAGCTGTCTGTTTTACAGAACCCTTCCCTGCACTTTTCTGTGTCTTACTTCGTTGCTGCTCAGGACACTAGCTGGCTTCCTTTCATGATATAAGTGAACGATCCGGGAAACATGTTGCACTAAAGCCAAGGCTCTGTTTAGCTAGTCAAACACATGGAAAAACAATTGCACTTTTGTCTGTGCAAGCGGAGAGCAGCTGTTTGTCTCAAATGGTGCACACTGCTCCTGCTCATTGTAGCCTTGATACCGGAGGGTGCTGAGGGTGCCCTGTGGGGATCCAACTGCCCTTGGAACTCCCTTGTTTGGGCTGGTTTAGGGATTGTTTCACCTTTAGCCATTCCAGTTATTTTTTTTCAGAGCTGTTCTGTGGTAGGTATCGAATTGCAGTATACAATAAAAACACTTATAACGTTAAGCATGCAGTCACTGGTTTGCTTTCCTGATGTGGCCCAGCCCAGCTTGGCTTTATCTGTGGGTATTTCTCGCTGGGACTCAGATGAAGTCAGTCATTTTACACACCAATTCCCAATTAGGGCCGTGAGAAGCAGTGGCCTACATTTCCCTATTCCATATTTATAGAAGGTTTGCATTTCAGGGCATTAGGTCCTTATGTTATTACCCTCCAGGTATCTACAGATAGATTTGATTTACCTAATGTGAATAGTTCCCATTTGCTGTATCAGTGTTTGCCTGGCTGCTCGGTCTATCCGTTGGGGTTACTCTGCCGCCACGGAGCTGAGACTCACGTACAGAGCAAGAGCAACCCACCCCAAACCAAGAGCTGTTCTCGTGGGCTGCTGGCTCAGTGATTCCACCAGCAGAAAGGGAGGGATACAGACACTATCTAAACCAACAATGAGGCCCTTTGAGAATCTATGACTTTTTATATTATGTGACATTATATTATTGGATGTCTTAATTTTTTTTATATTACGTAGGTTTTATATTATGTTGTTTAATTTCTGATTTTTTTTTTCAGTTGGAGACCGATGAGTTTGGAATACTCTAAAAAACCCCAGTCTTTTTTAAAAACAACAAAAAAAAAAAGTATGTAATGAGTATGTGTAATGAAAACATGTAACAAACCCTTGCTCAGGCAAACCATCCCTACCAGACTTCAGCCACAGACCAAGATGGAGTGCCAGAATTATCCACTTACGTTTGTAATTCTGTAAATGGAGTTAGTTTCCTCTGCTATGCCTTGTACTGTGCTCTGCTGGTACCCAGTTTCTAGCCCACTGATGGAGCAGTGGGCCAGCTTAACACTGGTGTAAAGATTGAACAAGAAATGTGTTCCTCTAGAGAGAAAATCCTGTGTTTATGCAAGACCTGGATACTTGCCTACTCCCACACCACCCACTCTACAGCCAATTACACATTTGGTAGAGATATTTACTGAGCTGAACACACAGCTGCAATTTATTCTGTTTCATCCAGTAACCTCAGTTATGTAGAAAAGGACATTGCATGATTTTTTAACCTTCCGGTGACGTGCAGTAGGTTTTGATTTGTAAGGTTCCAGCCTTGATTTACTAAACCTAGCAAGATTGCATGAATTCTTAAAAAAGAAGAAAGAAAAAATTCTAACTGGAAACATAACTTTTTGGACCTCTGATTTTCATCTCTTTTCCTCATTCCACTGTGACAATGTAAGGCATAGCAGAGCGAGAGCAAATGCTTTAGTGCTGCCTGTGTTTACTTTTATTTAGAAGGTTGGTTTTGGGTCTTAGGCTTTTCTGTGGCAGCACGTTCAGCATCTCTGTGGCCTGAGCTCTTTGCTGAGCATGGGGATTCCTCTGCTTCATGGCTATGAGTTACCTATTAAAATAGAAGAGCCCCTGTGTCAGTATAAATGCAGATTGTGTGTGTGTGTACAAGAAGTTGAGCTCTACGCCCTCTCTCCACTGTTGTTCCCTGCCTCACATTTCTCTGTGCTTGTTCCTTCTGCCCTAACATCCATCTTGCCATTGATTTCCCTGGGACTTTAAGTGATCTGAAAACTTAAGCTGCAGTTTAGTGACCTAAGTGTAAGCTGCTGCCAGAAAGGTTGATCCTATCTTTACTTCCTTTTCATCTACCTCTTTCCCTTTGCCTCCAACCAGATCCCTATCTATTGCCTCCTTCCTCCAACCATGTCAGGCACATCAGGGAATTTATTTTGCCTGGAGACAGGTCCTTTCATTTATTTATTTTTGCTGGCACAAGATTAAAAGGGAGCGGTGCCTGGCTTTGGTGCATTGTTCCCCAGAGCCAGTGCAAAGGGACAGGAGCAATTCTTGGGAGTGCAGGCACCAAGTCTGGCTATGAGCCCTCCTCCCCTTTGGAACTGGTTTGATACCCGGATCCACAAAGTCCTTGGCCATTCAGGCCGAGGGTATCCCTTTCTGCTGGCAAAAAAAGTGGTGGAGTCCTAGGTCAGGTTACTGATCCAGCTTTTAATAAACAAAACTTTGCCCCCCATATTTCTTTTAAAAGTGAGATTAGCTCTTTACACCCTAAGGAGATGGAAACCTCACTCTCTGGCATTGTCACTAAAGATTTTGCGTACAAACCCATGTTGTGGTGTGTGAGGTAGAAGATGCTGATGTGGTAATTAGCTTGGAAGGTTTACTCAAGAGATCTAACAACTGGCAGGGCAAACCTGTGGGTTTACGCGCTTGTAAATAGCTCCTTTTTCAATGGTAACTGCGATAAAAAGTAGAAAGGGTGTAATTTTTTATTCGTGTGTGACAAAATAACAGACATAGATGGGAGTGTTTACTTTCACTCATTTCTTAACTACTTCATATTTCATATTTAAATTACATTTTAAAAATGATGCCTTGGTTTCCATCTGTTTACGTGAGAGCACAGTGGTGCTCGGGAGGCGAGAGTGGGAGTAGCAGTTCCCAGCATCCCTAGAGGAGCAAGGAGAATGTGAGGGGGAGAAATCCCACGGGACGGATACCTTGTCCTTTGAAACGGTGGAAGCTTGGATGTCCCCTTCCTCCTTGCTGAAGGCTGGAAAGCTGTGTTTCAGATGTTACACCCTTGTAGCACCTAAGCCTTCCACAAATTTTTCTGAAATCTGTCAGCAAGATAAGAAAAGCCAAAGCAGATATATCTCCTTTTTAAGTGATGGTAAAGAATAATTTATCTTTTTTTTGCTTCAATTTTACTTCTCTGTTGCAAGAGTTCAGTAACCTTCACAGGTGAGAGCTGTGGCCGTACCACAGGAATCAGCCAGTTAGTCTTCTATCTTAGAAGTGGCCCAGAGTTTTAAAAAGTATCTACAAGGTGTGAAGAGCTTGATTTCTCGGGTATTCTGCTTAAGGCATCTCCAGGTCACTGACAATTGCTAAATGTTAATCCTTCAGCCCCAGTTTGCATGGGTGCTTGTAAGGAAGGGTTCTTACTGGCAGACTGTCCTGGTATTTAATAGAAATCAGGATCTGGCAGATCTGTCATGCAGATTACATGTAGAAAACAGATGATTTTGCTAGCTGAACGTGAAGAACCTTTCCTCTGGAAGATCTCAGTGCATTTCAGAATACCATAATGAAACAATTATAAGCTTGAGCTACTCGACCAGCTGATCCTGTCCCTGAAGGTTTAGTAGGACATGAAAAAAAGCATTTACTTATACTTATTGAGGGTCTCTAACAGAAATATAAGCAGGCTCTTTCTGTAATGGATTTAATTTTAATTTTCATTAGCAAGAAGAAAAGCAAACCCACTAACACTAGACTATTCTTTTCTTTTTGAAATAGTTATGTTGTCAATTCTGGTATCAATTTTATTCTGTAAAATTGTCAAAATACACTTTTCTTTAGACAGCTCTGAAAGAAGTTATACTTAGAAGCTTTTATTTTAGTTCTTAGGAAAATTGCTGAAGAACTTTCCAGGGTTGAAAATAACTCCTACATTTGCCTGTATTCATCATTCCTATTGGATGCTAGTAAGTTTTTAAAAAAAAGACCAAAGAGAAACCGGAACATTTTTCCATGTATTTTGGGAATGGCTTGCCTTAAAGTAAAAATTATCTGTGTAACACATCTGGCATCACATCAGATGGTAAGAAGAAGTAACAGTCAAAGGAGCATGTCCTAAACTATCTGATAACTCTATGTAAATGAGTGTGCGTACAAACTAGGAACAGAGCAAAGGGTTAAATCCAGTCTGTCCCATGGTGGATGACTGAGCCAGCCCTGATTTGCACACAGCTTTCCCAACAACTGCCTGTTTCTGTGCAATGCGCTAATGACTTTTGAAGTACCTCGGTTTCAAAGGGATCTGCTCTGCAGCAGGATATGGCCCTGGTTTGAGCTGCCAGCTGCTAGAAATCTGTTTCAGATCTGTGCAGAGTCCAGGGGTGGAATCCTGGCTGCTCCAGAGTGAAAGATTAGTGCAAGGCTGGATTTCACTCTCTCTCTCCAGCATTTTTTAAGATTTCCCTTCAGGCAGTTGCCACATGTACAATAATAATCGCACCTTCAGTGCAAATGAATTGGTGGCAATGTTTTCAGCATCTCTTTACACTATTAACACCTGATGCCAGAGCAGCTATCAGTGTCAAACAGCCGGTGAAAACCTTGCCGTTTGCTTGGCCTTGGTGCTGCCGGAGGAGAAAACTCAAGAATGCTGGTAGAGACTTTGTGCTTTGCAGTCTTAGATGCTGAATTACTGCCCAGATAATTGGGTAAAATATCAGTGCTGCTGAAACCCAGTATTTTTTCCCACCATCTGTAATGTGTCATTGCATAATCTAGCTTTGTATTCAAGAATGTTAAGCCCAGGTTGTATTTGGTAACATTGATTTCTTTGGTACCTACTTGATCTGTATTTGTCATAGTGTTTGTACTCTCTTTCTTAAAGAGATGTTAGGCAAAAGATAAAAGCAGAGTGGATTCCAGACACTGATCCTGACACTGAAGTGTAAACGATAAATCCGTTGAGAATTAGAGCCTTAACCCACAGCTGCCGAGGTGGGACGCAGACGTCTGCCGCTGTGGAGAAGGGCAGACCCCCATGCCGCCTCCTCTATGCCTGTGTGTGCATTTGTGTTTCTCTTCATCCCAAGCTTTTTAAAAACTTTTATGTCAAATTAAAATGACTGTGTAATCATGGTCGTGTCCTACTGTTCTGAGATACATTATCTTTTGACTCTGTGCGGCTGTTACTTGCTTCATGACCGGTGATGAATGGCTGTGCATGCTGCATCTGTAAATTGAAACGCTTCTTTAAAACTGTCTCAAAGAACATTGCAGTCATTGCTTCAGCCAAGTTCTGTGGTGGGAATTTCCAGCTCTTCATGATCTTTCACAGCACCCTTCTCAAAAGTGTGCCTCGAAGAAGAAAGGAAATTTTTAAAGGTTTGTATATAAAAATACATTAAATTGAAAAAAGTCCAGCAGGCAAGGCCTGGTTCCACTGTGACTAAAGCCTACAGTGCAAACGCGTCTGAATATCCAAGGATCTAGGCTAACTGCTTATCCTCAAGCAATATTCCTGTAACATTCATCAATATTAAGGTTATCCTGAGGCAGAATGCTAAGTAAGAATTAGTGACAGGTATGCAATGCTTTTATTCAGTAGTTGGCTTGAAGGTAGTTGTGCAGTTCCACACTGGTGCCTGCAGCCTGGGTCTGACATCCCTCGGGAGCATCCCGCAGTCATCCTCAGCTCCCGATCAGTGCTGTCTCAGCTGCCCAGCCCCCGTGCGGGCAGCCCCCTGCGAGGGAGCAGGGCTTTGGTTTGCCCAGGGGGCAGTTCTCCTGGCAGGAAGATTGAGGGGTGTGGATGTACATCTCCAGGGCAGCTTGGCAAGGCCAAGTAGGGGCAGGCAGCCAAAGCTTGCCGTGGTGGGAAGAGCGATAACCAGGGAGGGGGAGGGAAGGGTTGTACAGCTCCAAGTACAGCACAATCCTGATTTTGGCCATTAAATGTTTTTGTAACTAATTATAATTCCTCTTCCCGCCATCTTCAGTTTGCTGATAAATGGCGTGACACATCTTTGCTAACTCCCGTGAGTGGTAGGTTACCAGATCCTTTCTGTTCAAATGTAAGCCCAAAGCTGAACTTTTCCTTTTCCTGGGAACACCTGGATTTGGTTAAACCTTCTGTATGTGCCAGTGGAAACCTGCAGAAAGACAGCGGTGCCTTTTCTGCTATCCTGACTTCTGTGGGCTGCTGCCAAGGTGGGGAATTGAAATACTTAACAATAAATGTTTATTACTGTAGCATTTAAATATTTGAAATTAATTAAGAGAGTCTTTTAATTTCAGTGTTACTTTATTTAAGTGTTATTGTTTCTGTGGTTTTTAGATCACCGCATCCTGACCAAAAAAATGGTCGGAATTTATTCTGGTCTTTGTCGTTTCTTGGTCTGAGGGGTAAAAATGGACGCTTATCTCCTGTCAGATTCCTTGGAGAGCTATGAGGAAATGAGCAATAAAAGGCTCTTTGAGTCTTTTTTAACTTTAGTTTATTATCTATTATAGTTACTGATGTGTGGAAACCAACAGAGAAATTTTATGTGTTTGCAGTTACAAAGCCCTTAACAGCTGTAGCTACAAGCTGAGCACCTACAGCTTTTTAAAATGTGTTTTTATAAATGTAACGTTAAATCATCATGATTTTGTAAACCAGTCTCCTTAAGAAAATTCTTGAGATAATAATATGTGGGTAGATATACTCATTCGGAGGTGATTTGTGGGTACTCACTCACTCTCACTTGTTTACTAACTCCACCAAGAGAGCAAGGCACGATGTGGGCTTTTGTGGGGCAGGACTGATGATGGCGAAAACGCGCGTCTCATTCCCCCTGGCTGGGTGCAGTGCTGGGTGGAGAACCAGGGCGGGGAGAAGAAAACTGGGTGAGTCAAGGGCACTCAGCATACCAAAGGGCTCAGAACCGTGCAAAACTCTCTTTTCATGCAATTTTAGGACAGAAGTATGCTTTTCTGTGCATTGTCCTGCTCTCTGTATTCCTCTTCTCATCTGGCTTGGGTGGACTTTGTGCATCTAATCCTGTCCACTGGAAACGGTGAAACTAATAAGCCCTTTGGATCAAGTGCAAAGGGCAGCACGAAGGGGACTGTTCTCAGCCTGTACGCATTGCTGATTAATAATACCGCCATGGGCATACATTAAAAAAAAACAAAACCCCCAAAAAACCCCACAACCCATTGAGAATGCAGACATGTCAACTCTTGTCTTTTGCGTAAGAAATGCACTCCTTGGCATTCAGATTGCTGTTCACTACTGTGGTGCCCATATAGCCCCCATTTACACCATTGCAGTCCTGGTCTGAGTGACTGGCCAGCCTGGAAAGTCTGTTCCTTTGCCAGGGACGTTCCCCAGAGGCCTCCGAATGCCCCTGATATGATCCAGCATGCAGATGTATCCATCACACGCTTGCATGCTTGTCCCTGGCCAGACACGAGACCCATGCATTGGGATTCCAGTAACTTGAGAAGTCTGAGAATATGCAGCAGTAAAACAAACATCAGCCATTCAACTTCCAAAAATTGCATTAAGCCAGAAGAGACAATGTTATTTCTGCAGGTCTGTTTTAAATCAACCCAAGTATTATTCTGGAGCCAAAGCTATAATTCAGTAAAACTTGATACAATCTTGGAAGGCCACAGAAAGTGTTAAGAAATACCACTGGAAGTTGAGACCTGTAGATACTGCAATAATATGCATTTTAAACTACAGAGACATGCCTCTTAAATACCATTTGAGGCACACTGCAGAGGATGATGGGTTACCTTTTCAACAAAAATCCTTAAAATTCAGAAGGTTTTGTCTGCATGCAAAACCTGAACCATTTTCCCAATGCTTGCAGCTGAAATACTGAATATGAATGTATAGGAAAGATGCATCCATAGTGCCATGGAAGTTGGCTAAGTGGAATGGCTGATGGCCATACTCTGATGGTCATTTAGGCTCCCTGTAAGGCTGCCAGCCAGGATCTTCAGCTCTGTAGGGGAGTTCTGAGGGCAAGGGGTAAGGCGTAAGAGAGACCTCTGCCTGCCCTTCAGGGGCTGCTGCTGCCACTCTTCCTGTGCAGAGGCTTTAAGGAGCAGAGATTAAAGTTGTTGGTGGCATTTTTGATGAAATGTTACATTTTTTTGGATTGGCTTTTCTTCCTCTGTAATTTTCCTTAAATGGAACATCGATGGCTACATTCTGTACATTCTGCGCAAATACAAACTGAGTTTCACCAAATGTTTTACTTGAGAGGGAAGGTGGCTGGTGCACAAAAGTTAAATGACTTGGCTCTGAGAAAATCTGTTTTAGAGCCAGCATGGGAAGACACCAGAGCTGCTTCCCACCTCTCCTGCATGCATTTATTTCTGTGTTGTGTTTCTGCCTAAATAGGAAAAGTAAAAAGATAAAATAAAGCATGAATGTCTCTAGTGATACTTGCTTCATATCTTCTTTCTTACAGACTCAAGATGACTTATGAGTAGTATAACCTTCTACTGAATGTATTGTTTTCATTGAAATATCAGGATAACATTATTGCTTTAGGCTCCATATTTTTATCATTAAAAATACAGATCTAGACACTACACATTTTTGGCCTTTTTACCAAATACTGTAATATTATGATTGGATACAGAGAAGGCTTAATGGTTTTGAGGAATCAATATTGTGATCTTTCTTTTCCTCCACAGTCTTTTACAATATCAATGTGACTTCTTTCTGATGAACTCTTTTAAGATACACAGTGGTGTCGTCAGAATAGAAATATTCTGATATTCTATCAAGAAATATTTTCGGTAGAAATATCAAGACTTTTTGCTCAGAAAGTGGCCTCTGACGGTACAAGACTTTCAGCAGTTGAATTTGTTACGGCTCTTAAAAACACAATATTAGCGTACTTGAAATTAATTAATGAGTCATACTTGCTGAAGAAAACCAAAAACTGTACACATAAAAAGTAAAAATAACTACATCTGTAAGAAAATCTCCTGAAAATGACAGTGACATTTTAATCCATCCTAGTACTGACTTCATCTTCCATGGTATTATTTCCAAGAATCTGGATCCTTTGGGTTCGTGTTGTACTGGTGGAGGTTTTGGCACTGAATCTAGTGAACTCATCATCCAGACCTTGCTCTGAGCCTGGAAATACGACGCATATTTTTACTATGATTACCAAGAACTGTTTAAAATGGTTTCTATGAAAGTGTTTAAGGCAAACTAAGAGTAATGGGCCTTTTGCAATGGCCAGAGCTGTCTTGTCCCATATTGTTTGCAAAGTGCCATCGATATTGGAAAATATCATTGTTAGAAGAAAAATATAATTATTATAAGAAAAGTGATTGATGTAGGACTTCAAAATTCCATCTATTTGAAAGTTGCATTGATGTTTTTAAAAAAATCACAGAAAATTAACTTGCCAGATTGATTCTAAGAAATGTGGTTTTCTTAAGAGTGGTGAATGAGATGGTGTGAAGAGTTCTGGAGGTTTTGCACACCCAGGAGTTGAGAATACATCTGTGTAAACAGCCTTACAAAAAAAGTCTGATGAGTAACTTGTTTTGCTACTTGCTTTTCTCCTCAGGTTTGCCAATTTGTCGTATCTGTCAATGGCCTCAACGTTCTCCATGTGGACTACAGGACAGTGAGCAACCTCATCCTGACTGGCCCTCGAACGATTGTGATGGAGGTGATGGAAGAAATAGAGTCCTGAGAAGGAAAAAACCTCTTACAGGACACTTTTGTGAGAGAAATAGCGACAACTGGTGGAGCAGCATGACACAAGGAGGAAGAATGTTGCTGTGTCTAAATAGATGATTTTGCTTTTAGGGGAGGGGGGCTGTCTTCATTTAACAATAATAGCACTGGTGGTGATGCTAAAAAGTGGACAATTGATACCAGCATGTTTTCACTAAGGACTTTTCTTTGCCCAACGGAGACAAGGTTAAGGCCTTTAGTTTGTCTGTCCAGCCATGTCTGCGTCGGTCAGAATGGTTTCCCACCTGAGAGGCTGTGCAGATATCCTCACGGTCCACACTGGATCAGAGCACTTCAGGAGATGAAAGAACCAAACACTGTGGGGTTAGGATGTCACAGATGGTTTGCATATCATATTTACGTCAGTAGACATCCTCCTGGTGTCCAGCTTTGTTCGAGGAGCGTGTGCCGTCACAGTTGCTCTCTTCTCGGGCGAGGGGCAGCTGACTCAATGCTGGCTTGATTGCAATCAAACACGAATGAACTGCAGATGCATGAAAAAAAAAAGTGTCCATTCTCTGCAGAGGATACTCTGGTATGAATGCTTGGGTCTGACTGAATACATGGTTTAGTCTAGAAAGAAAAATTCTGCAAATAGAAAAGCGTGCGGTACTTTCACAAAATCTGCCTTTGAAAATTGGACTTTTTCTTTTAGATGCCAACACTGGCTTAGGTGCTCAAGTATAAAATATTGATTTTGGTTCTTTCCTTATCTGTAAAGGAAAGGTGTCTCAGCCTTGCTGTTCATCACTTTGGAGAAATTTTAGACACCATTCCTGGAAGAAGAATGTTTAGGAGGTTGAAATGGAAGATTCTCAGTGTTAGAATTAGCAATGATACATCCAGATGTTCCAGTAGAGAAAGTACACTTCAAATTGAAGCAATGTACTTGAATGTACATTAAGCTTGTTAGCACTTTCCAATCATCTAATGTTTTGCAAACTACAGACTTGCCACATGAGTTGTATTTGACACTATTACTAATAAAACATTATATTTAACTGACACTTACTCTTTTTCAAACAGCAGGGTTTCTTCATTGGTGAATTCATGAAACAAACCTTTTTAAAAAATGTATCTACAAATTCCATATTCTGCAGACTTAGGTGAACTCCTCAACTTGATGGTAAGTGCACTGCTTGGGTTTTCTTTGATCTTTGAACTGAATAAATAAATGCATCCTTGTCCACAGAATTAAAAATACATATTGCAGACTTTCTCTGCTCTCTGAATTTTACAACTAAAGCTTGAATTTCTACATGACCAAACCACAAATCGTTCAGTTACGAGGTGGGGAAAGTATTTTTTCCTCAAATGATTTTGAAATATGTTTTATATTAAAAATAGTTCTCACTAAATACATTGCTCTTGCAGTATATTTTTCACCACTCAAACACTTTTACATCAGAGATGCAGCAAATGTTCAAAATCACATATGCCTACAGCTGTGTAGATAGAAGTCTGTGTATTCGTTATTTCTGATATAGTGTATCTGTGGTTGATTTTTCATCGTGAAAACTTCTCATATTCCACTAATATGCAGCAGTGCAGGGAGGTATAAAACTGCAACTGCTAACTTGATGCTAACCAGGCACAAAAGTGTTTGGAGGATTCTTTCAAACTGTCATTTAGTATGACAGTTGTTTATCCCGATGTACCCCGAAAAACTTCAATACACATAAATAACCTATAGCAGATTATATTCTACAGTTCATCTAAAAGAGTTCAGCATGTAATGTTATATGAAATTGTAACAACTGCCAATGGTATCCACTGAGACGGTTGGAAGACATCCTGTTGTCCCAGAAATGTGTCGGTATGCTACAAGTTTCTGATCTTGGGAATCCAGGAATGCTTCCCCAAATATCTCTGTTTTCTTTTCTTTTTTGCCTGGCTTGTTTTGGTGGCTTCATTGGTATATACCTTGAACAACTTTAAAATATAAATTCTACATGTTAGGCTAGGTTAAATATTAAAATGTGAAGGATTTTCTTAGCAAAATGCTAATGATTCTCTCTAATGCCATTGTGGATTCTTGTGTCTTACATCTCTTGCCTTAGTTAATATTCTGCTACAAGTTCCCCATAGCTTACAGATAATTAAGAAACTGGGTCAGAATTTAGCTTAATAATGCATTACAGAGTGCACTTTAGACTGGAGCAAAAAGAGTGAGAATGGGGTCAGGGAGAAATCTGTGCATATCATTATGTTACAGATTGGAGATGGCATTTTCATTTGCAAGATACTTTAGTCTCTATCCGAATTTGAGCAACATTGCTTGCCTGTTGTTTAATGGGGATTTCTGTATTGTGTTCCCAACTTGATTTGCAATCCAGAATTTAATTAATTCTTTCCCTCTTCAATGTGACAAAGGTGTTCAAATTATCTCTGCAGTGAAATTTTGTGTTTTGGAAAAACGGATGCAAAGTTAACAATTTAGCTATGAAATGTATCGTTTCCAATTAAATTGCAGTTTGTCTGCACATAGTGATACATATCCTCTGAAACATCCCGCAGGAGACAGTGTCAAACTCTCATGCATTGCAGAGGGCACAGAATTTTGAATATAATAGAGCACATTGCTTCCTGCGAAATACCAGGGGAAATGTAAGATTATTCACAGAAGTGAGGCATTTCAAGAGATGCATGAATATCAGTATGGACTAAAGCAAGAAACCAGAAAGGAAAAAAAACCCTGGCATCAGCAGTAATAACTTCATTAAAAAGATAGGCATTTTTGTAAGACTTACTCTCTTACGTGATTGCATTTTTTTATTATTATAGATCCTGTGAGATCCTCTAATAAATCTCTATGCTGTAATAACACAGATTAGTGCCACTCCTCTGCACATGTACATTTGCAAGTCATTTATGGAATGTCTTCAAGCAATATAATAGTTAATTAAATTCAAGTAGCAGTTAAGCTAATTGGAGCATTAATTCAGTGCAATATTTGTCCTGTTTTTCTTCTGTTGTATTTCCTTCAAGATACATAATGTTGATTATCAAGATCAAATACTATATGTATACTGTTGAACACAACTGGTTCCATAGTTAGTCCTATGGAAGGCATTTCACTCACTAAATAATGCAGTAATCTGCTTCGGATGTATCAGAATTTGATTGGCTGCATTTCAGGTCTCCATAGAAGTTGAAAATAAAATTGAAAGCATCAAAAAGATACAGTGGTGTCATAGCAGCATCTACAATACCAACGGGTCTGTCCTAGTCTTTCTTCTATGAGATTACCTTCAGGAGGAGGTTTGGGAGGAAAAAGTTATGCAGTAGGAATATTTTTCTTGTATTTATCTTGGTATTTTCTTCAATTTCTAGTTACATCCTCACTAATAACTACAGAGTGCTAGGGATGTGTCAAACTGTCCCACAGTTACTGGTTTAATGGTCAGCATGTCCGCTTAGCATGATCTGGACCTCTGATAAAATTGCCCAAGTGCAGTTCAGAGATGAACATGAGATCAGAGTTTGGGCATAGGAGTGCAGGTGGTGGTGTGCCATTTGGCCTTAGGACCAGAAAACAGTCCCTGTATCAATCTGATGTACTACCACAGACATAGCCAAAGACAGTAGTCTGAGGATTAGGAAGAAGAAGGAGTGACTAACTTCTTTCTTCGTCGGCACTGACAGCTATGATGCATGCAAGTTTCCTTTTCCCAGTGGATGGAGACAGAATGATCAGATTACAAGGTAACGCTCTAATAATCTCAGATAACAGCAGGAATGAAATACTAATTTTTATTGCTAATTTTGCTAAATAAGAATTCTACTAATTTCAGAGACAGGAAAAAACAGAGACAATATGGTTTGCAAAAATGTTTGCCTAATGCAAGACAGACTGAGAAATCAATTGTTGCAATTGTGAGTATTTTCTTCCCAGTGTATAATTAGAACTAGACCACTCATGTAAGTGAAAAAACATGTGCATGTCACATGCATTAGTAAAGCTAGACAACATCACTCTTCAAACGAAGTGAATTACTAACCTTTTACAATAAAACTGCCATTAAAGGTTTCCATAAATCACACTTACAAAATTTGTCTTTATCTGGTGAGTGATGTGGTTTATATTTTTTGCTTATATGTGTTACTTATAAAACCAGAAATAGCAACTGCCAATGTAATGATTCCTTTTGTATACATGCAGTTAAGATAAAAATATCACTGATATTCCAGAGAAGCTGAATGATTTAAAACCATTACATTTCTCTAAAAACTTCTACATAAATAAATATTTACACAGCCATTTTTAAAATGAAACATTAATGCAAGACATAATCTAAGAATGTCAAAGAATGTCACGGGACTCAATGATACAATGGATTTATGCTATAAAGACAGTGTTTCATTTATAGGTACTGAGTCTTTATGCTTGCAGTTCCTTAGAAGAGTTCAGAAATATTCAGAAGGGAATAGCTGTAACTGTCAAACGGAGTGTCCCCCAGAAAAATGGCTGTATTGTTGCAGTTAGGTATTCATTCTCATATTGTCCATGGGAGCTGTGAATTTCCAGGACTGTTGAAACTCAAGTTGCACAAGAATACACTTAAAAAGAAACGCTTAGCTTCAAGAGCACTGTATGCCAGGTAGCACAAATTGTCTTGTCTCTTATACAAATGCTGCTATACACACAATAGCTTTCCCATCCTATGTCACCATAGCTCTCACTGAACTTAGAGTACAACAGTTGCCTACTGGCTTTTGTATGGACTTGTCAAATAATAATTGATGATTTCAGAATTTTCAGGCAATTAGAGCCATAAGGAATTCTCTTATATTTACGTGCAACTTCTTGCCTCTGTTCCTAAGGTGTTTCTACCCAGGCTTCTACAAAATGGTCACTAGGTTATTGCATGTGGACAGCTAGCAGCATGCAGGCCATTCTGAAGGGGTGTTTGCATCATGCCTGAGCAGCCGAACACCTCCTTTTACAGGGAAATGTTCCTACAGCTCCTGCTGCTGTGTGCGCCCAAGCAGGACAAGCTGGGAAACACTGGTCTAAAGGACAACCCATGCCCACCAGGCTGTTCCGCCTCTGCCAGTGATTTATGGACATACTTTGTTCTCTTCCCTATTCTATTTCTTTTGCCACATAGTTAACAACGGTCCGATTTTCTGCTTCCAGCTCAAAAATTGGTTCTTGAAGGTCCTGATGGCCCTGCTTTCTTTGTCATTTTTACTCGTCTGTGTTTGAGGGGCTCTTAATCATGGTCAGCATCACTAGCTTTTCATGAATTAGCAGTGCTTATTTATCAAGCCTAAGATTTCAGGAAAATGCATGAACTATCTGCTGCTTTGCTGTCGAATGATAGCTAACATACAAACAAAGTCTTGAGATACGAGAACAAAATAAGACAAAGTTACCAGAATGATGGAATAAAAATCATTTGAGGTATAAAAAACCACCACACTTACTCTTAACAAACCTTCATATGGTTCATAACAGAGTATGACCATGGCTTTCATGGACTTCCTCAGTTTATGGAAAGAAAAGATGAGAGAACTCCAAAGAATGTTGTTTTCCTCTCATCCTATGGATGAGCTACCACAGACCCTCTGCTCCTTCCCTCCATCACATCCTGGCTGGAGTACAGCTTCCCAACCATAGCTGGGCTTAGAACCACATAAACTCACATCTTCACTGCAAACTGTAAGTGACTGGAGAATTTAATCATTAGGATTTATGTTTTCCTCTTCAGATTTTACAGTGACTTGTACCAAACAGGAAAAAAAACCCCAAAAACCCCGAAAACATTTCTC
Source organism: Falco rusticolus (assembly GCF_015220075.1). NCBI lineage: Eukaryota > Metazoa > Chordata > Aves > Falconiformes > Falconidae > Falco > Falco rusticolus. Next base: position 19,068,039 of record NC_051189.1, on the reverse strand, counting down.
CCTCCATCCAGTTAAGAAATGCTCCTTTTGCCCCTTATGTTTTCGGTGGAACGTGTAATGAACAGAAATTATACTTTTCTGTTTTTGTACCCAACATAACTCAGGGAATACTAGTTCTTACCTGCACTTCTCAGGCAAACCTCCACTGAATCTCCCAGGGAAAATTTTACCTGAGCAAAACCTGCAATATGATGCCTATTACTAAATTGTAGCTGGAAAATACGTAGTATATACAAACCACTAGGGTTTTTTTGAAAAAAACAAAACAAAACAAAACAACAACAACAACAAAAAAATCCAGTTAGTTCTTTTAAAATTCTTATTGATGATTTTAAAGTAGAAGCAAAATGAATGTAGAATGGAGAAGAGCATCCATCAGGCAAGTGCAGTGACAGGGTGTAGTATGGAAAGGTTCTGTCCCATTACGTTTCTTAATAGCATCACAAAGGAGAAAAGCAGGTTTATGACAAAATGTACAGTTTACATTTTTACCTCTGTCTTCTCAATAAAACCAAAGTTGTAATGAATACTTTTGTATTTAAGAACATAAAATGCACTGTATAAGAACGTAGTGAAGATTTGTTTGTGAAATATTTGTTTCAAATGTAACAAGCTACCCAAACAAAACATTTCCTTTAAAGAAACAATATTCATTTATAATATGAAGTGATGAAAACTTTTTTTCATATTTTTGATTTCTAAAATCTTTATGAAATATTTATGTATATCAGCAAACACTGCATGTATCAACTAAAAATATACATGCAGATAAGCAGGCTTGACTTAACAGCTGTTTTGTCAATGGAGTCCAGCAATGGGGCCAAACTGAGCTCTTCATGTTTATTAGCAAAAGTTTAATTAAGCATGATGCTGAGCAAAGCCTGGGAAACATTAAGTTTTTTCGCTTGGAAGAAGTGCTTAGTAGTTTGCAGGATCAGAAATCCATTTAATTTCTATTCTCAAAGTGCCCTAACATCCTTGCTTTACCTGCAAAGTATTTCTAGAAACAAGATTTTCTTAAAACTCCTTTAAATATTGCAATGGAACCCACTAGCTTTTATGGGTTAACTTGGAAAGGAAGAAACATGAAAGTATTTAAGATCTTAATGTTACATTTTCCTGTTGCCTGTTTGGTTTTACAGGCATTGTGAGCTCAACTGCTTTTTGAAGATAACTTACTGCACCCTTTTGTTTGTTACTGCAGTTTGGGATGTGTGTGTGCTTTGTTTGTGTTGCCAAAATCAACAAGATCCTGTTGAATATTAAAAACATTCAATATTTCATTTTCCATTACGCTCCAGCAGGCAAACCATCTATTACAAAATATGCTTACAAGAAGCATTTACAAAAGGGTGCTGTTACTCTCTTAAATGTTCAGTTTTCATTATAAAATATGCATTACACTTTTTAAATTATGTTTCATTACCTGCTGTACATGTATCTGCACGATTGTATTACTGTTCGTTTTCCTAAGAGACTATTTTCCAATGGCTATTGATTCACCTTCCTTATAACAGCATCAGTATTCCATTCCAGAGCCCATTTAAGTGTAAATCCCCTTGACCTTATCTCCTACATAGTAAAAAAAATAAAAAATCTTCTCTTCTGGTTCAGGTGGAGATTATATTTGGAAGATGAAGGCATAGAAAACTTCTACTTTAATTCTTATTCGTTGTTTCTTTTGCAAAAAACAGAAAATGCTGTCTTAATGTGCAGAGCTTCAGGAAGCCATATAATACAGGAAGAAAAAATTTATAATTAGGGTCAAATTGTCCACATTTTAAAGGCTCTTTGATGATACCCTCTTCCAGTAGTTACCATGATTAACTCCTAACAATGGGCTTGTAATTACAAAGGTGACCTTTGGCACTGGGCTAATGCAGTGCTCTCTTCCCTGATCTGCAGGTAATCTGAAAAAGCACCACAGCAGGGTGATGGCATCTACTGCTACTTATCTAATTGGAATCTGAACTCAGAAACCAGGGGGTTGGTTCTGTTGCCTACGCATAAGTTTCAAGTGCCATCTAAAGATGCTTTAGGGTATTTGAGACATTCTCACGGGGCAGAGAGGGACCTATGGGGAAGCCCATGCCCCCTCAAAATTACATCTAGAGACAAAGTCCCAGAAGATGCCTTAAATACTGTAGGATGTGTCAAATGGCACTAGACACCTATGTGTGAACAACTGAATGACACCCCTGATAACCACCACTTAGTATCAGCAAATTCAATTATCTGACTGCTGGTAATTTTATTGGAGTTACCCAGCTGTATATTCAATTAGTGCTGATGATGAGAAAGAACTTCCTGGCTGTCCAGCCAATTCTCTGAGAAATTGTTGCACAATTGTATCATGCAGAACTGACTATGATGATGTGCTATTCTTAAATATCCCAAGAAATGTGTCTCCTTTTCCTTTCTTCTTAATGTTTTTTGTCAAGATGCAAAGTGGCCTCTCACTCCAGGACAGCTTTGTTTCTGAATTGTCTATCGCCAGTCAAAGGGACCAGAGCCATTTGTCAGCTGAGCTGCAGTCTGTGTATATAAGTGACCATACGTAATTACTTTCTGCATGTTCCAGCAGACTCTTCCTGCTTCTTGGGTGTTACTGTTTTTAAGTTATCCTGAAAAGGACTGATTTCACTCAAGGAGTAGCAAGGCAGCAACCTGCCTCTGTCAGGGAAATGAGATCATAAGAAGGAGCAGCAGCTACTGCAACCACAGCAGATGAGAACAAAGGTAGCAGCAGCTATTTCCACTTAAACCTGAGTTTTATTCCACTCCTTGCAATGTGACATGTACTGTAACTCTCAGGTGTCCTGAAGTGTTTATATACCTCCCTTATGCTTCAGTGATGGGTCTCCCTCTACATCCTTTGCACCACAGTCATGTACCTCGGTGTTTGACATCTCAGCCCTTGGTACGAGGGCAGCTTCTGCTCACCCCCCATAGCAGAAGGAGGCAGAGGCAGTGTCCAAAACCAAATGAGGAATTCAAAAGTGAATTATAGAGAATTTAGGTGGTGACATAAAAAAAAAACATTTAAAAAAATCCATTTAAAAATACCTGTTAACCCACACAGGTGCTTAGAGGGCCATCAGCACTGAAGATTTCACCAGTAGTTACCGAACATGTTGCAACTGCGACTGTAGCCTTACCAGCTGGCTTATACATCTTCACGGTCAACAGGTTTAACAACTGGCAGCACTTCCTCGGGTTCCCCACTCCCACATCTACCAAAGCGTCACCTGACGAGCCCCTAGACCCACTGTCGAGGAGGTAAAACCCACATGGGCAACCTGGATATCTAAGGTCATCCAGGAAGCCTGTGGAGGAGCAGAGCTGGAACTTGCTCTTGCACGCAAGACCTTGGCTGGTTCGCTGCCTGCTGGGCAACCCCCCGGAGGGGAAGCAAGACACATCCCCTGTATTGACTGCAACCCATGGGCTCCGTGGCTGTGGAAAAATATTACCCTTTATGTATCATGTATCTTCTGTAGCTGTCAATTTGCTATTTGCAATCCCATATGTTTCATTTTGGCAGGCTCTTGTCACCAGCGTGCCAGGTACCCATCATGTGCAGCCAACCTGTGAGCTCCTCAGCTCCACGCTCCCCTCCAAGCTCCCCTTCTTCCCCACCTTTCCCAGCCAGAGGCTCCCTCTGTAGCAAGCCCCAGTGCCAAGCTCCGCTTGCTGAGGCCGGATCGGGCCCCAGTCCCTGTACAAACAAAAAAACCAAAGCCACAAGAACAGCCGGTGGTGCTCTGAGAAGCCAGTCATACCAAACACCGTCAATAGCATGTTCGGCTGAGGGTTTGGTTTGTCCGGCACATTCCTGCCCATTGCTAAAAAGCAAGCGTTTGGGAAGCTCACAGGCTTTTCAAAGGAAGAACGGCATAGCTGAATAATAAGTATCGCTACAGTTCATGCAATATTTCTAGTAAAACAACAGAAGTGGGAATTTGTAAGTAAATATGACAGTTAACATCTTTTGAACTGCGACAGCTGTAAAATGTGGGTTTCAGTCATGTAAAAAGACTGTGAATTGTGAAGAATTCAGATGTTTAATTTTACCTCCATCAATAACTATTACTGACATTAATTGCATATAGAAAGCCCTATAAATCTTACATGCTTGCTAGGCAAGTGAAGAAAATTAACACTAGTTTAACAAACAGTGTTGAAAATTTTTTGAGAATGGAGTTAGGCAAATGACAATACTGAATATAAATATTGATGGTGAGCTTCTGTTTTATTTACCCACTTGAAAATCAGGAATAATTCCATTAACTCTACAAAAATGCCACTTGACTATAAGAGCAGAAGCAAAACTACAGTCTGTCCTTTCATTGGCAGCTTGATTTTAACAGCAGAATGGTAAAAGACAGCTTACATTTGGGAAATTATTATGGAAATTGGAACTGGACTTGCCCACCAAATGTAGCCTTTGTTTAATAAGAAATGTCATTCAACGTGAGAAGCACGGATTTGACTATGATGAGTCTCTAAATCACTCTAGAAAAAAAAAGGCAACAAAAAAGAGAGTGGATGCTCGTTGTGACTACCGCCAATACAGAATTATGCTGTTCTGCTGATAGACAAGGCAGTTATTCAGCATCACTAAAGCACCAAGTCTTGTTCAGGCACTTATTTTAATGGGCTGTGTTAAGTGTGTCACACTAGGCTCTCACCTAATTCTGTAAACCCAGAAATAAGTCACGGCACTGCACTTCAACGGTGTTCCTCTCCTGAGAAAATTTTATATCCTATGAAATATTTTGTAAGTTATGTGAGGAAATTTTTTTGAAAATGAACAGAAGGCACACAGCAATCTGAACTTACTTGCCCTCTCTTGCGGTTGTAATATTTGCTGAACGTGGCAAAAGGCCATGGGTGGAATTTTTTTAAAAGATAAAATACAGGAAGAATGTAGCACATGGGAGAAAGAAAGCTTTTCTTCACTTCCTCCAGTTACATCTTTTTTTTCTCTCTGTAGAGTACAGCCAATAACTCCCCAAGTTTTTGAACCTATCAGCAGATACGACACACAGAAAATGAACTTCAGACTGTAGAGCAGGGCAGAAACATGATTTTTGGAAATGTACCTTTATGCTTAACAGCTGATGTTAGTAACAAAGTGCATCGTTACTGATACGGTACAGAAGCAGCTAATGGACAGACATCTGGATGGTTCTGCATGACCTGGTGGAGAACTGCTCAGGGAGAGCCACTATGTGCAACAGCTGAGCCTGAACCTTGTGGAATTGTGAAGGTGCTTATAGTTTTCCCTGAAATACGTGGACGCTACCTTCCCTCTTCCCTACAAGTGAGTTTCACTCTTGATTTTAGTGGAATACAGTCAAATCACAACCAAGTTGCTTTTATTGTTACATAGACTGACGTCCCCGTTGTAGACTCCTACAGTCAGCATATTTTAGGTCCAACCCAGTTATTTTACTGAAGACAACTCATTTCCCCAACCCTCACTCTCCTCCCCCTCAGCTTCCCAGGCTTCCCAGGCTGGCAGTCTGAACAGGAACGGAGAGCAGGGAGATGAGAGGGGGAGTTTTCCAAAGTTTAATGTCAGTCAAAGAATAGTCTGACTCCCCCCGTCCCCGTGGAGAGTTAGTTACCTGTGCTATATGGGAGACAGGGGGGCAAGTTATTCCTTTGGCTGGCATCAGGGAAAAACAATTGAACAGGATAGAATAGGATCATGATCCATCTTGATCTAATCGAGCTGCTGTCCAATTGTCTGTACAGTAAGTCTCTTACACAGACTGATAGTGACTGTAACAAACCAGCATATGCAGAAGCAATGTGAACATAAGGTTTGTTACTACAAGGACTCACAGGTTTGCTTCTCAGTGCAAAAGCATTCAGAGCTTCCAGATTTTAAGGACTAATTCTCCAGGTCTAACTCTGCTCTTATTTGAAGGGACAGATTGGCTGATGTCCCAGACAGCACTAACTGCTTTCCATGTGCTGAATAATCACAATAATAATAATAACAACAACAACAATAACAATGATAATGATGATGATAATAATAACAATAACAATATTAATATCAACTATTTAAAATAATAACAACGTTGTTAAATGCCTAGTGACCCGAAGCAGATGTTTTAGCTAGCCTTCCAATACTGCAAACCTAGGGACAGAGATTTTAATTGTGTAAGATAATGAAGAATATAGACTACTCCACCAGTATCTCTGAAGACTGTGCTGTAAGGAATGTTGTGCTCTTCAAGGCTCTGTTTTCCTCAGGGCCCTGTTGTAAACTGACTTACCTTAAGCACTGTGTTAAACAGGCCATGGACAAACATTCTTCTGTGCACTGTATGATAAAGAACATTATGGTGGCCAATGACAATACTACAAGAACATTTAAACTAGCATTTATGAAGGATGCCACCTGTAAATTAAAGATTACAATAGCACCCAAACAGTGATAATTGAAAGGAAATAGCAAAAAAGAGTTGACATGCGGATTACAGTACTTTGTCAAAAAGCCTGAGATGAGAAGTCAGTCACTGCAGTTCACTCAATAAATACTAGAAAATGGTGTAACATCATAGATGGAGTGTTGCTAAATGTCCTATTTTTACCTGGGTTTTGTGAAGAACATGGATTGAGGTGATATTCAGTGCAAGATCCAGATGCTGCAAAAACTTGTACAACTGCATAAAATATAGTCGGGGAGTGGTGTGGGGGGGTGGGTGGTGGGGGTGGGGGAAGGCTAACCCCAAAGCTTTTGAGATGTTATCTGCTTTTCGTGGTTGCAAACTACTGCCTCTCCTTTTTTCAGCTTTCATATTCTTTGTCACAATACCCTATAATTCTTTAAGTCATCAGATCAATCGCTTTGGAGCATAATTACTGCCAGCTATTTGTTTAAGGCTAGTATATACACTTGCTTTCCTCCTGTGTAATATCCTGTCATTTTTTGCTTTATATTTAAGGTACTTAAGTCATGTTCAGTGGGAAATGTCCAAGCACTTCCTGGGTGCACAGGAGACACAGAGAGCTAGTTCTGCAACATGTGCAGAGCAGAACCAAAACTTTGCCTCCTTCTTCTCTTTATCCCATCAACTCTTGGCAAATCTTGAGACAGCTCATTGACAACAGCCACACATACTCTTGGAGGGTAGGTACCACTCTACGACTTCAGCAGTAATCCTGAGCAGCACCACAGTCCATCCCATGGCAGCACCTTCTTCTCTGGAGAGCAGCTTCATACGGGTTGGCTTTGGCTGAGTGGAACCCTTCTGCACAGAAACTGAGTCATGCAGGTCTTTGCAGCTGATAATTTATTGAGTCTTACAACGTAGATCAGACGGGAGCTATTGAAGTGTTGTGTTTTAGCAGATGCAGTACTGGAATTTGGACGCTCAGAAGCTGGAGAGGGGTTTGTTAATACGCAAAGGAGATTCTGGTCCAAGACTGCCCCCCTCTGTTATTGCCTCACAACTGGAAAAAATGTTTTCAACTGCTGTAAATTCTCATACCTGATAATGTGAGAATACCAGTATACTGATTTTTATTGGAAAAAAATTAAGTGACGGTTATTTCAGCTGCTTAAATGCCCCTGAAATGTAAAAATGGAAGGCATACGGAATTTCTTCAGTAATTGAGTAGGGGTAATTTTATTGAGCTGTTTGCAACAACTAGAATATTAATATTTCTCTTGGTTTTCTCCATTCACATTTTATGTAAAATTACCCTGAAATACAGGCTATGATTTTTTACAGTAATCGGTTTTTCTGTGGCAAATACAAATTTCAGTATCACTTGTCTTTTGTAAGATTTCTGCTAAGGTCAATTTAGCATTTTATTTGTGGAAAGCTAACTTCATACGTTTAACATATACTTAAGTAAATACCGTAAGACTGAGTCTATTCTTGAAAATTCCAATTGTGATGCTTAAAGATGTGTAGGGGAACAAAGCACCCATCTCTGAACCTTGTCATCCACATCAAATCCCTTAAAACAAAACCAGCAAAGAGAACCAGGCTGTTTAAAACTAAACAAAAGAAACAGATGAATAAAATTTATGAACAATATAAATTGCTATCTTAAAAGTGAGTTTTGTTTGGGTATTTATTCAGTGGCAAAAAAAACCCCACCTCTATGTGTTGTCAAGCAGTATTATCGTAGGAGACAATTCCGTAATTATTTTTCAGAGCCTAATGAACAGATGTGGTTTTCCTAAAATTGCAAATTCAAAAAACTGAAAATTCAGGGTTTTGCATTAATCAACAAGGTGGAAAAATGGATCATTGGACAGTATTTAACTATTCTTGTTCCTCTTGTCAAGCATTTTACTCTCATGGCCACGTATAGTGGAAAAGTGCTGAAAGTAGACTGGGGCCGATCAGAGATGTGTAACTGGAGCATTCACGAGTATGTAGGGTAGGAGCTCAGACAAGAAGCTCAGTAGGAAATAGACGAGAAGCTCTGCTTTTAGGTAACAGCTTAAGATACATGTTATTTGGAAAGGAATTCGTCCTTGTTCCAGACATCTCTTGTATTCATTACTCTAAGTATATATTACAGAGACCACCATGGTATTGCTTCCAGCTCTTACTGGGTTTAAATGTTCATTTCAGCCTGGATTTAATTTTGAAGAAAATTACTTCTGGCACAGCCAGCCAGAATCTGTAGGACTTCTGCTTATTCAGTAAAAAATGGGGGGTTTGCTGTGTAATGTTTTACCATTGGTGGGCTGCAACTTAATCTGCACTGCAGTGTAATCTGGTGAAAAGAAATCTGTGCTCGCTTGGGCCAGCCCAATATCATATTTGAGCCTACCTATTTCCAGCTGCTAGTAGATCTAAACATCACAAAGTCTGGTCTTTCCTCTTTGCTCAGAGCACCCTGCCTCCATGTCGGCAGCCTCCCAGGATCTGCCCATCAAACACATCTCTCTCTCGGGACAGCTGATGAAGTCTCAGCATGCAGTCTGGGAGCAAGTGGGAGCGGTGATTATGGGTTTTGCATTTTAACTGAAATGTTGTTTATTTTAATGTTAATAACGCTTTCTCCCAACTTTCTCATCGACACACTGTTGGAGCATGGGCTAGAGAAGTGGACAGTGGCAGGAACCAAAAACTGGCTGAATTCCTGGTTGCACTTCATGAGGTTGCAACCAGCGAGAAGTCCGGCTGGAAGCCAGTCACTAGAGATGTACCCCAGGGGTTGATATCAGAGCCAATGCTGTTTAACCTCTATTAACGGACTGGTCAATGGTGGGGAGTGCACCTTGAACAAGTTTGCAGAAAAACCTGGGAGGAGTGGCTGATACACAGGAAGGATGTGCTGCCATTCAGAGCACCCTCAGCAGGCTGGAGAAATGGCAAAACAGGAACCTCATGAAGTTCAGCAAAGGGAAGTGCAAGCTCCTGCCCTTAGGAAGGAATAACCCCAGGTACCAGTACATACTGGTGGCTGACTGACTAGAAAGCAGCTTTGCAGAAAAGGCCCTGGGCATGCTGGACACCAAGGTGACCATAAACCAGCACTGTGCCCTTGCAGTAAAGAAGGCAAACAGCTTCCCAGCCTGCATGGGGAAGAGCATTTCCAGCAGGTTGAAGGAGGCAATCCTTCCACTCTACTCAGCCCTGGCAAGGCTGCATTTGGATGCTGGGTCAAGTACTGGGCTCACCAGTACAGGAGAGACATGGACTTATTGGAGTGAGTCCAGTGAAGGGCCATGGAGATGATTAAGGGCTTGGAGCATCTTTCATAAAGAGGAGAGGCTGAGAGAGCTGGGCTTGTTCAAGCTAGAGAAGAGAAGGCTCAGGGAGATCTTTTCCGTATGGATAAATACCTGATAGAAGGGAATGAAGAAAAGGGAGCCAAACTCCTCTCATTGCACCAAGCAACAGGATGAAAAGGCAATGGGTATGAAAAAGGCAACGGGTATGAATTGAAACACATGAAATTCCATCTGAACACAAGAAAACACTTTCTTGCATGCACACCCACACACACAGCCCCCCACACGCCCCCCTGAGAAGGTTGTCAGATGCTGGAGTAAGTTGCCCAGGGAGGTTGTGGAGTCCCCATTCTTGGAGATACTCATAACTTGACTTGACATGGCTGTGTTTAACCTGCTCTAGCTGACCCTCCATGAACATGAGTGGGGTTGGACTGGATGTTCTCTAGACATGTCTTCCAATGGTTCTGTGATCCTGGGTAACGCTCATGGGTCCAGAACACTGCTTGGCAGCAGACCAGGAAATTCTTCCTTCTCCTTGCAGCCTGAGGGAGAAGGAACACACAAACCCTCCCTGCCCAGTGAGGTGAGATGGGCTCCTACTGTGTGAGCATCATGTGAGGATAACATCACTTCTCTGGTGGGCTGCCCTTTCATTGCAGCTGCGAGGAGGCTGTGGGTGCAGGAGTTAAGTTAGTGCTTGGGGCTCCAGTTTCTCAGCAGGTTGAACTCAGCCTCCCTGCTGCTCATGGACCATAATGTGTGGCTGAACTCCCTCCCTAAATGGATCTGGATGAGCTACATTTGTCAGAGCCTAAGAAAAGGGAGCTTAGCTCCTGGCTGTGTCTCCAGGCTCATCGAGCTATATCTGTTCCTCAGCATTGGCCAGAAAAGAGCTCAACAGCTAGCTCAGATGCTGAAGTATAAACCAGGATAGATTAATCTTACTTCACAAATCTAAAAGGATCTAATTTGACTGCAGAATGAAAACATAACTTCATGAAACACTAAACTTGCCATACCTTTATCAGTTCCATCACCTTCTGGAACCTTCATACCGAGAGATGAACAGAAAAATACATGACCAAGAAATATTGGTATTTTCCCACCTCCCTATGTTCCATTTGCTCAGTTTTGCTCCCTTTCCTGCACATTTGGAGGAGCAGGACCAATCCTAAACATGAACAGTTACAGTTCAATGGCCATGGCATCAGTCTGGCTTCTTATGTATCCCTTTCACTTACCTCATTATGTGTAATAAGCTTCAGATGAATCAACTCAGCAACTCACTAAATGCTGACAGCACTGAAATCTCCTAAAAAGTATCAAGGAAATGAAAATGACTTATCAGGCATGCCAACCGATAATGATGCAAAGCTGGACTACTCTGACAGCTCCTGCCTAAAAATAGAGATGTAAAAAGCCACATTTGTGGGGCTGGTATCAGAGAAATAGTTGTAGCACAAAGGAAGTCATTAGAAAAAAAACATCACAAAAAATAGACTAGCTACCTTTTCCAGAAGTTGTTTCATTGCATATTCATATCACAATATAACTGTGTAATTGTCTTAACTAATGAAGGTAAACTTTAAAAAGTAAGCACGGCAAATATGTTAGAGGCAGTGTATCACAATTACATTTTTCATTCAATTTTTTTTCCCTGTTTTTAATTTGGAAAATACAGTCCTAAGTCCTTCTCCCATCTCTCAGCACATGACTTCATAAATCACTTAATTAGTGCAAGTGTTGACAGACTGATCTTGGCAAACCACTTTTCAAAAAGCATTGTATGTACCATTCTATTTAATAAAAATTACAAAACATAAAGAAAAAGTCAGCTATGCTTTACCTCAATTATTACCTCTGTCTTTGTGTTCTTTAGTTCTTTTAACAGCAAAAAATAAATTAAAAAAAAATATCTATGGATTGTTGTTAGGCCTAGGGACTAGTTTGAGTCACACAAACGGATGTTCCATAGTCAAAACCTTTGGATGCAATTGGATAGTGGGGGAGAGAGGGCATTTAAAAATGTACATCTGTTTGTAAGATATATTAGTTTAGAAGAGAAAAACACTACTCACCTTCATAAACATAATTGTAATGAAAGAATATAAGACCTGTTAAGTTTTTAATTATTCACAATTTAGAAATATCCTCCAAACTTGATATTCTCACTTCCCAAGTCTTGTAAAAAATGGCATAGCAACTAACATTGCATTCATTAGTATATAAAAAACCCCAGAGAAATATTCTAAGTATATCCTAAAAAGCAGAAGATATTAAAGCAAGGTGAGGATTGATAATTACAGTGTAATTTTTCCCCACAGCCACCAAAACCATCCATTATTGTTTCTGTTCAATTCTCACAAATACTGCTGTTGATGATCCATTTGTTGGTTCACTTGTACCATTAGATAATCAGCCTGGCTCACTTTGAGCTCACCAGCCTGCACTGCTTCTGTCTTATGTTGGATTAGTGGAATTGTTTCCAGCTGTATTTTTGATACCATTCCCATGTTATCCTATTTATAGGAATTTTGTGAAATCTATATAGCCAAACAAAGGATGGACCATGTCTTGCTGGTGTGAATGCTTTTAAAACATGGTGGCTGTAAATCATTGTGGGTTTTTTTTGAAATCACTAAGGCTTGGCCAGTTCAAAATCGTAGAAGGTAAATTCATGGGGAAAATTTACATTCAGTAAATTTCTTCTTAAAACTCCAGGGTTCTTTTTTTTTGGATGGAAGACAAAAAGTAAACATTGGTAAATCATCTGCACATTGATATTGTGCATATTGTGAACTTACTCTATTTGTAGATGTGCATCTTACAGAAATTCTTTCAAGGAAGCTTTAAATTTTAAATTTTAGCTTGAACTTTTGAACACGAGCTGTTCCTTGTAATTATGTAAGGAGATCTATGGCGCTTTCCAGAGAAAGCTGAGTAAAGCTGAATGGCAACGTGTGATTCGCTCTAAAAAGTGGACAAATAGTGTAAAAAATAGCATTGTAAATCAGGAGAATAAACTGATATTGATAAAATCAGCTGAGTTACTCTTGAAAGCACACACTTTGCATAAACGTAAAATGTTAGTCTCATTTCTGCTGCAAACAGGTGATTAAAGTATAAAGTAATTTGAAGGATGCAGAGTTACAGAATCTATTTACCCATCGGCGGGATTCTAGAGATTTTTTACTCAGTCCCAGTACTCTGACTAGCTGCAACCACACGATGGTGCTCATGGACTTTGCTTACTACATTATAAATCGGGGGCGGGGGGGGGGGGGACGGACGGACGACTGAGAGAGAGGGAGCCAGACTTCAGCTGGCTTTTCCTTGTCCTGCCCTGAAACACACGAGCCAGCAGCAGTCACGGATTAGGCTGATTTATCGCTCTGCTACACTTACCGAGTTTTCAAGGGCATTGCAAATAGACCTATCCATCTGCTTCTTTGTCTTCTGGATATTACTGTTTAGCTAAATACATAAATTAGGGACTGAAAAGGTAGGAAATGGTTCATGTTTCACGTCAATGAGCCGAACGTCTTACTGCTTCAGAGGAATTGTTACCTTGCAAACTACTCTCTTCTTGACTGGTGCAAAAGTTGCACCCAGCTGGAGGTGCAGTGGAATAACTGCAGACAGCAGGATCTCCCAGATTCCTCGATCTGGAGATGCTTTTTAGATGTAGGAATGCTTTTTAACCTTTGCTATAGAAAACAACCTGACTTAAAGAGTTTCTTTAAAGCTCAAACACTGCTGCAGTTTTAGTGGAAAGGTATCTGTGTACTGTGGATTTGGACAAGAGCCTGCAGGACTGGGAATACTACATGGCAACAGGAGGTTCTGCTTTACAGTTGGTCCTTGTCGTCTCCCCAAGACTTACTGCCTTCCTCGCCCCTAGAAGGGGCTTCGATTTACAGTAAAAAAGGGATGCACATCTCTGTTTCACCTACAGCTGTTGTTTCTTTACTGTAGTTCTTCGGTGATTTCATTTGTAATTTCATACAGACGGCCAGTCATGTTGTAACGAGTATTTTCATTCACCTCTTAAATTCTCGGGACTTATTAGTAGCCTTAATTGGAAATTCGGTAGCGTATAGCTCAAGGTAACTCGTATTTCTGTAGGAATTCGCAGTGCCACGTCCCCATCGCAGTGTCCGTCCATAGGGCAAAAACGTGCATATGTACTACGACGCTTTTAATCAAGGTTTATACTAAGCCAGACTAGTGCTTGAACACTTTAATATAAATATTTCCCCGATGAATCATTAATCCACACACCGCATTACACGGCACCGGGGGATACTCCCATTCCAAGCCGTACTGCGGAGTAGGCACCTTCTAAATCATTGAAAACGAAGCGAGCGAGGGACTTAGAGGAGAGGAACATGAGTTAGAAGGTAAAAAAAACAGAAGAAAGAGGACACCGCCATGCACAGCACCTGCCCCGCCCCGCCCGCCTCCCCGCGCACCTGGCCGCGCCCCCGCCGCGGAGGTCGGGCTCGGGGGCGGGGGGCTGGAGCTCAGGCACCGCTCATGCCTCTTTTTTTTTTTTTTTTTCTCTCCCTCCTTTATTTTTTTTTTCCTCCCCCCTTCTTTCCACCTTCTGCTCTATAATTGCCCGCCTCCTTTCGCTCCCCTTTCGCCTTATCAGATGCGGCGCAGCGAGGGGAAGAGCGGCCAGAGGGGAGGGAAGCGGCTCTCCCGCAGCCGTCTCAGCACCCGCAGCCACGCGTGAAAGCGAGCGGCGCACGCCCCGCCGGCGGCTCCCCCGCTGATGCCCGCACAGGTCGGTGTGAGCTCCGCGTCCTCTCCTTCGAGAGCTGGGGCGAGGCGGGCGGGGGGTCAGCGGCGGCAGCGCCTCCCGCCCACCTGCCCGGCCACCCCCGCGGCGGCCCGAGGGGAGCCCCGGCGGGGGAGCTGGCCGAGGCAGGAGGCGGAAGGGTGGTGGGGAGGGGGGAGCCCCTTAGAAACTCCCGCGAAAGCCTTACTTCTAAAAAACAACAACTAAAATATAACCGGTCACGCTTTAAAACGGAGGCACGCTTTACAACGTCTCCTCACGGCCGGCGGGTGTTACCGCGGGTGGCTGCCCGGGCAGGCGAGCCCGCCCCCGAGCCGCCGCTCCCCGCCGGCGTGGGGTTCCCGGCGGGCAGCCCCTGCGTCTCGCCTCAGCTCGGCGGAGGCAACGCGCTCCCCCGCTGACCCTTTAACTTGCGGGGTGGGGGACCTGTCTCGCAAACGGGAGGCCCGTGGGCAGTGCGTGGCGGCGGGGCGTCAGGAGCGGCTGGAGCCGTGTTGCGAGGGCTGTGGAGAGGCGAACGAAACGCGCCTGCCGGGTCGTGGCACCGCCGGCGGCTCTGCCGGAGCCGGGACGGCGTCTCAGCCTCGCCGCCGGCCCCTCTGCCGCTTTCCCGCCCTTCCCGTGTGGGGGCGGCGGCCATGGCGGCGGGCCCGGCGGCTCCCTCGAGGCCGCGGCGGTGCCGGGGCAGGTTGCGCTCTTCTCTTCGCCCCGCGGATCGTCGCCCCGGGGAACGTGTGACTGTCCCCAGGCAGCGGGGTGGACGCCGGGCCACGCTGCTCCGTGACGACCCGCCGAGATGGGAGAAGAAACCCAGTTCCCACTCAGAAGGGCAGCACGAAGCCGCCGGCCGTGGGGAGGGGTGGCAGGGCTGTGCCGAGGCGCCTCTGCCTCTCCGCCTGGGCTGGCCGCGTTCTGCGCAGCGCGGGGGTGTGTGTCCCGTTTCTGCCGGGCTGGGAGGCCTTGGAGGCAGGCTGTTCCCTCAGGAGCAGGTGCCCTGTCGCCCAAGGCCGGCGCAGAGGCCCCAGGCAGGCAGGCAGGCAGGCGTCCTGGAGCCCGCCGGGGAGAGGAGCTGTGAGCACCCAGGAGAGCGGGACTCACCTCACGGGCAGGCCTCCCTGCTTGGCCGCGTTTGGCCTCTGCTGCCAGGGCTAGTCTGTCCAATAATTTTTACAAATAGTTAATAAAGAGCAGGATCAATAAGATATTTCTTCTTATTCCCAGATGATGTCAGCCACAAGGTGGCCGCAGACCAGTGGTTACCTTTCCTAGTTAGCTGAACCTTGAAGTGCAGGTCAGAGCAGAGGTGACCTTGTGCCTAGTTTATACAGCACCAGCTGTATGTATCCCAATGAACCACCTCTGCGCAATGACTTTTCTCTAAAAGCATCTGTAAAGAGTGTTTCTATGCAGGATTACCCATCGGTTAGTATTCATAGCTCTTATTTGGGAGGAGGGTTTATATCAAACCTAGCAGACAGGGAACCATCACCGTGAGTGAATAATTTAATGTCTAGGTTATTATGTGGAAAGATTTGCACATCATCAATGGTGACTGCATTGAAGAATGAGTTGTACACTCTTCTTTGAAGAGTCTATGTTTAGTTGCTCTGGGTTGTTCCTGAGTGAAGGGAGAAGCATCAATGCCCATTGTGAGATGCACAAGGGGTGAATTTCAGACTGTTTAAGACCTAACTCTTCGTTTTTCCTGTTGCCTATCACTAGGCAACTGTCTGCCGACTCTGCTGACTCACATGGATCCGATCCTTGGGTGTCTGGCACTTTGTTTTTATGTAGTAGGAAGCCTGTGCACTTTGCTTGGGTTTCTGAATTCCATCTGGAGGATGTGTCCTAAGAACTGGGCATAGCAATACCTGTTTCTGGCACACATCTGTGTTATTGGATCTAGCTGTTTGCCTCTGTCTTGAGAGATCTATACTGTAAAATATAGATTTGTAATATATATTTAATTTGTGTGAAATTTGTTGATAATTTGGCTAAAACCTAGGTAACATCCTGTGGGGATGGAATTCACAGTGTTTAAGACTCCTATATATTTCTAGGTAGCATATCACACATTCATGACTGGGATTTGCAACAGCAGACCTACCAAGTCCTGGGATAATTATGGCAAATCATAAATACTTGAAGAGAAAAAGAGATGTAGGTCTTGTCCAGTTATCTGTTTAATAATAGTTGAGGTACTTTAGTTTGCCTTTTATATTAGATAGTAGTTGTACCACTTGCTTTGTGCCTTCTTCAGAAGACAGTGAAAGCATGGAAGGCAAATTCGATTATGGTATGTTGGGAATGTTTGAGAAAGTGACACAGGAGGTAAATGAGAGGGACCTGCAACACGGAAATATGTAAACCAAAATTTACCAAAGTAAACCTTCAAATGCTGACTCTTTGGTGACAGAAAGAAATCTACTATTAATTATCTTAATCTAATTCTCCTGTAAAACGCTAACAGGAGAGGGCAGCAAAAATTCTTCTTTCTGGCCCGGAAAATCAGCTAAAACCAGTGCAGTAAAGTTGAGCGATAAACAAACATTTATAAGCACATTATTATGAACATGTTGATATATCTTGAGAGGTGCTTCTATATCTGTTGAATAATTGTACTGGAAAGCGTTAAAGGCCAAGTTCAGATAAGGAATTTTGTACTGTTCTTAACCTAGCTTCTGTGGACAGATAAATTACCCATTCTGGAACTTGTTCTTTGGCACCAGAATTGCTTCCTGTAACCCAGCTAGTTCACCTAGGACTACCTTGAGCATTCATGTAACAGAGCTGCACTCTGAAGTGTTGAGGTTCCTAACTGATTGGAGTAAATATTTTTGACCATGCTATTACCTACAAATAGAATTAGTGCTTATTCAGCTGATATGCTGCGTGTCTTCTGAGCTGTGTCTGCTTTAGTCACATTAAGTGACAGGTAGTACAACAGAAAGAGCAGAATCTTTTGAGTAAGATGGAAAAAGGAAAAATAGAGTAGGCTGTAGAGGACAGTGAGAAGAGGACTTGTGTTTCCTCCGAACCAATTTCTGTGTTTTTTGACAACTGATGTGCAAAATTGCTTAGTTGAACTGATCAATGATTATTTCACTGGAGTTATTGAGTACGTCTATTTGCTGTTTTATGGTAGGCTTGCAGGGCAATTCTCATCTCATTTTTTTTTAATTACAGAATCCTGAAATACATAATTTCACACCCCATTCTGGATGCTTTCTGAATAAGAAGTAGATGACTGGTTTAGTCCTACTTTGGTATTGAGAGCTTCAGAGTTCTCTACCAGAGGCATCTTCATTAGGTGCTTGCAACACTGGATTGTGTAGAGATGCCCATTTTAGCTTGTTATGCATAGCACGCTCTACTCCTAGTGCTCATGTATGCTTAAAGTTTTTTTCTTTACATGGGTTGAATTTTCAGAACTGTTGAGTAGCCCAAATGTTGAGTAGTTCTTTGTCCCTTTCAGGTAAAATATGTTTTGGTTATAAAGCTGCTGTCAGAATGAAATCTTGGCTTCACTGATGTCTATAAATTCCTAATATTTTTTAAATGGAATCCAGATTTTGCCCACACTTCTCATTAAGGTGGATACTTTATCTTTGCAGGTTTAATAAGTTTTTGGGTTTTTTTGTTTTCTTTTTTCTCCTATGTGTTTTCAGACCTGCTGATACTGTGTGTATTGAGGGGAGGAAGATGCTTTGTCGGTATGAGATACAGAGCTATCTCCTCTTGGCTTTTTTAACTGTCGCAGTTTTCTTCATCAATGATGCCCAGGGCCAAGGTAAGTCATGATTAAAAAGCTGGAGCTTTTCACTCTTATGTGCAGAAATAGACTTTCTTATTCCAAATGCAAGTGTTACTTCCCTCTTAGTAGGATGTGGATCCGGTACTACTGAAATGAAGCCGAAGTTTTGCTGCTGATCGTGGGGTGGGGGGAGTAGATTTGTGTGCGCTTTGACCCTAGTATCTCAAGTAGCGTAAATCTTTTGGCAAATACAGATGTCTCAAAATAAGTTATACAAAACAGTGATTTTTTTTTTTTACCCATATTTACATGGAAGTACTGATTAGAAATTGTTGTGACTGTTCTCTAAATAATAAGTTTGAAGGACCAGCTATGATATTAAGCTTGTATGAAATGTGTATTTTTTTCTTTGTTGGAACAGTAGCTGTTGTAACACTTACATCATTCAGCATTGCACAGGACTGTTAAATGTCACAGACTACTTCTGCAGCTTTTGAAAAAAAAAATTCCTTTGTGGGTATTAAAAGATACTGCTGAGATTGTTAGGCTTAAATGCTTGTTGGATCGTATTGACAGTGGCTTGACTTCTAGAGAAAATTTATCCTATTGCTTGGGGAAGAAGGGAGGCAGAATGCCAATGAGTTCTTATGATTTCTAAAGAAAGACATTTCTCTCAACTTTATATTTATGTAAGCCCTTTGATATGAGACTGCATAGGCATAACTGGGAGCAGAATTGATCCTGGGGCTCTTCTAAAGCATCTTGTATAATGCATTATTCATGAGCACATTCAGAGATTAGTGGCAACCTGAGGCTTTCCAGGTTCTGGTAAATGCAAGTAGCAGTGCTGTCTGGTCTGCGTGGCACTCAAGTGCTGGGGAAGCATACCATCTCGGATACTTGGGAATCTACGAGTGTTTTACAAGCCTCTCCCAGAACTTAGGGACATATGTAAGCAGTAATATTTAATGTGGGCGATGTGAGGTGAATGAAGAAATACATGTTCCCAATGTTCAACACATCAATTCTGGTCAGAAATGAGGTCCAGAATATTTGTGACTTAATGAGCCAATAAAGCAAAGCATATGTTTAGTCCTCTCTGTATTTCAGTCCTAATACATATGGTTAAGATTTGCAAAACAGGATTGGGGATTGAGATCCATCTCCAGAAAGTTTTACAAAATTCCTTGAGCTTGGAAAACCATACTCTTCCCCCACTCTTTTTTTTTTAACTTGGATTTTATCAGCCATATGTAAGGGAGAAAACTCTCAAACTATTAATAGAATGAAATGAAGGTCAGGATTTTTTCTACAGTCATCACACCAGCAGAAGCTAGAGTTGATGTACTGGATGAATAAAGAACAATACTTCCCTTGTTCTTATACTCTTTCAGCAAGCATCAGCTGCTGAATGCTGTCAGCGGTGTGATACTAAGCTAAGTGGACTATTGCCTTGGCCCAAAATGGCCGTCATATTATTCAATGAGGTGATAGGAAGTCTCTATTCCATGTTCGCAGAATAAAAATATCTCTTGCTACACTTAAAGTAAGGAGATGTTTCTCAAATCCTTTCTTTTCTCAAGGTTGCCACCCCTTGCAGTAAACTTTTCATGCAGCTGGCCAGCTATTAACGATTTAATACAGAGCTAACAGTATGTTTGTCTGTTTTAAGAAACCGTGCACTCTGCCAAGGTGTACGGAGAGCTGGTATTAGTTGCAGTTTGTGTTTCCTTCCTTTGGCAAAGATGTTCAGGTAAAGGTGTGTAATGTGACTTCTTGGAAAGGACGCTATATTTGGGAGACTGAAGTCAACACGCCTGAAGCTACAACTTATTCCTTCAACTGAGGAGCTATCTGCATTGAGCTACATGGTTTCATGTCATTTATTGCTTGAATGCCTTATAAACCACACAGCACCATTCAGTTTTTACTCAACAATTATTCTTTCATCACTGCTGTTTCATCCTCATTCAGCATAATGTCACATAAACAACAGCTTTTGTCTACTTATATTCTTATATAGTACACAAAAATAGTGCTGGGCAAGAAAAAGACACTAGAATTTTCCATTTATTCATAAAGAAACTTGCTTTAAGAATTTTCCTTCTGTATTTAAAGTTGGAAACTTTTCTTTGTGTAGCAATAATTTCCATGTGTTACTAATGTAATTGGTAAGTAATTGCAGTACATATTAACTTGGTCAATTCTTATGACGAAAGGAAATTGGAAGCCACAAGGTTTAGTTAGTATGCAGTCTTAGACTATTGGATGTCTTGGAGAGCTGCACATACGCAGTTTACGGTATTCTTCCTTTCCATTGAGATAACTGAATAGTTCAAAACACTCTTTCCCTAGTTGTCCACAATAGTCATGTATTTGGAGCGCTAATTTACCTGGTGGTATAAACCAAAGTCTTGAACTTGTCTGTAGCTTTCTTTTGGGTGACTGCTCTAATGTTGCTGACGGCCATTCTCTTTTGCATTCCTGTAAAACCACTTAACAAGCTCTAGCTACTGATTTTTATCAGTTAACTGACTCAGCTTGGATTAATTTTTTTCCCTTTCTGCAAGAAGTGAGATTTTGTTCCACAGACAATAAAGGTCCAAAGAAATAAAGATACCCTCCTCAGGTTGGTGAATGCGTAGTAATTCCCATCAATATTTTGTTGTCTGTTCCAGTGTTAGATTTTTAACTTCCTTAGCTATATGTACTTTTCTATGCCAGAACATTAGTCTTTGCACAACTAAGACACAGTTGAGTATCTGTCTGGTGAATAATTCTTTTCTTCCTGATGGTTAATTGCTGTGTGGGAATGTCTGTTCCCTTGCACTGCCACCTTTGATACAAAAAGCACCCAGTGAAAATTGACTAGTTATGTAAAGACTATTCTGGCACAACTCTTCTAGTCTTTCCACATTGTAACTCTGTAGTAAACAGAAAAACTTCTGTGTCCTTCTTTGCTTGTAAGATCTGTGATTGTTTTTTAGGGGCTCCCAAAATTTACCTGGTTTGGTGATGGCTAATAGCAATTATGTCAGAATTATGCTTCTTTGTTAGAAGGTGCTTCCATAAATGCTTAAGCTGAAAGTAAGATGGAATGGAATGACAGCAGAAAGGAGATGGCAGAGAAAATTAACTCTGCAATTCTAAGACATGATTATTGTGTCAATTCTTGGTGTTACTTTGTTGCTGTCTGCTTTGCCTTATAATCCCCATACGAATTTACCATTTAATCTTGGTAAAATGTGCAGCGTTTTTACACTTGCATACTGTCATTGTTCAAAAGTTTGCTATTCTGTAGACCAAATAAATAACAAAAGGAACTGCATAGTTTGCAAATGTCTAGGTATGATTTGTCACTCTTAATCCATTCAGCCCCAATTCATTGCGGTTTATGTATCGCTCAAAGACAGAATGACTCTTGAGAATGAATTAAAAGCTGTAATCCATAACTACAGTCTGCTTGGCTTTCAAAACTTTTTTGCCATAGTCTCTGTCATTTTTTTACAATTACAGCATGCTGAATGTTCTTGCAGAAACCTGCCCAGCCAAACCTTTTGCAATACGAGGGCCAAATTTTCAAAGAACTGATTTCGCATTTGCAGTGATTCCTGCACACGCTCTTGCTTGCAGCCTCTCTTTCTCTAAACTTCAGGGAGGTGACAGGCAGTCTGAAGACAAGGTCTGATAAGGTTGTGCCCAGCAACTGGAGAAATGCATTGTTTGGGTGTAAGCCCTGTGCTGTGAAACAGGAGTTTTTAGTGTATGGAACTGGTGCGCTGCCTGCTGTTTCTGTCCCCTTGCCTCTCTTCTTGAGCTTGTTCTCTGAAGTTTTTGAGAATGTGTAGGTGTTTCTAAGCTGGTTTTGGTGCTTACGTACTCTCTTTTCTGTGTTCTGGTGTGAACTCCCTCAAGGCAGAGAACTGCATAACCTGCCTTTAGTCTGGCAAAACTGTCCCTTATGAATTGAGGGGCTGGATGCAAGGGAACACACTTCTTGTATTAAACCTTCAGATTTTTAATTCTAAGACCCAAAATGTTTTTAATGGTAGATGACATGAAAAAAACACCACCCCAAATCTCAAAAAAACCTACAGCCTGCCTCTTTCTTTTATTTCTTCCCCCAGGCTGTTGGAAAAATAAGCATGTAGGAAAAAGTAATCAGTTCAGGACAGGTCTTTGGCTGCTGCTAGTGCCAGAGCTGCATTGACTGTAGCAGGTCAAATGAAGAGGCCAGAGACTGTTGGCTAGCACATTCTGCCTGTTGACTCAGATGCTCCATATGTTGTAATCCTTAAATCTCAGAAATGTCATGAGAGCTGTTGGTTAATTATATCTAGTGGACCAACAAACCATGCGCATGAGCCTAGTCAATTAAGAGCTATCTTGGGCCCTGGGGAAAAGAAATTTTCACTTCCCCCCTTCACACATTTTCCCTTATTTTATAGACTTAGTAACAGAAACCTTAAGGGTGGTAGTTGCAGAGACATGGAAAGTGAAGGAGACAGTTCAGAGGGTTGTGGAGGTAGTGGGAAGAGGAGGGTAAGATTGATGGAGGTGTGTGTTAGGTTTTTCTAGCCCTTTCTGTTGGTCAGCATCTGGGTAGCTTCCCTGGCTGCATTTCTCTCTAGATCATTCAGTTCTGTGAGCCAAACCCTATTTAAATGTCTGAAGGTTTCCTGTTATTGGCAGCCTTGGATACCATGGGCTGCACAACTAGCAGCTCTGCTTCAGTTGTTTGCTGTGAAGCAGGTGTGTGGCTCCCTGAAGCAAAGCGGCAATGCCATGTAGAGTGTTGTCCAGCACCAGTGGAGCTTGCCTGAGCAAAAGGATGCAAAGCTGTAAAAAAATAGTTTATGAGCATAGACACAAAGTTGCTGATATTGCAGTAACATAGGGTGGCTTTTCCGTTTGTTGCTCTGTGCATTGCTTCACTGAAGTACCACCTCTTTCTGAATCATGTCATACTTTTTCTCATTTCACCTGCTGCTTCTGTTTGAAACCTAGGTGATGGTACAATATAAATAGAAGCCAGATTTGCTTACCCTCCAGATTGCCCTTGTCTAAATCTTGACTTGCCTGTGCATGCCTGCTAGTCTTGCTGAGACTGAAGCAGTGCTTGCAGCTGGGCAAGTCTGTGTGCTGCTTAGGCCAGGTTTGCAAATTGGGCAGCTGATGTTCCCTCTGCCTTGTGCATATCTATCTTTCCTCTTGGTTTTTGTGTCTTCAACAAGGCTTTGAAAATTTGGCCCTGAGTGACCTTAAATGTGGGGAAACGCCCATGATAATGCAAGGTAAAGGAGGCTAGGTAATGCATATTGTCAGGGTAAGCAAGGAGAGCAATTTTAATTCCCATATATTAACAAAGAGCATTTTTATTACCAGCTTTGCCTGCTAAACTAGAGTCTTAACATCTAACACTGTTTGTCTTCCCGTCCTCTGCTGTTAGGTTGTTAGTTTGTTTCTATAAAGGGATAAATAAAAGGTATGTCTGAAGTAGTGCACCTGGGGATGTCATTTTACAAACTAATAAACTGATGTTTGTGACATTTTAAATAACTTGCATCCTTTATCATTAAAATTTTGTGTTGTCTTCCTATATGTGTTTATTTTTGTTTGTTTGAAATTGGTGGTTGCTTTTTATTTGAATTTAAAATGTTGTTTTCTTTCCCCACTTGCAGTGTCCCCACCAACAAGACTAAGATACAATGTAGTCAGTCCTGACAGTGTACAGATCTCTTGGAAAGCCCCAAAAGGGCAATTCACTGGGTATAAGCTTCTTGTCACTCCAAGTTCAGGTAAAACAAAAGTCTCTCTGTTCTCTTTTAAGGTGAAAGGACTGTCTTTCTAAGGCTGAACAGCTTTTCAGAGGCTAGTGTCATCCTTCAGGGCTAAGGAACTCCGAGCAAGCTGTGGCTAACAGAGTATTGGCTGGTCAACAGAAGAGAGAAATTGATCTCGTGGGGGGTGGTCATAAGCATAGAATATGGAAACTGAATGCTTGAGGTAGTAGAAGTGGGTGGGTGCTAGTTATGCTCCATATGTAGTTCTTGGGAATTGTCGCTGATCATCTGTCTCTACCTTTCTTCCAGTGGGGTGTAAGGAAATTCAGGAAGTGTTCAAGGGAGAACATAGGAACCCTATTTCAGCCAAAGCTTTGAGGTGGATCTCCCCGGGCCTTCTCCTATACTGAGCTCCCAAGAAAAGACCAAAAAGATTTTAGACTAAAAATAACCCCAAAACCTTTTAAAATTTTTTTGAATGAAAACTTGAAACATAAAGATAGGCAACAACGTGGCTGTGTCAGGCTACCTGTGTAGAGGTACTACTGTACATACTTGAATTTAGACAATGATACACTTTTAACACATAGCTAAAATACATCTTTGTACATATTATTATACAATCTTTATGTATACATAGAAATGTGTACTATTTGTATTTATACATGAGAATTTCCTTGCCTGAAGGAAGTGGGCAAAGAGGGTATTCAGAGCTGATGTGGGTACAGTGGGGTCAGAACTGGCAGCCACTCACAGAGCAGTGTCAAAGCCTGTAGGTGTAATGTTACCAAACTTGACAGCTTTTTGTCAAATGTTTATTTTTTTTTTCTTTATGAATAGTTTTGCTGGACACATTGGCTATTCCATGAGGCCCAGACAAAAGGCTGACCGATTGACCTTAGAGTGTTTCTACCTAAGAAAATTGGTCCCTGTCTTTGGTTAGGCTGCCTGACTTCTTGGTTTTCCAGGATGCCCTCTGGTCTGGCTGTATGGATAATCTAAAAAGTGGTAACACTTGGGTCATTCTAGAGCTTGATGTAGTTCTAAGTCATTACATTTACTGTGCTGTAAGAAAAGCAAACAAAGTTATTTGTGGGTTTTTTTCTGTCTTACAGGTGGGAAAACCAATCAATTAATTCTTCAAAACACTGCAACCAAAGCAATTATTCAAGGTCTTATTCCAGATCAAAACTATGCCCTTCAGATCATTGCATTCAGTGAAGACAAGGAGAGTAAGCCAGCGCAAGGCCAGTTCAGAAGTATGTGTCTTTTCATGCCTGACATGCAGAATTTATCAGATATTTAATGTAGCATATGAAATTGTAACAAAATCTAACACTAAGTGGGACAATGGAAAAACAGGTTCCTCTGTGGTGGAAGGCTAACCAGAGCCACAGATTTTAACTGGTACATACACAGCTGGAGGCCTGAATTGATCCAGTCGCTCTTGCACAGGAGTTTCTTGCTTTGGGCTATCTTTGTCTGCATTGGTTTGGAATCCCTTTCTTCCCTGTTCCATTATGAAATTAACCAGTATCTCATGGAAAAGAATCTTCAGTGAGTGGAAACCAGAAGGGAAGCACTATATTCTGATACTTTAAAAATTTCCTGCCCTTCGTTCAGCTTTTTATTAAAACATTCTTATAGCTGTGCCAACTGGCAACTAGTTGATAGTTCAATGATACTATGAAAGGCTGAATTCTTAATGATCTTCAGCTGTAAAATATGTTTACAAATCACACTTAAGACTTTTTTTATCTGACCTACACACACTCTTAATATCTATGTCATAGTGATATACATGTCTTAGCTAATTTGTCTTGATCTGCATCTTAAACAGTTCAGTTAAATATGATCAGTGGCGATTTGGTTGATAAAGACAAAAATGTGACAATTTGATAAAGACAAAAAAAGTCTGGGAGTATGGTTGAAAGCCTACTGAATTCCCTTGACACTGAATATTTCTCACTGCCATTGCTAAAACACCTTTCTCTTGGAACCAGCACAAGATAAAATATACTGGTTACTTGATGTGGTTTGTGTCAAAGTCTTTCTAGCTTTTCCTCACTGCAACTCTGTGTTTACTACTTTAAGTTCTATCCCGGTTAGGAAACCCACAAAACCACAGATTACTTTAGCATTAAAGAGCAGCCCACAGAAATCTACACCAAATTCTATAATTAAGTGTGGCTGTTTTTTAAACTGCCTCTATTCTTCAGGAAAAGTAGAGCTGGCAACTTGATTTAAGAATATGAGGGTTATGTTTTATTTAGTAAATTCTTTCTTTGTGACAGGTGAAATCATGTGGTACTTAATGAGGCTGGAGTTTCATTTGACAATATGATGCCTTGCATGAGTAAAACCAGATAGAGCATGTATTCAAATCCTCTTTTGCTCTCCTGTATTCTATGGGTTTTTTCCACTTCTCTGACAAATGGTCAATAATTCTTGAGATGAAAAAAGGTCAAACATATACAAAGCTTGGAGAATATCTTCTGGTTTAGTACATTGGAAATATGTTTTTAATGCTGCTGAGTTGTAATTGATGTATAAAGAATTCTCAAGCCTACAATAAAATTTTATTGTTAAAAGAATATTCCTCTTTATATTGCCAGGTATACTTTCCTATTCTAGTGCTAGTATGTTCTTATTCTAGTACACAGTATGTAGTTAACAAAGATCACTGGGGAATTTTTTCCTTTTAAAACGCAGCTGTAAAAACATGTACTACATCAGCTTTTTGTCAGTGTAAATATCTAGTAAAACTGGTGTCTTCTTGTCTCTTCTTCCGATGTGGTTACAATTCTGACCATTAGAAATAGCTTTCTCAAATCCAGAAATCTCTGTCAGGACGTGATCAGCTTGTCTTCTATGAGCATTTTCAGACTTCTGTTCGGTTTCTCTGAAGACTTGCCACTCAACAGCACTAACATTAGAGGCCATCAAGCAGCTTCTTAGCTTGCTCATAGCCTTTTCTCAAAGGAATGCTCTTAGAAGGCTAAACAATGGCATTCTTTTATACTAGCATTATTCTGGTAATTTCACTTCTCTTATTTTAGTTGGAGTCTAATTTAGGTAAGGGTTAAACTCAGCCTTCTGAGTAAGACCTGGTATTATCGTAGCTTTTATCTGTAACCCTACCTTGGTAGAAGCTGACTCCTCAGTAAGCTTGTGGACCTGAATTTGCTTCTGAATCAGTTTTACAACTGTTTGCTAAGGATGCAGATGATGTACAGGTACACGTGCTGTGTTAATAAGGAGAGGAGACAAACTTCAAGTTTTTCACCAGTTTTCTTACCTCTGTACCTGGAGTGCGAGAGCTGTAGGTCCTGCAGAAGATTATCGCACTGAGGAGGTCACGCTCAGATGTTTGGCAGTGGCTTGTTGTCTTTCTAAGACCTTAGGATGGTCTTGTGATTATATTTTGCATTGGAACTTAGAGCGGTCTTGACAGTTTCAGATATTCCATGTACTGTTGAGTAGATCAGTGAAATCCATTTGACTTTGCTTCCACTTCTATAAAACAGAATACTTGTATTGCCTATTTTATATTATATGTTTCAAGATTCAAACAACCTTCTTTCACACTCTCGCAATGTTTTCTGAAGGATATAGCACAGAGAGGCTGTGATCCTGGCTAAGGGTCAGTGTCTGCCTGGATGAACGTCAGTCATAATCCTGCTCTACATAAACTGAAGTTTTTAATTTGAGCAGAATTTTGTTTTCTATGAAAGATATTCTCTGGTTCATTCCTTTAAGCTGTTCCTGGCCATTGTAGACAGCTGAGACACTGACACCAATAAGTGTTCTAAGAAAATTCTGAAAGGATTTCTTTTTTTTCAAATACGTGACTTTTGCAATGATTTTGCCAGAATTTTTCAGACTGAGTGATACTGGCTACTAATGTAATATTAGGAATTGCTAATCAAGCTGGATTCTGCTTGGCTGTTATGAGAGATTTGGGACATCATAAGGGAGGTATCCCACCCACTTGTGGGACAGGAAACTGTTGAATTCTGAACTTTGGAGTAACTTTGCTCTCATGGGAGTATCTGGTGCCCTGAACACAGATTTGGGCATGGGATCTAAGCTGATTCTTTGAAGAGAATAATGTAACAGCTGGCTTATGTGCTTTTTTGTTGAATGACTTGGAGTGGAACTCTGATGCTGGACTTTCCCCAGCTAGTTTTGCCAATTTTCTGGACTATATTTCCAGTGCTGGTTCTTGTCAGCGTGGGCTTAGGTGCTGATGTCACTGTATTTGGACTCTCCTGTGTGAGGAGAGTCACTTTTGAGAATTTTAATGATGATAGGATGGGGAAAGATTTATAAAAAGTATAAACCCAAAGGGAGGGAGGGAAAACCCTGTAACAGTCACTTGTTACTTAAACATATGGCAACATGTTGCATTGGACTTCTTTATCTGTAAGAAGAAATTTACATGCTTCTGACTGCACTGTGTCTAGTTTAATTGATTATTTCCCCCTCCTTTTGCTTTTCAGTTAAAGATATAGAGAGAAGAAAGGAAACAAGTAAATCCAAGGTGAAGGATCCAGAAAAAACAAATGCGAGTAAACCAGCTCCAGAAGGTCAGATCATACACATATGACTTGTGTGATATTCTGAAAATAATCAACTTTTTTTATTGAACTTGGCCATTGCATAGATTTTCTTTAAGTCAGTACTTCAAATCTGGTTCCCAGGGTTAAGTTAAACAAAAGGGAAAAAATCAGTATTTTCAGTAATATTGGAGAGTTGCTGCAACAGAAGTATGGCTTTTAGTTCTGTGTTTTGCCTTACTACTTTATACAGTAAGCACTGAATACCACCATCAATAGCACAAAAGCAGTCTTTGAGCCTGCACTGAAAAATCATGTTGCCTGTTCTGGATACACTTTGAGTAGTAAAAGAATTGCATGCGCACGTGTGTGTATATACATAAAGATTTCATATCACCTTGGCTGCAAGACAGACTTGCAGTGTTAATTCCACTAAGGTCAAATTGGTATTATTGTATAATTATGTACATAATAACTTGATAACTTTGTCCTAATGTAAGCCATATATATGTGAAAACATTTTAAATATTTTAAGGGGAAAAAAAGGAATTCATTTTTTCTGGTTGCAAGGAACCAATCTTGTGGTGAAATGTGATACTGCTTGTCATGAGAAGCTTGCCTAGTATGGACAGTAAGATATATTTCAAGCTTAATATATAACTATTTCCTGTTATTCTAAAATTCAAATAGCATCTTCTTTATGAAGTAATTCCAACAGTAATTATTCTCGGCAGTTGTTATTTATGATGTACTGAACACGCACAGACAAGAATAGCTTGATATGACCTTAAATAGTCTCTCTGTGAATAAATTGTACAGTTTCAAGGATCCCACTTCTCCTGTCCCTGTTAGCTGTCTTCTACTAATGCAAGTATCAAAGACCTCACCCAAAGCTCTTTGAAGCCCGTGCAATTCTTTCTCTCTTCAGTGGGTTTTACTTCTTACCATACATACTTGTGTCATGTTGTATTTATTAACACTATGCAAGTTTGTTTCCATGCAGCATTTCTCAAGCCAAAGCACCCTTGAATTCATCACACTGGCTGCGCTGGGGAAAATTTTAGCTTGTATTTACAACACTTAAAGAGGCCAGTTATACCTGCTAGTGTGTGATAGGGTAGTGGATAGATGATCTTTCTTTCATGTCTAGAGGAAGACTGAGTTGGAAGAAATGAGAGAACTAAAGAAGGAAAGTGTGATTTCTTAATGAAGGACAAGTGATAAAAGTTGAAGGAGGGAAAACTGGGCCAGTAATAGGAAAATGTTGATTAAATGCAGACAGAGGAAAGTGTCTGCCAGACTGTGGGAGAGGATTTATGCTTATGTGGAGTAGGGGCAAAAATACAGTTGGCAAAAGGAGATTGGATCTGCAGTCTCTTCCTTTTTAGGATTCTTGTTTACTTGCAAAGTCTTTAGGTCAATTGCTTTCCTCCTCCCCAGACAGATTTTTATTCATCTAAACTTCTGCAGTCGTGTCAGGGCAGTTTGTATCAGGGCAAAATACACTTCCACTCAGCCCTTGTGAAAAGCTATTGCCTTACGCATACTGTAGTAGGTTTTACTAGAAAACTGGGGTATATATTTTAAAGAAAGGCAAAAATTACAAACTTCTTGACCATCAAAACTGACCAAAAAGAAAAAAAAGTTATGCTATTTTTTTTGAATTCTTGATTTTTGTTTAGCCATATTCCCAACCCAGCTATATTTTAGTGTAAAGTAATAGACTTTTTTTCTTACTGTCTAGCTATTGCATATTTCTTCCCTTTGTGCAGTATAATGATTATTCAAAGTGATGGAGATTCCAACTGAATGACTTCAGTTGGAATGGGTGTAGGGTGAGAGTCCAAGCAAAAACGTACAGAAATAACAGCATCAGCAAAAAATGTGTAGTTGGGATAGAAGTGAATTCAGAACTGATACACAAAGAGTAATAGTATCAAAGCTTTCCTAGTTTAATATATGAAGACCATTCCACCTCAAAATGAAATTGGTTTAGAAAAAATAAGGAAGAATCTGTAGAAAAATGGATTAAAGAAATAAAAGCAAATTTTTATGGCAAACCCATGAAGAATAAATTGATCCTCTGCAGATGTTTGACATGAAATTATTTGAGTATGACCAAATGAATACAGGCCAGCAGTTAATTGGTTTCATAGCACTTTAGTATATGGCTAGATTTGATGGATTTAATAGCAATCCTGGTACATTCTGTGGCTGTGTTATATCCTTGATCAAATTGTTAAGACCTTAGGAGTTAACAATACAAAAGAAATTATTAAGTAGTAGAATATCTTATCTGAAAACTAGTGCAATCTTTGCCCACAAAACAGTTGAAAACAACTGTTGTCTAGATTGATGGTGTTAGTGGTTGTGGCTTCTGCTCTTGTCTTGACTGAAAGAATAGCAATAGCCTGTTTCACCATTTCTGCAAGTATTGAGTCAAGTTTTGATCTAAGGAGGTGCCTTCTGTGAACATGTGCCCTACTCGTTACAGGAGGATGTTTATATAAGAAGAAACTAGAGTGTCTTTTTAAGCCTTAGAAAGACAAAGGTCATCAGTCATTCTCCTGCCTATGAGGAACTGTCTGGCAAAATTCTCCGGTGTGAATAATTGGACAGATTTGGCATGTAGTAGGCCAGAAAATCTGAAATCAGTGTTTTGGGACAAAGCTAATAAAACAGAGCAATACACTTGTCAGCATGCTTGAAAAAGCATGTGGACTTTGTCAATAATGCAAGGTCTAGTTTGTTATTATGATAACTCATGTATCCTGCTGATTTTCCTGAAAGGGACAAAAGGCACATAATCATAGAAATCTGTTGTTTATAAATACTTAGCTAATATGCTTTCTTCAGGGTCACATAATAAACCCCAGAATTTTCACTTGCAATTTCAGTGGGGCAAAGATTTCAGCATAACCCTTCTACTCATGGAAACCAGCTCTTCACTAAGAAACACAAGATGGGTATCAGTATTAATGATTTGAAATGGTTTCAAAGCTTCTCGTGCTTATTTTCATCTGTGGTTTGGAGGACTGATTCTGCAGTGCTGTCTGCTATTTGATTACCAACAGTCTGAGGCTCTGGGTAGTGCTTGGAGGTGTGGATGTCTTCTAAACTCCCAAATCTACCTTTTTCTTCTGTCCTTAAATTAGTTTGTATTGGGTTCACTCTGTTGTTATGGAACTCTGTCAGTGGCTTGTGTGGCTTGCTAGTAATTTTTCCAGCAGCTTCAGTAACCTAGATTAAAATTTTCCATCTATTCTGTCCTGCCCATTCAAGTAGTTTGAAAAGATTTACTCCTTTCTTTCCTGCTCTAAGTACTATGCTCTTATCACAAACAAACCTCCAGTGTATATCTAGTAATGTCATTGTGCCAAATTAATTCAGGTTTAATGTCTATCAGTCATCCATCAAATCTTTATTTTATGTTTGATTTCCAGAAACTTTCTTTACTTCTGCACAACCACTTTCAAGTCTCCAGTCTCTGTTTTTCTAGATATTTCTATATTTTTCAGAGCCTGTTGGTTTTCAGCTTAGTGATTTATTGCTGCTCTGTGTGTTCATATTAATAATGTCAGAAGCCTTTTCTCTTTCTCTCTGTTGAGATAAAGCTCACAGACTCAGCTTCTTTCAGCACACACTGATATTTGAGTACTTGTACCCTGGCGCTTCTCCAACTCCCACATGTACAAAGCTCCTTTCTGTACAGTGACAGGGGTTAATATATTCTGTGCCTTCTCAGATTTTTTTACAGTTTCTCAGAGAGCTTCTATGAGTGATTCTCTAATCAAATACCTTTGGGGAGGAGAGAACCAGTGTTTTGACTATATCCTGTGACAAATATGCCAGAATATTTTGCTGTGTATACGAAATGTTCTTAGTCACCCATTTCAATAAAAACAAAATGTTGAAGGCCAGTTTCATTTTCTTGCTTTTGTGGGCTTTATTTTGAGGGTTTTTAGTTTAGTAGTATGGTGGCTTAGCCTAGGCTAGCAGCCAAACTCCCACCTAGCTGCTTGCTCACTCCCCTCCCCAGCAGGATGGAAAAGAAAAGAGGAAGAACAGGAATGAAAAAGCTTATGGGTTGAGATAAAGACAAGGAGACTGCTTACAAACTACCATGGAGTCAGCTGGGGGAAAATGTAATTTATTGCCAATTAAAATAATTAAAAAAAAAAAAAGCCAACGCTGGTAGTGGGAAACAAAACAGACAAACATTAAAATAACAGCTTTCTTCCCTGCTTTCCCAGGCTCAACTTGACCTCATTCCTCCTCCCGGACTCCTCCCTTGTTATCACTGCAGGTTACACTCAGTCCAAGTCCCTTCAGAGAGGCAGCAAGTGGTGCAAAAGTGGTTTTGAGGGGTTATGATCAAGAAACAGTGGTTTCTTGCTACCATTCTTTTCTTCTCTTGTATTTCTTCTCCAGTGTGTCCCCTTCACAGGCTGCAGGAAATATCTGCTCTACCATGGAGCACCTCCTCCTGCAATTGTGGGGTTCCCTCTGCTGTTTCTCATTCTTTCCCCCCACCCCAGCCTGGCATTTTCTACCCTTTCTTAAATGTTTTCCCAGAGGTGCCACCAGCTGTGCACAGGCACAGGGTGGCCCCTGGCCTCTTCTCAAAAAGGCCACCCCCGCAGCCTCCCTGCTACCAAATCTTGGTACAGACACACAATACAAGAGGCACTTTATTAGTGCTCTGCTAGCGTAAAGCATTCACACAGTCTTAGTTTGGGAACTCCCTTTTGTAAATCTCAAATTGGGATGATTTAGGACAGCATAGAGCATGTATGGACCAGATTTCTCTTCCGAATCAAGCTTTCACTGGATAAACCTTCTACAGACTGTAGACTCTTAAAATGATGAGAAATTATCTCCCATAAAAGATTGTGTGCTTTATGCACGATGTAATGTAGCAGTTACTTTCTCATCATAAAGTGCGTGTAATATAGTCATCTAGTAAGTATGACTTACTAGGGAGGTCAGAGGTTTTCATTGCACAGGAGAGAACATGCTGATTAGTTCAACCTTCCCAAATGAATATTGCATTTCATCCCTGGAGCAAGTCCATTAGGGCAGGTGTGGTTTTTTTTACTGATTCCTATGAAAATCTAGTGACACGTGGCCTAGTTAAAAAGCCTGAGAGTACTGCAGCTTTTTAAATCACTTGGATGCTTCTTTCTGATGGCGTCACCTTTACCACATGTCAGGAACCAAACTGGCAGAACATTACCCGAGCTGTCTGGGCCAGTGTGGGGCCACCTGGATGACCTGAGAAAGGGGCTATTGCTCCTCAGTTCCCTGCCCAAATGGAGTATGCAGGAGGAAGGTCTAGGATAAATCAACTGACAATAAAAGCTAGATGTGAGTTTCTCATTGTGGAAGGCTGAGACAAGCGGGTAGAAGTTTAGGAAAGAAAATTTATAATTAATCTGTTGGGCAACTTGGGAATGGAAAAATCAGGCACTGGGTAAGTAAAAAATAACGTAGAAATCGTAATGGGCCTCAGATATAGGAAAAAACTGCAGAAGCTCTTTTTAATGAACTGTGTAATGCCGTACCTTTTCTGCCACAAAGTGTAATAGGAAGGTGCAGATGCCAGGTTATACTGTTTGTGTGTAGGTAATATAGCATGAACTAATGTTGAAAACATTGAATAGTGACTTCATGTGTCTTGACTGATATTCCTGCATTTGTATATCTAAATATAAACGTTTTCAAGGAAAAGGTAAAAATGACCTGTAAGTATAAACAAATGTTTCCTTTGAAAGAATTTAGTATTATTAGTGACCTTTACTTGTGACCTTTAGTGAACATAATATTATTAGTATTTAATTATTATTATGCAAACAGACACATATACATACAAGTTATAACTATCGGGGAGAGTGGCTGCTCACTCAGAGTTCCCTCTGACACATGCCGATCCCATTCTCCTTTTTGTTTTTCTCACTACTCAGTGCTGCACAGAGAAGAGATTTGGTTGTATTGCACTAAATTTCAAGTTTTTAGCACTTTCAGGATTTAGTATCATAAAGTCTCCTGGAAAGAGATGTGAAGCCATCTGTCAGGTGATAATAGGAATAAGTATGCCTGTGGTTTCTTTCAGGTGAGCGTGCTTCGCCAGTGCTCTGAATCAGCAGAAACAATGTCACTGTGATGCTGGATTTCTTGTAGTTTTTCCTGTGAACACAACTTTCAGCTTCCTAGTCTATGTCTAGAAAATAGGTGGACCTCTCAGTTGCCTGCCAAACCTGTGTACACATATCTAAGTTATTCTGTTTTGTGGTGAGATAGTTTTTGATTTTTTTTTTCTTCCAAGTGCATTTTTTGTTACTAGCGATATTATTATTTGCATTATATCTACAATCTTTCAAGTGTAAATATTTCTGAATTATTGTTTTCATAATATTTTTTTCTTCCAGTGCTATGTACGCTATCAAATAATGCAAAAGACTTGTAATTCCTCAAAATGACATGGTATACATGTCTGAGGTTTCTATTACAATAACCCTTGCAACAAGGTCACATCAGATAGCGATAGAAATGAGAGGTGCAGTAAACGTGAAAAATACACTGACTTGCTTTCTTATTCCAATACTTCTATCACCTTTGATGTGAATAAGCTTTGACATTCACTCTGTAGCTGTTGAATGGCACTATTTAAGCAGAGTAGGAAAAAATCTGCAGAGAGGTATATTAAGGTGCTATTCAGCAGAAGAGACTTAATTATCAAATGTATTAACTTGTCTGTTTAGTTAATGTCAGATGCTTCAGTAAGTATTACTAGACAGTGTGAAACGAGTGCTATGAGGTATTTGACTAAGCCACAGGAATGAATAACTTCTGAACTTCTGCTCTGTTGGCCATGTTTTATAGTTTTACTCACTCCATCCTGGCTAATGTAACTGCAAATGTTGGTTTTAGTCATGACGTTTTTATATTTTTTTTGTTACTTACTGGACTAACTCCTAGGCTATGGAACTCATTAACTGTGTCTTTGTGCAGCCTATAACTGGCCTTACTAAAGCGTTTCCCTGAGTTTTGTGGAGGGCACTTCAGCTCTTATATTATGAGCAAACAGAAGAAAGAGATCATAATTACATTGGGTTGGCATTTTTCCTCAGTACCATTCTGTTCTTCCTGAACAGTCCCTACCTTCTCAGCCCTTGCACATTAATCTGTCTTTGTAAAAGAAAAGTTTATTGGAAAGTACTTGGTTTTTCCAGTGTCGATATGATTCCTTTTTTGTCTTGTGTTAGGGATCACTAAATCCTGTAGCCCAGTAGAAGCATGCAGGGTTGCCTCAGCTTCATGTCCCCAGATCCAACCAGTAGTAAGGCTAAGCATGTAGTCCTGATAGGTCTGCGGTGGTCAAGCGCTGGGCTTGGCCAAACTGGCCCGCATTACCTCTTTATCTGTCTGTTTTCCCATGCTTGTTCCTCCCCAAAGTACCTCGATCCTTTCCTTGCATTGCCTTTGGTTCCCCCCTGAACATACCATACTAAATTTTGTACAATCCCCAGGTACTCTTTCCTGTATCCCATAAGTCTCATTACCCCCTAAGCCGTAATGCCCACCAGTCTGAACCATGAACAGACCATGTTATGAAGTAAATATAAGTTATAAAAATTTGAGTACAAGTTATAAAATTGTGTTGGTGATCTTGGAAGATTCTAGCAAGGTGAGACCCTTGTAATTAATGTTTAGTTTCTGGGTTTGTGCTGTACTTACACAAGAGGCAAACACTGAACTACTTGGCCCAAGGCTGCATAATAGGTGAAGCACAACATCACCAGGAAGGTATCTTGTGTTTGGATAATTCCATGATTAGTATTTGCAGATTAGTTTGTTGGGTGTTTGTTGTTTGTTTGTTTGTTTTTTAATTAGTTTCTGTTTACTTTTTTGGGGGGGTTGTTTGGTTTTGGTTTGTGGGTTTTTTTGGTTTTTTTTTCTTCCACTTTTGTGTAGAATAATATCAAAAGGTTGCTTGAACAAGTTGCACCCAAGTTTACTACAAAACTAATATCAGTGCAGGTATATTGTCCAGTACAGCACACTCCCTGGTGAATGCGCTAGCCTGCTCAGAACTAGCTAGATGAAGGACTTCTACCTTATCATCCATTATAAAGTGTAGACATAACCCTGGCCGTTATTTTTAGCATCAGTTTCTCAGATGCTGGAGAACAGGGACAGATGCATTTCCTACCCTGGAGATATGGTAAGTCCTTCAAATATTGTGGAGTACCTCAGTATGATAGGGTTTATTTTTGGACATGTCTAAGTTAAAGTCTGCATCAAAAAGTATAGTTTAGAACTATAGATTGAACTAACTAAAATAGAAGTTTAGATCTATCGATTGCATTTGTCTAAATGGTAGGCTACTATCTACATTTCCCTATAATATGTATATACATCATACTGAAACTTGAATATTTCGTCTTTGCACTGTGTTTGCAGGGGTTATGTGGATCATTACATTGCCGTGTATGAAAAAGGATGTATGTTTGCTGTCATTTAACCACCTCACAGCTGTAGACACGTACTCTGTGTAGGTTGTTACGTTACTTCAGGACTGCTTTTTTTTCAGTTAAGTTTTGAGTTCTGTGCTTACCATCTTGACAAGGATTTTAGTAGTCTTTACCAAAAATTGCTTTTCAGCACTGTGTGGCATGCAGTGACATGCAATCTTTTGACCTGATTGTGAATAAGGCTTGTGTGTGTGGTGTATACCTGCTTGTTTTCTAGCATTTGCTAATCAATTAAAGGTAATATGAACATAAGAATGAATTCATTATCTATGTTTCTTTAGGGGGGGGGGGAGGGGTTGGCCTCACATCCTCATGTCTCCTTTGAGAAGACTGGGGGATGCTTGGACCATGCTGCAACATTCTGAGAACATTTTGGACCACCATAAAGCTTTGGCAAGGATTTATAATTATGGTCACCTTACCACACTTTTCTGACCAGACTGAAGGTGCTTAGTCCAGGAATAATCTTACAGACCTATTTTGGTCTCAGACTCTGTCACTTCAATTTTGGAGTCACTTGGCTTTGTTCTGCCTATCCTTAGCCCAAGCGGACAATTCATGATGCACCCTATCTAAGCTTTCACTAGTGAAAGCAGCACCCGACCATTTGATTTTTGCCAATAGGACTCTTTCTTAAACATCTGCAGCCAGTTGGATGTGTTAGTGGTTTCACTGCTGGTCAGATCACCATCCTGATGCGGTGCTAAAAGATCTCTGCTCTGGACTCCACTTAGAACCTGCCCAGCAATCCTATCAGCAGGGCCCCATCCATCCTAGCTGGTGGAGCATGGTTTTTTCTGACTATTTTTCAACTTGTGCCATGTGAGTGATGGCTTTTGATTCTTCTTCTATGTGACTCCTCATGGACATCTTTTTTCTCAATTTCAGGTGATGCAAACATCTGTTTAAAAACAGGGGATGAAGTAGACTTGTCGGAATATACCATTGCTTTCTTTGATATATGAATTTAGGATACCCCATCCAAGCCATGTTGCTTTCTATGCTTCTCAGAAAGTTGAATTTTATTAGAGACATTCATTAAGTTTCCAAGCTAGTTTATAAACCTGTGAGCCACCATACAGAGCTTTGTACATTAGAAGTTCCTTGTTAGTCCCTGGAGGACTTGCAGAACTTGCAAGGAAAATTTTGGATAAACTCCCCTTTACTGTCTGGAAAGTTTAGCTCATTGTGCATGGACGATCAATGCTTATTCCAGGAGTTCTTCATAAGAATTTCTCTGGAGGACATAGCTAAGCTTTTGTATCCTTTGACTACTGCTTGCACCTTAGATTTCCTTTTGCAATGGCAATGCTTTTATGGACCTGGCCAGGATCCTTTGTTAGACTCCTGCTTCCTGCCTCCCACGACTGGAAAACCTGATGGGAAGTATCAGCATTGACATGATTTTCCTTTGCCATCATTTTGGTAGTTGCTTTGGAGAAAACCAAGCAAGCTACATTTAGAGATTGCAGC
Organism: Falco rusticolus; assembly: GCF_015220075.1. NCBI lineage: Eukaryota > Metazoa > Chordata > Aves > Falconiformes > Falconidae > Falco > Falco rusticolus. The sequence continues at coordinate 19,029,408 of NC_051189.1, read as the reverse complement.
ATTTACATCTGCCATCTGGCCAAACTAAATAGCCATGCAAGTATGTTGAAATCATCTGAATAAGTGATACGTTCTTGAGAGAAAGCAAGCTTGAAACTGAAGACCCTGAAGTAAATATGAAGGGTGGCATTGGAAAAGGGTTCATTTTGAGAGTGCGTTTTGAGTAGTGCATTTTGATCCTGACAGAATCCCCAGTTGAAGTGAGATCAGAGAAGAGAGAGGAACAGAGAGAGAACGGTTGGGGAGCGAGGGGTTGATCTTAACGTAAGAGTCTCATATGTATTTTGTAACTGCTTTGTCTGATTTGGATATCTATGAAATTGTGAATATTTTATTTATTTACCTTAGCCTGGTTTGTTATGGAGTATTAATACAGAGGTTGCTAGATACCTCCTTCAATTAGTGTATACCAGACAAGCTCTTGCTTTGTTCAGAAAATAAAAAGCTTATCATTAGAAATTATGGCTGGTCTCCATTCTTACCCAGGGATTGTACTTATACCCTGGCTCCTCCTTTCTGTAGGAGGAACTACTTTTCTTCCATCTATCAGTATGCATATCATACATACATCATAGCTATCATCGTATACATAGTTGTGGATGTGCATTACCTCTCATACAGTGTTCCAGTCCTGGCAGAAGCTGGAGGCTGGACAGATTGTCTTTCTGTTATCCACAGTCTCCCTCCCTGTCCCTCTTAACGAATTCCTCTTGACTGCATCTGCTTCATTGAAAAGCAGACACAGTGTTGACACATAGAATGACATATTTAGAGAATCTGTAGCTTGGGGCTGGGGGCAGAAGCTTTTTAGCTCTCTTTTTCTACTCTCTGAGTAGAAAAAGAGTGTAGAAGAAGCTTAGTCTATCTTGGACCTAAATGTAAGTTTCAATTTTGTCAAAAAGTGATCCAGCTGCTATTATCAGAACTACTCAGGTTCATAACCCTTGAGTTACAAGATGTTTGTCCTCATATCTTTGCACAGTAAATATGTATAATGCTTGATAAATCCGAACCATTACCAACTGAAAACCTCCTGTCTGGGTTCTTTTTTTCTTTGGTAGGTTTCCTTAAGGCATGGCCTTTTTTGTGTGCAATCTATTCTTACTTGAAGTGAGAGATCACTATTCATATTCTTGAATCACTGATTAATAGAAGCTCAGTTGAATTAAGTCTTTCATTCTCTTCAGACTGCTTTTCATCTCTTCAAGGCATTAGCTTTTGAGCATCCATCCAATCCACAGTGCACTGGCATGGCTGGATTCTGCTGACAGCAAGAGACTGTCATCCTAAGTCACGTTCAGGGTCTGTATTGACATTTTTCATTATTGAAATACTTCTGTTATCACCATGCTGAGACACTCCTTAACACTTCATCATCTGGCAGCATGAATTCTCATAATTTGAAGTCTGTAGGCTTGCTCATGACTATGTATATTTTAGGTAAATATCTCAGTATATCATGAGATACACCAAAAAACATATTGAAAATGGAATTATTGAAAGGTCTTGAGGGTATGGAGAGGAGAGGTGAGGTAGAAGGTAGGGAAACAAGAGAGGAGATAGGAATGGTATTTCACAGGCCACAGACAATTTAGTCTTTGCTACAAGGTATTTATCTCCTTGAAAAAGAAATTGCTTGGTGCTACCTAGTCTGTGAAACTGAAGCTACATAGTAACAACTTTAAACCCCGGGCAATTTTTAAAATAGGCCTGGCAGCCTGGAAGGGAAAACTATGAAAAGCTTTGTGGAGGTGGTAGCAGACAGATACATTAATGAATTGCACTGAAGTGCAAGACCAAGACCCTCTTGTAAGAAAGCTATAATCAAAAAGGATTGATACATTTATTAGCAAACTTATCATGGATTTGTATTCCAGTTGTACTGAATACCGTGATGAACCAGCAGCATTGCTTTGTGCTCTGGACAGGAAAATGGGCGATTAAGGTTAATATTTTGGTATCTTTTCAGCCACTGTGATTCCTGAGGTGGCCTTGTCTTGAATGCAACTAGGAGGTGCTGAATCTCTTGCTTTGCAGCTGTCTGCTGTACAAGTTCCCTTTCAAGGATCTTCCTTACACTTTGAGAGGGGGAAGTCTTGTTTCACAGTTGGTCTCATTCACCAGATACTAACACTGTTGATTGACATCAGGCAGGAGCTTGTACTGAGGAGGGATGATTTCAGGGTCATTTCACCCTCGCTGCATAATCTGAGCTCTCATGTTCCTGGTGGAACTGTTGATGCAGGACTGATTCTGGGCTGTCTCATGGTCAGCACCCTTTGCCTCATGCCCTGTGTGCTGAAAAAGCCTTGGTGTTACAACTGAGCTATGCCCCTGTGCTGTTTTTTGCTGGGATAGTTGGTTACCCTGGTTAAAAAGGTGCTTGTTAGTATCTGAAACAGAACTTACTTACCTGGCTGAGTAGTCCATGTTTTCCACCTCAAAGGTGTTCTTGCCAGTCTGGTTAGCTGCACTGATCGTACTGGTCTGTCTGCATATGATGAGGGAGTCCTGTTTCTTTATCTGGCTGCTGGGTTTCGTGTGTGTCTTTGGCACAGAAGTGTTTGTTTGGCTCATTATTCCCTAGTAAGTGGAACTGTGGTATTCTTGTACTCTGCTCTCCTGGAATCCTCAAAGGAACTTCTCTGGAGCACCAGCTTGATGCCTGAACATATTTAGTTTCCTTGTATGCAGGACAGTTAGCAAAATTAGGGCTGCATAGTGGTGCAGACAGCCGTTTCACAAGTTAATGTTAGTCTCAGCAGGGTCTTTGCTTGGGTTTGGTTTGGTTGTGTGGTTAAAAATGGGGGGTAAAATTCCTGGTCTTTTGGACTGATCTTTCTAATAAGCATTATAAAGCAGGGGTCCTCAAACTTTTTAACCAGGGGGCTGGCACGTGGATGCAGTGGCAGGCAGTCATCTGCGGCTGCTTGGTTTCCCCCCCAACCCCCGGCGGGGGGTTCTGTAAATACCGGGGGCCGGATTGAGGACCCTGGGGGGCCGTAGTTTGAGGACCTGTGTTATAAAGGAAGGAAAACTGTAAAATGTGAGCATAGGTTGGCAGCTCCTTCAAAAAGAATAAATTGTCTATGGCCTGTGAAATACCACTCTTGTCTCCCTACCTGGTATCTCATTTCTCTCTCCATACCCTCAAGACCTTTCAAAGTCAACATCCAAATTTAACTCAATACCTAGGGGATGGGGAGGTGGTGTCAAACCATAGCAGATGTTTCTGCCTTAAGAGTTTCATAATGTTTAGTGGGCTTTTTTTGTTCTCCAAGAAGCAGTGACAAACCATCAGTTGCAAGCAGTAATGATGGATCTGGTAGAGGTTGATTGAGGTACTTTTATGATCTTGATGAGGCATTTCTGTTTATCTATACCCTAAAAAAATGAAATGACACTCAGAAGCTTGTTTTCTGTCTCAACAGAATCGGAGGGCTTTTGACAGCCTTGCAACTGCTGGTATTTTTTTAATCTGGGAATAGGAAACAGATGGTGGGAGGGAAACCCTAAAACTAATCTAATAGAATGCAATTATGCAACAATTATTATTTATTGGAAAAAATGGAGCAAGAATAACTGAAAAAATATTTCTTGAATATTGAATAAATATTTATTGAATACTGAACATTTTTTCCTTGGAAAAAAAATTAAAAAGGTCCTATGTTGAGCTCCATAGGACTATTTTAATAAATTCTTATATGGTTACCCTCACCCTGCTTTTCAGGCATCGGGGTGGTTTAACTGTATGTGTGCATGTTGAAGTACGTGGTTTTAGTTAAGGGCCAGCTATTTCATTTTGATTATGGCTATTGTAAATTGCTAAGTAGCTACTGGCCAAGCTAAAAATAAACCCAGATGTCTAAACATAGTTTGTACTTTATGGTGAGACTCTCCTTTGGTTTTGACAGCTCCTGTAACCATTGTGTACTTTGGGTAGCAGCCAGTAATTTGTCTAGATTAATTACTATAATTGTCTTTTTCTCAGTGTAAATTTTAAATTCACTCTTATGTATTTAGAACTTGCCCACAGAGGCTGTGGAGTCTCCCCTGGAGATGTTCAAAACATGCCTGGACACGACTCTGTGCAAAATCTGATCTAGGTGAACCTGCTTTAGCTGGGAGTTGGACTGGATGATGGACAGAGGTCCCTTCCAACTCTGACCATTCTGTGATCTGTGTTTATTGCTGGAAGATATTTAAAAAAATATCATACGCAATGTAATCGTTAGAGTCTTATTACTTCCTATGCAGACCTTTTCTGTAAAATCAAATTAGTGTTTTTGTCATATGTCTGCATATTAAGGCAGTGTGCCTTTCTAAAGAATGCCAACAGCCTCCTGGGCTTCATTAGGAAGAAAGTTGTCAGCAGGCTGAGGGAGGTGATCCTTCCCTCTGCTCAGCCCTGGTGAGGGGCCACATGTAGAGTTCTGTGTCCAGCGCTGGGCTGGCTCCTTAGTAGAAGACATGGACTTACTGGAGTGAATCCAGTGAAGGGCCATGAAGATGATTAAGGTCTTGGAGCATCTTTCGTAAGAGCAGAGGCTGAGAGATCTGGACTGTTCAGCCTGGAGGACAGCAGGTTCAAGGGATATCTTTGCAATGTGTAAAAATACACATCAGAAGGAGTAAAGAAGGCAGAGACTTTTCTCATTGGTGTCCAGTCAAAGGATGAGAGGCAGTGGACAGAAACTAAAATAACTGTAAATTCTATTTAATAAAAGAAAGCACTTTTTTTTTACTGTGAGGATCGTCAAAATTGAAGCAGCTTACTTGGGTTGTGGAGTCTATCCTTGGAGACTCGTACCTGACTGGACATGGCCTGGAGCAATCTGTTGTAATTGCTCCTGCTTCGAGCAGAGCAGTTTGACTCGACAGTCTTAAGAGGTCCCTTCTCACCTTCATTACCCTGTGATTCTGGGAGTCTGAGATTTTTCAGAATAGGGTATTTAGTCAGACATGTCTGCTAATTAGACAACAGATGAATTGCTACATTTGAGAGGGCATGAATTTAATCCTGAGCTTTTGTGGATTGACACATGACATCCAAAATTAGTGATGCTTCTGAAGATTAGCACGTATCTATATTTATACAAGCATATACATTGGTTACATTGTGGTAATATCATTTCAAGAAATGCCTGGAGGTAATAGAGGGGCTTGAATTGCACTGTAGCTGTACTGCACCAGTTTTTTTGATTTTGGACACACTGGCCTCAACATACCCAGATCTATAATGCTGAGCTGTAATGTAACAGCGTTGTAGTGGTTTGCTTCAACTAATTTTTAATTAGTTCTGTCACTTTCATAGATATGCAGTTTGTTCTTTTAGGCAGGATCTTTTTGGTTATTTTACCTGTTGTGTTAAAGCTGTAACTTAGTTACAAGCTCAGACACAGACCAGCTCTATATCATGGTTTAGAGGGATTTATATATACAACTTAATGTTGAGGATTTCTGAGTGCCAGTTTTGTCTGCAGCCCTCTGATTAACTGCCTTCTAGACAGCCAGAGAAAACTGTCTCAGGGATTTCATACTTCAGTAAAGCAAAGGGAAAAATAAACTTTTTAAATCCTGTTGTATTTATTACATAGAAGTGATAGATAAATATGACCATATTAATAAAAAATTATGGTTCTCTGCCTTGAAAAGTAATTTAGACTTTGAGACAGCTGTTTCATCTAAAATATACATGTGCTCAGATGCAGAACTGGGAGCAATGAACAGTAGAGAATTATCACTGTAATCTGCAGAAGAGTTTCTTGGGTTTCTTTAGGTTGTACTTTACAGGAGGGTTGCGGACCATCTCCATCATTATGGAAAATCATATCGTAAATCATTATGGCTAAATGGACATTGTATCTTGCTGTGTTGAACTTCAGTTTCAGGAAAGATTTCAGCAGTGTGCTTGGTTCTGTATTGACAAGTCGCCTGTTGGAAGAAAAATGGAAATAAATGTTTTGAACTCTCAGTTTAAATGCAAGGGGATTTTAAAATATATTTTTCTATTTAGGTATACCGACCAAGAGAGTTTAGTGTTGCTGTTTGGGAAGTTGCTGCAGACATCAGGTGCTTCAGTGCTATCAATCAGCAATGGTTTGCCAGAAAGCATCAGCACTTTCTTTCATAGTTACCTTTTATATCTATTCTGTGTCTCAAGTAAATTAGAAAGTTAAGATGTAGGAATAAAGTTCTAAAGGTTTTTCTAATGTAGTGATTGCTTACTGCAGAAGTACAACTATCAGCAAGTATGCTTGCAAAGATGCACAAAAAATGGCTGTATGCTTCCTTCTCTCACACTTGAGAATTATCACTAGTATGTGTAGGCAAATAATGTGTTTTATCAGCTACTTATTTAATTAGTTTTGTGCCTTTAAATTCAAATGCTTTAAATAATATTTATTTATTGCTGTGTACTTTTTGAAAGAAGCAAAATTATTGAACTACTGCCTTCACAGTCAAATCTGACATGATTAGACACAACAGATTCAGTAAATCTTAATATTCTAACTCCCCCAAATAACAAATTTGTAGGCCTGCCAGTTGGGCTATATTAGTTTCCTGGAACAGAGTGAGGTGCATGGGAAAGGGCTGGCTGCTTTATTTTATTTTGTTTTTGTTTTTTTTTCTAGGGAGCAGGGACAAACTTCTAACCTCATTGGGCTGCTCTTTCAACCTAGCGATGTTCCAGCATTTGAGTCCTTCAAATTCAAGCTATGGTTGGATCTAGTTCAAAGAAAAGCAGTTATGTTGAATGCATTTGTCTGGTCCATAGCCTGACATATGGGATGTGTTAAACTGAAGTCTAAGTGCAATGGTGATATCACTAGCACAATGCAATAATATCAATGTCAGAAGCATGAACTAGTGAGGAGCTGAACACTGCCTCACATCCCTCTATTTTTTAAACCCGTTTTAAAAAAAAGTGACATTTTGCTGATGTGGATTTATATTGCCCTTGTCTACAGTGGGTTTTATATTGCCCTTGTCTACAGTGGAGCTTCTGCTCAGCTGAGGTGCTGTCAATCACTGTGGAAGATTGACTTTTCTCTGTCATTCATGCTGTATTCACAAGGTCTTTTTCACTTGCTTCTGTCATCAAGCTTCTTGTCTTCCGTGCATTGTTGTCCTGTGAATGAGTCTTCTATTGATATTGTATTATTACTGACCTCTGCTTGAACTTTCTTCCTCTCCTTCCACATATATTATTTGACTTTTCCACTGTGACGGAGTAAGAAAGGAAACGACATATTGCAGACTCAGAAAGAATTATAGTCTTAACTTCTAGCAGAGGAAGTGTGTGTTTTGGCTCTTGAAAATGAGAACAGAGTTTCATACCAAGAGGAGGCAAAATATCAAATGTGTTTCTGCAAAATGTATCATAACTGAATGTAAATTGAACTGGTTCTTCTAAGGCACTGAGTCCTACTGGATGGCAGTGCCTGTATTTGCTTCCTTTCCCTTTGCCTTTCAAAGAACTTTCAAACAGTAGTAGCGTTAACTCCAAGAGTCAAAGAGCCACTACTCTAGTCTAAAAATCAGAGGTTTGTATTTGTGCCTAGCTAAGGCTTGCAGGTTGTTTTTTTGTTGTCCAGCTTCTATTTTTTTGACATTGCTTACTTGCTCACTGAATGCATGTGTGAAAGAATAGCAACAGGTTGAAAATGCGGCTTCAGGGAGGTGGTCAGTGTTTACAGAAGCTTGCAGACCCTGCTTTGTTCTGTGCATCCCCTGTACTGCCAGAGCCCCTCCTAGTCCTCACTCTGTACTCCATTCCCTTCAATGGGACATCTCAAGGGTCACATTTTGCAGGGTCTAGTAACTCTTCCTCTATCCAAGAAAGTTCTGCCTGGATCTTTTTTTCAGTGTTGCCATCCTTGGCTTCACTCTCAGCCAAACTGACAAGGGTCTTGATAGTGCTATAGCACTTGCGCATTGGAATTGCAAGCAAATGCATCACTTTTAATGTCTGGGGCCTTGAGGGATCAAAGACAGGAAACTTCATTTGATAGGTGCAAAATTCCTTCAATGCTGGTTATTCTTTGAAAGATTTCCCTGAAACAAAGGAACTGAAATTCTTGATGATGATATGACTGTTGGCAATACTGAAGCAGGTTTTGTGCAAATATCTTATCCTAATATATGGCTGATAGCCTTCAGCTGTAAGCTGGTGTCTTTGGAGGTGAAAATTTGAGCCTGTGCTGTCATTTGTGACATGGAGAAATGAGCAGACCAAGTCCCTTCCTCCTCAGTTAGTTTCCTAGCAGAGTGGCAAGCTGAACAACACTAGGAAGATTGTAAATTTGTTATTGAAAGTCTGTTAATTTTTTACTTTCTCCCCATCAAACTCCTTCACCTATTGTAGTGGATACACTGAAGGCAGTTGCTGGTATAATAAAATCTTTTTCTGATTTTAGGATGTTTGCAATTCTGTCACTTTCTCTAATCTAAAAATCACAGGCTCTGTTATTGTTCATTGTAGAATGCGGCACCTGAAGTAGAATAATGCTATCTGTATAACATTAGGCAACATTTTACAAAATTAGGTAACTAATTTTGTAAACTAAACTAAAAGCTTCCTCCCTACCGTCCTGCTCCTGAAACTGGGTGAGTATTGTGTAACTCACAGGCAAATGGTACCTTCTGTCTCACTACTATTTTCTTGATGACCAAGTAGAAGGGAACTATGCACAGCCTGATGACAGTATGGAAACTTGTAGTGGGCTAAAACACTAAGTGGTTGAAGTTTTTTTAATATGGACATATATGTTGTCATCCTCCCCTAAGAAATGTTTTTGAGAAAATTGTCTATTAAAGTTATGTTTAGATAGTTGAAATGTTCAAAATTATCCTCATACCCTGTAGGAATTCATGAGCATCTATGGTTGTACGGAAAGATTCTTAAAAAAGACATTTGGTAGAACTGGTAATGGAAACTGGCTAATCTCAGTGAGGTGCATAAATTATTTGCTACACACTGTGTCTTTTAGACTAACTTTATAAACTAGGATGATATGGTGTTTGTATTCCTATCAGGTTTTAAAGATTTCTATACAGCATGCTATTCTGTTTAATATCTCACTGTTGTTTATTCCATTTTAGGAAACTTTCTACAATTCTATTAAGTACAACAAGGAGAAAACATAAGCAAATAGTGGGTGTACAGAAGTAACAAAACCTAAATGTTTTATGCAGAAAAGATTCAACAAGTATCTCCTATCTACGAAGAACGAATCAAATTTTCACATTCTGTGACATTGCAGTACAATCTTGGATCAAACCACACATGCTTTTTTAACAAAAAAAAAATAATAAATAATTGAATGATACTATTTGCACTGATCTGATGATGTGGAAATAAAATACTAAAAGGAATGCCGTTATTGTTTTCTTTATTCTTTGGATTTTGGAATTTTTACTGAATGGATTTACTAAAACCAATAAAAGGTTTTATTCACAAAGCCATCACTCAGGATTAAAGAAGCCTTGTGGGCAAAACTTGCTGATAATGAAATAAGTAAGACCTAGGGTATGAACTGGGTTTCATGGTAAGCATAGGACTTTAGAAGTAGAAAAGGGAAATACAGCCACACAGACCCTGTTATCCTCATTGGGCTATATAATTAAGCTGCTGGAATCGTATAGAAAAGGTACATCTGTGCTACAGTACAGCTGCTTGGATGTGATTCAGGGGTCCAGTTCTATCATCCTTACTGGTGTTGAGCAGCTTTTTACTTTGCCAAGAGTTCTTGTGAAGCTTAAGAAGCTAATTGTTACCAGTGTGAGACGGGCACAATTGAACTGCTTGTTAATGGAAGACAAATACTGCAAGTACTGCAGGCTGATTAACAGGAAGTTTATTTGGCAAAGATATTTAAAACATGAATTTTGCTGTGACCAGTAAGTTCCTATTAAATCACAAAACAGATTCCAGTCCTGCTGAAATCAGGGGAAGTTTTCCTGTTGACTTCAGCAATAGAAAGATTTGGACCTCCTTTGGATTTGTCTTCCAATTTAAGATCATTTTTCTGATGCTTACTAAATGTTCCCCAGTGTTTATACATTAAAATGTGTTGCCAATTCAAATAGCATTGTCTTGTACTGTAAAAACTAAAATAAAATATTTGTTTTGGCATCTTTGTAAGTGGAATTTTTGTCATGTGTTTAGAACTTCTTCTACACTGCTAGCTGCACGTAGGAAATGTTCCCTGCTCTTCTAAAAACATTTTTAGTGCACGTTTAAGACATTAACTGTAACTTTATGGATTAGTTTTCTTGCTCAGTGGATTTACACTGCAGTATGAATCTAACTCTTAATTATTACTAATTGTTTTAAGTCCTTCTGCACATCAGATTGTTTTTGCCTGTAAGATTATAATTTTGTCTTTAATGAAAAGATTGTCATTAATAATATGGTGTTGAAGTTTTAAGATGCTGTGTGACTTTCTTACTTCCATCCTTATTCTACAGACAATCTGGTGGGGAGTTCGCTGTTTTCATACTTCAAACATTAGGCCTTGTTTAGTGTACCTGTGTAACATCACTCATTTTCCCTCCCTACAATATGAATTCACTTTTTCTGCAACCTTACTTTTACAGTCACAGAGCCACTTCTGTGGGATGTGGCAATTCTGTCTGAGGTTATAGAAACCTCTTCCTTTCTCTTACTTCCCTTCTTGTCATTTTCTTGAACTGAAAGTGCCACACTTGTTTGGGCTTCTCAATTTCTTAAGAATCTGTATCCCTAAAAACCTTGTTGCCTTATCTTGCTATTTGTGTCTAATCTCTACTCCCATTTCCTCTGATTTCCCCATTGGTTAGCTAAATCTGAGACTGTTAACATGAGTCTCTACTAAATCTCATCAAATCTTTTCTGCTGCTTTTTTGATGTTTTATTTTTGTGTACTTTTCCATATATCTGTAAGACTAAATTTTCAGGTGGTGCTAGTTCTTATATGAATTTGAATCTGAGGTCTTTGCATTTTACCTTTGCTGTATTGAGTGCCTCCTACTTAGGTTTAATACAGCATATTCAGTAGACCTTCAACTTTACTCTAGACTCCCAGGGTGAGATTCACTTCTAACTTTACAAGCCTGCAATGGCAGCTGAAGAAGTTTTTTTTCTACAGAGTTGAGATCTATAGAAAGACTTGCTTTTCTGTGTTAACTATAAAAGGGGTCTTGATACCTGTTTTGGATGTCTGCATCACTAGGTAGCTCACTCTGCATTGCCTACACCTAAGGTTAGGTGTCATGAACTGTATATCAAGTATGTATATTCTCGAGAGTGAAAATGAACTGCTGGTTTGGTTGTGCTATGTGACAATTATTTTTTTCTTTCTGAAGTATTGTATTTTTAGAAGCAGGATTTCTTTTTCATGGGTATCCCAACAATAATTTTGAACAGCTTAATGAAAGAACTGAAGTAGATAATGGCCAAACTCTTCTATCACTGCATTTAGAACAAATGCATTTAGCGATTTTGCTTATTTCTCACTTTTCCCATGGAAGAAAGTTTTAAGTATTAAGCTCAGTGGGAGGAGGAAGGTATAAATTTATTGAGTTACAATTTTATTGTTGAATTAACAATATTATTTTAATTTTAATTTACAGGAAACCTGTTTACCTGTAAAACTCCAGCAATTGCAGATATTGTGATACTGGTAGATGGTTCTTGGAGTATTGGCAGATTCAATTTCAGGCTTGTTCGACTGTTCCTGGAAAATCTGGTTTCCGCTTTCAATGTGGGATCTGAGAAAACAAGAGTAGGTAAGGTGCCATATTTTTTTCTTAGGGTTTCTATAGCAATGTAAAAATTTCATTATTTCAGGATAGTTGACAGTTTAATGCTACTTATTTGTGCAAGACTCATCTTCACCTGAAACTAGGGCTTCTATCACAGGAGTAATCCTGCTGGAATGTATGTAGTATTAATTCCTCACAGTTTAATGTGATACTCAGCTTAAGTAAACTCTAATGCAGTGTCAGTGGAAAAGAAAAAAAGAGTGGAAACAGTCTTACTGATCTAAGTCAGCATTAGATCAAACCCGTACAGTTTAATTTTCAGAGGAAGAATGTGCCAGTGGATGGCTTTTATCATGGTTTAAACTGGCTCAAATGTTATATTTCTGTTCCGCTACTTGTATTTTAGCTTGTTCAAAAGCATATTAAATAAAATTGTTCTTTTTCAAACAACAATTTCTTGGAATCTTACTAAACACTGAAAAATTGTGTGCTCCTTCTTATTTACTTTCCTTAGCACTTGAAAGAAAGCCTTTGAAAATAAATTGAGGAGCTGCCATTCAGAACAACTTTATACTATTTTTTTGGCATTAAGCAATGCAATTTTTCTAGTATGGTAGCAAAGTTACTTATGGTAAGCTTACTGTGGTAAGCCAATGGTAACCAAATACATAAATTATAGATACTTGAAAAAAAAATGCTTTGTTGTCAAATGGCTTACCTAATTTCTGTTTCTTTAGGTCTTGCACAGTACAGTGGTGATCCCCGAATTGAATGGCATTTGAACGCCTATGGCACAAAAGATGCTGTTTTGGATGCAGTCCGTAATCTACCGTATAAAGGAGGGAATACATTAACAGGTACAGTGTATGTTTTAGCTTTAGTTCTTTTATTAAAAAACGTATTCTGTTGCACAGATGAAGAAGTGTTAGTGCTTATTATGAAGGGTAAAAAGGATAGGGATTTTGCAGCTTGCCAATGGATTTATCCAATGTCAGTGAAGTCTTCTGAGGTGCTTGTCTCATTGGCTTCACTGGGAATCTTTCTGCACAGGACAGGGTCTCATAAAATGTGCATGAACTCTCTCTGCTGGAAGTAAAGTCTTTTACCTGTTAGGAAGAAAATGCAAAATCCATTCACAATGTTCATGCACAGAGCTTTATTCTGGAGGAGGAAAGAATGTTGTTTTAATATCTGACAACTGGCAATAGTAACTTTTCAAATGATCACCTGGGGCTTTTAGATTTCCATTGACCTTTCAGTAGTTAGAGCACTGAAACCCCAGAAGACACTTAGTGATGGATAAATGGGGGATGCCTGTCAACCTGGGAAAAATACAGTCTCTGAATGCAATTCCAGTATCTTCAAAGCAGCAGTCAGTAATGTTGGCTGTCTTGCCAGCAGAATGATATATCCAAAGACCCAGACATAGCGTTAAGTAAATTGCCGCCTGCCTTTTTTTTTTTTTTTTTTTTTTTTCTTTTTTCTGGTGGGGAGGGAAGGGGAGAAAGAATGTGAAAGATTCTCCTCTTCTGCAACAGCCTTTATTTTGGTAGAAGGAGTGATTGCAGTGGGACAAAGGACAGATGGACTCTGCTATGATTCTAGGAATGAAATTACTGTGTGGTAGCAAGTAGTAAATTATCACAATTATTTTATATGGATGCTAGAAGAAGGTGAGTTAGTAACCTTTCTTGTGGGACACTGAAGAAAGTTTTCAGATAGGATCCCATTGTGACTTGTAGGTTTGTCCTGAGGAGTTGTTCTTCTTCCTTCCCTTTAAATAATTAGCAGTTATTAAAATCAGATTCTCCCTAAGCCTTATTTAACCTTTTCTTGAGCTTGTAAATTGGAAAAAACAAACAAACAAATTAAAGTAAGATTGTATGCAGTATGGGGATTTACTAAGCTATCCAGCACATGCTTTCATATAAGTAATGCAGTTAGAAGGAGAGGGGACTTCCTGTTCTAACTGTAAAGTAAGAGAGAAAAGACGATGCATTGACGGGAAGATCAGTTTAGTTTTCCATAGCAGTTTAAAATACATGGGTGGATCAAAAGGCTGCTAAAAATGAATGCCACCTTCTCTGTAGTTTAGGTTGCTTGTTGGAGTTTAATCTTTCAGTAAATAAATTCTTTTACACATTCTTCATTATGAGATTTTGCAGGATTTTTACACTGAGTGGAAAGACAAATACTGCAATATTAGCAAAATTAATGCACATTTTCCCCTCTTAAAGTCTTTTAAAATGTTGCCTTTTTTAGGACTTGCCTTAACTTATATATTGGAAAACAGCTTTAAGCCTGAAGCAGGTGCAAGACCTGGAGTATCTAAAATTGGTATACTGATCACTGATGGGAAGTCCCAAGATGATGTTATCCCTCCTGCTAAAAACCTACGAGATGCTGGCATTGAGCTGTTTGCTATTGGTGTGTATTCTGCATATTGCATCCCATTAGTCTCTGGTGTATTTGTATCTGTTGCCCTTTATAGTAAGGAAGTGTTCCTTTCTGTCTGTATCTGCTAAGTATCACTGTTAATTTAAGTCTTTAATATGTTTTCCAATTCATTGCTGCTGTAACTGGAATTTAGCAGTATACGTGGATGCTACATTAAGCAAGAGACAGCTGAAAAAATGCCAGTTGTGGTGGCAGAAATTAACATCTTGAAGTAATATCTTAACAACAGAGCAATCTGTAGTTGGTCATTAAAACAAATAGGACTGGATTTTAGTAATTTTTATCAATCCCTGTGTATACAAGAATTTTTTCTTTTTTGTTGCAAATATTTTCTGTATTTTTCTTTTCAATGAAAGGTGTAAAGAATGCAGATATAAATGAACTCAAAGAGATTGCCTCTGAACCTGACAGCACACATGTCTACAACGTTGCTGACTTTAACTTCATGCACACCATTGTTGAAGGTCTTACCAGAACAGTGTGCTCACGAGTAGAGGAACAGGACAAGGAAATCAAAGGTGAATAAGAAGCAAGATGTAATGTAACTTAATATGAACTTAATATGAACTTAGACCTACAAATCCTATTCCAAATATCTGCAATTCTAAGCTGGCTTCTGGCACTTGACTCATGCTGCATACTCTTCTGCTCACAGGAAAGTACATTGTCAGGGAAGTTACCTAACTAGGTGTGTTTTATTCCTGCTTTGATATCTTAGTTCTTTTGTCTTTATCTATGATAGTGGTAAATATTAACGTATTTGGTAGTACCAAAAAATATAAAAATATACATTCATTCTGCTATAACTGTTTCCAAGTGGTGGGTCAGGAATTTTTTTTTATAATACACAGTTTTGGGGTTGAATTACTTTAACAGTTGCACATGGAATTGTTACAATTGTGCTGTGCTTTCCATCTTCTAACTTACTGTTTTTATTCCCTCGCAAGTTTTCAAATTTTTAAACTATTAAGATTGCTTTGGTCCTCCCTGATGATGGATATTTTTTTTCTTTCTTCTTAAATACACAAAAATATATATTTCAGAGCATAAGAGAAGGTGGTGGTGAAAAAAAAATTTCTTATATAAAAAAACCTTCTCTGACTACAGTACTTTCTTGCTTTTCTGAACAGAAGAAGTGGCTGTGAAAAAACATTGCAATTTGCCAGGTCCTACCTGAGGAGATTCTTTCGGAAAGGATTCAGTGGATTTTGTTTGTATTGCTTGGTTTGTGATTCTTTAATATCACAGAAATGCAGAGTGATTTTTCAATAAGCTTGTAATATATATCAATAAGGAAGGCTGTCTCTCACACATTCTTCTACCTGTGTAGTGAAGAAGTGTGTATTATTAAGGCTTCATTCCATCCTTTTCCCTCTTTTATTCACCTGGAAACTGGAAGAAATACAGAATATTAGCTGTGTCTTTTAGGGGGAATAAGCATCAGATGGGAAATCAAGAGGGAGAGGATGGAAAAACCATAGAGAGATGATACATCTTTGTGGAAAGGAGTGATTGCCAGAGAAGATGACCATTGACTACATCTCTTCAAGCTGCTGACAGGCAGCATAGCTGTTTCCAGCCTGCAGAGGAGCACAGGAGGTCACAGCTGTATATGTACTTGGATGTTTTTCTTGACTGGAAGGAAAGCAACCTGAAAAAAAATCCCAGAAAGAAAGGACTTGAAAGGATGATGGAAGGAAGGACAGGAAGGCTTAGTTTTGTATTTTTGTCTATGTCATATAAAGGTTTATGAAAGACCAGGGAGGCTTAGTCCCAGTGAAAACTCCATGTGCAATACTGTACTCATTCTTAGTTCTTTGTTTCCATTGAAGATGACCTAAGTAACTGCAGTAGCCAATTATTTGATTTTCTGATGAGGAGTGATCTTTGGAGCTTCAGCAAATACAACAAAAAAATTACAATTTTGCAGAGGTGAATAAAAAATTGTGTTGTCTCTAACCTAGGAACAATTGTTGCTTCACTTGGGGCTCCTTCGGATTTGGTCACATCTGAGGTAACAGCTAGAGGATTCCGGGTTAGCTGGACCCATGCACCAGGCAAAGTGGAAAAATACAGGGTTGTGTACTATCCCACTCGAGGAGGACAACCAGAAGAGGTAACAGGAGGAGAAGTTTTCCAGAATTTTTTAATACAACAGCAAGAACTAGCCAGGCAGCAAATCCATGGTCTCATTTAAATCTGCCCTGAAATTCCCTATTTGGGCTCTGAAACCCGCTACAGAAAGGAGATATAGTCACATTGCATGGTAGTGAACGTTGGGTAGTAGCCAGGCTGCTTTTCTGTCATGCAATTTAAAGTAATTGTTCTATAACAATGAGCACTTTTTGAGGGTGAACTGCCTGCATTTTTGCTTACACATATGCTTTCTTGAACCAATTCTATAGACTTCCCCTGCACCATTCTGTTCACAAGAACAGAAGAGGTAGCCGCAGATGGTAAGCTGGATTTTCAGTTCTGAGAAAAAGTAATTCATAAAAGGAAGATGATACAAGTGCATATTTTGGGACACCTACAACTGGTCATTGAAAATTTGGAGAGAGGTGTTTATTTGAATAAGACAGGCATTTTAGAGCAGGAAAAAATGCAGTGTAACAAGCGCTTGGCTTCAGCTGACAACTTACAAAATTGAATGGAAAAGCAGAAGAGCCAAAGGATTTAACTAAGGATATGTTTTATTTCTTTTTGTACTAGAAACTTGTTTAGCATGGATATGTATTAATGTCAATTTGAAGTACTGTGTGTGTACATATGTAATACTAAAGGAATATTTATGATGATGCAGTAGTTCTATCCAAAAGTGCCCAATACACACTCTTAAGCTGTATTCCTTTATTTATCTAAGCAATTCCTGTGTTGTAAATGGCTGCCTGTATCAGCTAAACATTTTGATTACATATAAGTTGCTGTTCTTTTTTCAGACACATTACTGTACATAAAGTAGCAAAAGCAAATGATTTATGAATTGAACTTCAGTACATTGATTCTTAGATGCTGGTGTAAAAATTGACTGAAAGGAGAGTTGTTGATTTGATGGTAGTATAGTCAGTTTGCTTTATGCGTATTTAGCTGCATTTTCTTCTGAACAGGTTGTGGTAGATGGAAGCTTATCGACAGCAGTTCTGAAAAACCTGATGTCTTTAACTGAATACCAGATAGCTGTATTTGCTATATACTCGAATGCTGCTAGTGAGGGCCTCCGTGGAACTGAAACGACACGTAAGTATCCCTACCGTGTTTGTTATGGATTTGACTGCATTTAATCACACTGTGGAAGCATTAGTCTTTCTGAAAAAGGAATACAGAAGGGAGTCTCTTCCAATTTAGCTTCTTTTAATGCATTTGCCTTACATTCATTTATCTTTGAATTAATTCTGTGCTACGTTCCTAAGTACAAATGCTCTGTGGATATTTAAACACTGAGAAAGGTTTTATCTCTGGGCTGAACTTTGAAGTCAGTTGTATTGAACCCTAAATTAGAATGTTTCCACACTTTGGGTGCAGAGCCAAGCTTTATAAATTAGGTTTGTGGCTGAAGATGATCTCATGACTGGAGGATTAGGTGGGACCAGAAACACCTGCATGTGATTCCCACCAGTGCCAAAGATTTCAAGGTAACTTCTGTAAGTTCCTTCCTTAATGATTCAGTTATTTTCTGTCTGTAAAACGGTGACTTGGGATATTGTTAGAATGAATACATTTGCAGTTTGGAGTTCTATAATGAAAACTGTACTAGTACCTGAGACAATGTGCTATTGATGACTTCAATTTTATGTATTTGTATACAAAATAGAGTTACTTTTTTAGTAAACATGACAGTTATTATAAGAATGAAAGTAAAGAGTAACTTTTTAGTTAAACTAGGACCCAGGAAGTCAATATGTGATAAATAAATAGCTGGTATCTGCTGGAAGAACAAAACAGCAGGGTTCAAGCAATCTAGAAGATTTCTACAGTGCTTTGACAATGACTTCCTGACACAAGTGATCAAGGAGCTAGCAAGAGAAGGTGCTCTGTTGTAGCTGATACTTAAAACCAAGGAAGAACTTACGGCAGGTGTTTAAAGTCACAGGTAGCTTTGGCTGCAGTGAACATGAGATAGTGGAATTCAGGATTCTAAGAGGAAGGAGGAGTGCAAAAAACACGACCACAACTCTGGATTTCATGATAGCAGTCTTCAGTCTTATCAGACACGTGGTTGGAAGAATCCCAAGGGTTATAGCCCTGGAGAGAGAAGGGGGATCCAGAATAACATCTTGATACCCAACGATCACATTCTGCAGGCTCAAGAAAGATCATATTGATAAGCAGGAAATAAAACGAAGGTGACAGGAGGCTGGCATAGGTAAGCAAGGAAATCCTAACAGAACTCAGACATAAAAAGGAAGTGTATAAGAGATGGAAGAAGAGGCAGGTGACCCAGGAGAAATATAGAGTTGCTGTCTGATCTTGAGGAGTTAAGTTTAGGAAAGCAAAGGCCAACCTGGAGCTGAACCTGGCAAGAAATGTGAAGAGCAATAAGAACAAACTCTACAAGTGAATAAACAGTAAAAGGAAGACTAAGGAAAACATGGGCCCACTCCTGAATGGGACAAGGGGACCTTGTGACAAAGTGGAAAACACTGAGGTTGATCTTTACTGGTTAAAATGGCCTTCAGAGATCCCAGGCTGCTGAGATCAGTGGGAAAGTCTGGAGAAAGGAAGACTTACTTTCATTTGAAGAGTACCAGTATAGGGAGCACTTAAGCAAACTGGACACGCATAAGTCCACGGGACTGGATGGACTACATCTGTGAGTGCTGAGGGAGCTGGCCTATGTCATTGTGAGGACTACCTCGGTTATCCTTGCTAGGTCATGGTGACTGGGATAAGTTCCTGAAAACTGGAAGAAAGCAAATGTTAATCCTTTGTGAAGCAGGATCTGGGAAACTACAGGCTGAGCATTGTCACCTCAATCCCTGGAAAGGTGATGGAGCAACTAATCCTTGAAACCCTTTTCCAAACACATGAAGGACAAGGAGGTGATTGGAATTAGTTAGCATGGATGTATGAAGGGGAAAGCATGTCTGACCTCATGCATTTCAACAAAGGGAAGTGCAAAGCCCTGCCCCTGGAGACCAATAACCCAATGCATCAGTACACACTGCGGGATGACCATCTGAAAGGCAGCTTTGTGGAGAAGGACCTGGGGGTCTTGGGAAACAATGAGCTGACTGTGAACCAGCAATGCACCTTTGTCACAAAGAAGGTCAAACGCCTCCTGGATTGCGTTAGAAAAGGATTGCCAGCAGGTTGAGGGAGGTTGTTCTTGCCCTCTGCTCAACACTGATGAGACCACACCTGGATGCTTGGTCCTGTGCTGCGCTCCCCAATACAAGAGAGATGTGGACTTACTGGAGTGAGTCCATAAGGATGATTAGGGCTTGGAGCATCTTTCATGGAAGGAGAGACTGAGACAGCTATGGCTCTTCAGCCTTGAGGAGAGAAGGCTTAGGGTGATCCTATCAATATACAAAAATCCCAGATGGGTGGGAATGAAGAAGAGGGAGCCAGACTCTTGTCAGTGGTGCCCACTGACAGGACAAGAGCCAATGGGCACAAATTAAAAAAACTATGAAATTAAATATGAACAGAAGAGATGATTTTATAGTGATCTTGGTCAAACACTGAAATAGGTTGTCCAGAGAGGCTGTGGAGTTTGCATATCTGGAGATATTTAAATCCCAACTGGACATGGTTCTGAGCAACCTGCTCCTGGTGACTCCGAACAGGGAAGTTAGCTGGACTAGATGATCTCAAGAGGTGCCTGTCATCCTCAATGGTCCTTTGAATTCTGTGTTTGTGCTTCCCAATCTGAAAAGAAAATAAAACAGGTTAATATAAAATTACTTGAGACTATTTTAGTTTCAAGTCTCCCAGAATGTCATCTGTAGCCGTGTTATACCCCATAACACAGTGTTAGGACCTGTTAAATGTATTGAGACAGAGAGAACAGTCACGTACTAAGCCAACAGGATTGTTTTGTATTGCACCTGGTATTCCTTTGAAGTCACCTAGTCAAGTTCTGACGGAGCTCAACCCTGCTGGCTTTCTGAGATCTGATCAGATCACACCCCGAGGTCATGCAGCATCAAGCATTTTATACAGCTGTCTTTGATAGTGTGTTGGAAGTAATAGTCTGACATGTGCAAGTATTAATCACTTCACATAATAAAATACCTGCAATTTGAAAGTATTTTTTACTGTGCTAATGGAGAACTATGGAAAATTGCAGTTTAAATTCCTGCCTTTTTGTGAGATACTGACAGATTAAAATAGCCACCAGTCACATCTGTTCATATAGAACATTGAAAATAGCCTACAGCTATGTGAAATCTAAATAGATACATTCAATGTGTGTAATGTACAGATAATTAGATAGGTTTCTGATTTAATAGTAATTTCTAACTTGAAATAAGTATGAAATGCATTCACATTTTAATTTGATGCAAATATATTTTTACAAATTTTAATTTATTCCAGTTGCTTTTTAGTAGGTTTAATTTATCCCTATGTTACCAGAGTATTAGGATACTGTGGTAACTGTCCAAGAAGCAAATCAACATTAACTACAGGATATTTATGTTTGAGATTCTGAGCTCTTCAGCTGAAGATTCCAGTAGAAAACCTCTTGCTTAATTTCCAGTCACCTCTTTGTTAATTATTATTTATATTGCCAAAGTATCTTAGAGTTTCTGTTGAGAGTTAAAAAAAAAGTAATAAGAGTTAGAGGATGTTTTTCTTGTATATTTTTACACTCAAAGGAAGGAAAAAGACAGGTGATGAGTACTTTGTCTGTGATCCTTAGGCAGTTTGATTAGGAATGAGACAATGTGGTAGAAAGTGCCTTCAGAATATCTCAACATGTACTTCTGTTCTGTAGGTATCAGAGGTCTGAGTGGTGCTCCGAGGAAGGACACTGAAGTACATTTGAAAATTTTTGTGGGTAGTTTCTCCCTATAATTAGAGCAATTATAGGGAGCAATTGTTGAGAATTCATGGGAATAGAAGTCAACACATCAACAAAGGTTTAAATAGGATGGAGGCAGGCTTCAAAATGTTTGGAAGTGAAGACAGATGGGTAACCTGGAAGTGGAAATGTAAAGAGAGACCTGGTTTGAAGTTTTGCCCACTTTTACAGACCTGAACAACAGACTGAATGAACAGCCTCAATGAACAAGAAAGGACTAGACTGGCGTGTTTAGTACATGGGAAGTTGAGAGTTCTGTTAGAGCTTGTTGAACATTATGTAATAGATATGCCACTCCTTGGAGATGTCAGCTAGACAGGATGCAAACTTTGTTTGGGCAAGGAGATTAGAGAAACCGTGAATTGCTAGCATTCTAATTGGAACTGGTTGCTGAATCTGTGTTTGCAGATTAGATTCTTCAGAAACATGCAAAGCAGAGCGTTGTAGAGGCTTAACATCCAGCCTATTACATTCTTTCTGAGTTGCTAATAAGAAAGGTTTGATATCAAGTACTAATTGCCTTCTGGTTTTTTTCAGACTCTTTTGAGTCATTTTAGGGACTATTGTCAGTGTAGAAGTTCCAAAGAAGCAGCCAAAGTTCCCCTATATCTCTCCAGTGACTGGATATTTTGGTGGGTTCCATCAATGATGTAACAGCACTGGAGAGGTCTTGGGATGTTATTCCAAGAGAGCATAAAAGTAAGAACAATCAGAGAAGTGCAAAATACTACTCTAAAGAGTTACAGAAATACAAAGAAATATTCGGGAACCCAGATTGGTGCTGTGTTCTTGTATCAGTGACTTAAATTCACAAGTAAACCTCATAATAATGTTTGAATTTCACTCAGCCTGCTTAGTTGTACTCACCAGGTTAGCATTCACCATGATTTGCAATGAATGATCTTGCCCTCGTTTCCATAATCCTACTGACATAAGCCTGGGAGCCAGTTTGGACAGTCCAGGCCTTAAATACACAACAGTTTGTAGTCAAAATATTTTGACATGTGCATTGTGCTCATTCAGGGTTTCCTCCAGGGTGTCCTACCTCATGGCTGTCGCTTCCATGCTCTGACTTGGGAACTATTGCCAGAAAGAGCCACCTCTGGGGACTGCTACTTGTTCTTAATAGGAACCGTGCCCATTCTTCCATAGCCAGTGGCCATCCTCCTGGAGATCAGGGACAGGGAAGGGTGAGATCTGAACAGATGATTTGATGCTTAAAGAACAGAAATCCTCCCGTTTGAAATGTTCAAAGACATTTAGGACAAAGAGTTGAAATGCTTGGTAAGGGGTAACCCTGCTCTGCTTTAGAATTGGTTAGGTCATCATTTCCTTGTTTCTCTAATTCTGCGTTCTTTTGTGTACTAATCAGCTCTTCATAGTCGTGGCATACAGACTGCACTTCCACGCCTGGCAATAGCTATCTTCCTTTGTGTTTCCTGGGGTAAAATAAACTGCTTGAAAAATAGCTGGTTGTTTAAGTGAGATCACTGAAGTGTCTGTCTCTTGTTCCACTGTAGTTGCCTTGCCAATGGCATCAGATCTGCAATTGTACGATGTGTCACAGAGCAGCATGAGAGCAAAGTGGAATGGAGTAGCAGGTGCCACAGGTTACATGATCCTATATGCTCCCCTCACGGAAGGATTGGCAGCAGATGAGAAGGAGGTGATGTATTGTGCTTTCATTTGAACAGAATTTATTCAAAACATAAATCTTTAAAAGAATAAACTAGTACATCACCTTTAACCTTCAACTTGATCAGCAAATACTTTGGGTTTTTCTTCCATGACTGCCTTAGGTACTGTATGTGTTTCAGACTATGAATAAAGTGCAAGTATCAGTTGATTATTTTTATGTCATTGCCGTAAAAATGCAACACTTTCAGCTGAATTTGAGTGACACTTTTGAAATTATATATGAGCTGATACTGTATCATATAAAAGTAGCACTCAAAGGAAGAAAAAAATAAAGTAAAACTAACTTATTTTCTAAGTCTGTTATCAGAAGAATATGAAGTTTAGCCTTTGTTCATATCAGGACCTTTAAAAGTAAATAAAATTTGCAGGTGTGACCTTTATTGGTTTTCTTTTAGTTCTGCTCAATGTTTATTTTAAAATATAAAAATACTAACTTCCATCAAAAGAGTTTTTAGAAATATTTTTAGAAGGAAAAGTAGGTGGGACAAGGTAAACTCCAGTCCTCTGTCACTAAAATAGTAAACCCAATAGACTTTTCTAAAGTTGCTAGCATAGTTCTAATGGAACTTCTGGGCTAGGATTTAAAAGTTTGTGCTCAAGTTTCTATATGCATAATTAAGATTATGTACAACATCTCTGTTCAAGCAAGAACACTAAAAAGCATGCAGGGGCATGTGAACTTGTGGAGAGTGTAGGAAGCTACTGAAAGCTCGTATAGACGTGCTCTCTGCTAAATGAGTGGCTGTGAGCACTTAATTCTGTTAAAAATGGGGCCTCCCTGAAAACTAGCTGATTCAGGAGGGCTGAGCCTTACCCCAGAGAAAGACTTTTTTGCAGTGGATAAGTCAGTCTGTGTTAATGTGACTCTCAGTGAAAAGTAGAGGAGGAAAATGATACAAAACTGAGCCTCAATGTGCACAGAAATCAATTCCTCCTATGAAATTTCAGTCCTGTGATCAAAGATGAAACAAGATGTAGCTGGGAACGAAAAGGTCTTAGTAGCTGCATGTTCTAGAGAGCACTGTTTTGCCATCATTAATGTGACCAGTTACGTTTAAAGTCCTTTTACCTGTATGTTGGCTTTTTGCTATTGGACAATTTTGTTATTTTGATTATTGTGCAAAATCCCAACATCTGGGGCCAGGTACCACCGGCACAGTATCAGACAAATGCTCAGCAGAGCATTTGATCACATATCTAATTTCAAGTGTGTAAATATTATCCTCCCCATCATGAGCTAATTCAGAAATAACGTGGGTTTTTTATTATTCGTGGTGTGTTTAGATAAAAATTGGGGAGGCCTCAACAGATCTTGAACTGGATGGACTACTGCCAAATACAGAATATACCGTGACGGTTTATGCCATGTTTGGAGAAGAAGCTAGTGATCCCCTTACAGGACAAGAAACTACATGTAGGTAGCACATATCTATATTCACTTCAGTGTTAATAAAACTTCAGAATGGTCTTTGCACAGATTAGAGCAAACATCTGATTTTAAAATCTGGTTTGAACAGTCCATAGGGCAAAGCCTTAACTGTACTTAAGTTTCTCAGTGTGAATGCTTAATTTATAGAGGCTGAGGATGTGAGTTTCTACAAAGCATCTTGGTTTTGGAACAGGATTGTGAACTCTTCTCTCCTGTTGGTAGTGGTACTATGGATATCCCTGTTGGTAGTGGTACTAGGTACCACTATATATCCATAGTAGTAGAACTACTGAAGGTTTTCTGAACTTGCTGAAGGTGAACGAAGGTCACCACATAGAGCTAAATTGAGACTGCTCTGTTTAGCCTCCAGTAGCCAGAGAACCAGGTGTGTCAGGGAGCCTGCTCAGATGAAGTTCATTCCTCTGGCACGGTAGTTGTACAGATGGAAAAGAAGCAAAGAGAAGATTTCTGTCCAACCCCTGCTCCCTAACATCTGGTAAACGAAGGGTTGGAAAGTGCACTCATGATAATGATAGATGGTGTGTTTTTCATAAGCAGGAAGAATTTTGCCAGCTAAATTCTGTCCTCTGCTAACTGTGCACAGCACTATATGTCAGCTCTCTAAATAGCCTCAGCATTTGGAAGACAAAGGAATTGAAAATAAGTGATTGTGCTGCCGGGTTATTTCTGGGACTGCATTCAGTGACATCTCTATTTCTCCCAGCAGTGGAGTGATTGCTTCCTCTTGTTCTATGTTCCTGGCATGAGTAAGACAGCGTGAAAGTGACTTACATTTTATAGGTGAGAGAAGTTGAGGCATGCAAGTGCTAAGAAAAAGAAGGGCCAGAGCAGTTGCTTGTAAGGTCAGCAAGTAGTGGTGGAAGAAGCTCTAGGAATGTTGTTTGAACTGGGTCACTCTGAGAAGACAGTTGTAGACAGACAAGGGCCAATAGTGAACTACTGCAACCTGGGCTTGTTTGTGAACTTGAGGCGAGTGCAGAAGATTCTTAATACTTGGAGAATAAAATCTTTGGCTCTTTGTCCTTCTGTTCCTTTCTCGCTCTCTTTGTGTTTCACTTCTTGCCCCCCCCCCCCCCCTCTTCTTTTTTTGGTCAATATCTGCCCAATATCTGGTTTTCATTTATCCTAAACAGTAGTTTACGTAGTTTATGACTGTGCCAGCCTGAATCCACTTCATGTCATATGATCTTGGAGGCTACACAGCCCTAAACCTGGCTAACACATTGGGTGGAAGATTGCATGCAAATTCCAGATACAGATACAAGCTGAAGATTCATGACTGCAGACTGAGACCACAGATGCTAGTAACATACGTTAGTCAGCCCATCATCACTGCTGTTACCTGACCAGAAAAAAACCAAAACTAACTGGGCTACAGCCTTCATTTATTTTTAGGGAGACTCAATGCAGCCAACTCTGACTGGTCTTTAGCACTGTAATATGAGAGAAGATTGATTCTACCCTTCCATATGCAGCTATTCAAATTCGCCCTCTTCTAGTGGGTCATTCTGGGAGGAAAGAAACCTCTTGGTGACCACACCTGTCCCACATGGTCAGCGTTCAATGGTAATATATTTCCTGTCTGGATTCAGATTTAAGCTATTTTTTTTTTTTTACTTAAGTTGTTTGGTGTTTTGTTTTTTTTTTTTAATTGTGATAGTTTCTGGCTCCAAACTAATAAACAGGCTACTTAGCATTTTCTTCCTGGAGCATATATCTGCCTGAAGAGTGATCTGCTTGATTTGTTGTAGCATTAGGTGTAGTATCTGATATTCTGTATTTAGTAAATGATAGATTCTACACATTGTGTCATCTTGGTTACTGTAGGAAAACCTTTCTCTGTGCCAAACAGAGGCATGACCAGCAAGCTCATTCTGAGGTGGTGTTTCTTTCTGGGGCCAGTATTTATCTAAGACTCACTGTAAATATCACATAACTGCCTGTCTGGTTGAGAGCAACATTGTCAGGAGGTTGGTTCCAAAAGGAAAGGACTGGGACTGAAGCATTCTGTGGTATGGCCTGGATGGTGAAATGAAGTGCATTCCATGACTGACAGAAAGTAGAAAGGAGAGCCAGCACGTGATACTCTCTTCACTAGACTCAGAGGAATATACTGAATGCCAGAAAGTGTGGCAAACCCATCTAATGCAATTCCAACGTGTTCCTGTCTTCTCTCTTCTCATAGCCAAGCTGACTTGGCTGTTCCTAAGCTGGTTAGGTGTTTGCTTGCAGATTCTGAGTCAATATATGGCCTGGCTAAAAATCCCACATAAAGCAGGGTTTTGGTTTTTTTATCTGCTGCTTTTTCCCATATGTTCTTGTGTAAGAGAAACAGCTTCTGAAGTGCTGATATTTATGTGTCCACATGGATTGGTGAGGAGTGTGTGTGTGAAGGCAGGATGGACAGAAAGGTTTCACAATTCAGAGAAAATTAGCAGATGTTGGGTTAAGGTAGAACCTACTGCTGAGAGTAACAGACAGCACAAATCACTTTCCCTGGTGTGACAGAAAAGTGGATGCAATCTCAGACTCACTCTTGCATGACCTCGTTTTCCTTCAGCTTATGGCAGTTAAAGAATATATAGTATATAAATATGCCTTTAACCAGTGTTGCTGTTGGGAAAGGGTTTCTTTCTGTAATGAAAGAGGCAAAGTTAAGGAGAGGTAAAAAAGACAGATCTTTGAAGGTCTTCTGAGCTAGTTATGCATTTTGGACAAACTCACCTTTATGTCAGGGACTTTTAGGATTCAGAAAGTTTTTTTTTTGCCAAAATGCTCGTCATTAAATACTTCTGCTGGGTACTCATGGAAAACAAATGCATATAGGCTGAAGATGTAATTGAATTAAATAAATTCACAAATACAAACACAAGTTTATTGCAGGTATTGTGTAGGCTAGATCTTGCTATGATGTCTGTGATGAACAATAATGTAATTTCTTCCTTTTTCTGTATTAGTTTAGATGCACTTAGCATCTGTTTCAGCAAAGAGCTAAGCCATTTTTACCTGGCTTTAAGTATTGTGTAGCTCCATTGCAGTAGGTCTTTTAATATAAGTATTGGTGGTATAAATTTTTGAATGGAAAACGTGGTGTTTATTTTCAAGACATGAATAAGTTCAGAGCTAAAACCTGGAATCACTTTCATGGTTTTATTTCTTTTCTTTTCAAGTGCCTCTAAGTCCACCAGCAAACTTGAAATTTTCTGATGTTGGACACAGTAGTGCTAAGCTAACATGGGATCCTGCTTCCAAAAATGTAAATGGCTATCGCATCATGTATGTTAAAACAGATGGAACAGAAACCAATGAGGTAAATCATTAGGATCTCTCTTCCATTAATCAGTCTTGGACCCCCCCAAACTTCTGTAATTATTATGTGTAACTTTTATAAACAAAAGCTACCTTGCAAGCTGTGACAAAAGATTTGCTAGAGAATTCTGAAACTTACTGCAGGTAAGAGTTTGCTCTAGTGTTTGGTACACATTTGAAGTGGACCATATGTTTGGGGTGGGGTGGGGTAACCAGTACTCTGAACTTCTTGCATACCAGAACAGTCATTGCTGGCATACATAATCTGAAGGAAACTACTCAAGTGAACAACATTTTGTAGGTGCAGGATCTTGATTAAATGCATGGTATGGGAATACTTCTTCTTGATTCAGTCTAGATAAAAAGGCTTTCGATAAATCATATGTCATAGACTCAAGCTCATTCAAAAAGACTATCCGATGACTTCACCACATTTTCTTAACATTTATTGCTTTAATTATATATCAAAAAGTCTTTTCCTGAAAATAGGATTTGGCTTGAACAGAGTGATAAGGTGATACCAAGATGTTCTAACTTACTCTTGCATTTAATAATTTACTTACGCAATATTTAGTTATGCCTTGTTACTAAAGGTGCTTTAGAATAATTTTTAGCAGCCTGAATTCTGTGATAGAATGAAAAAGGGGACAGAATGATATCAATACAGAAATCTGAAAAAAATACAGAAGAGGTTTTAAAAAAATAATTGCAGTAAACAGGTCCAATTATTAAAACAGTCCAGATCCCTTACAGAATAAGTTTTCATGGATAACTTAGCTCTCCAAAAAAGTCTTTAATAGTTTTTATGTGTAAGTATGTTTCTTCTGGGACATATCTGGTCTTTCATCCGTACAAGATGGAGTATCTGTATTAAACCTGAAGAAACTCTTCCCAAGTTTAGAAAAGTAAATACCTGCCCAAAGTTCTGTGTCTTTTCTTTCTGCTAGGTGCCTTAAAATTTAAATTAGAAATCACTTGACCTCTTCCTATGTATTACCCTTAATATAGATAATACATGTGTCTGTATTCATCACAATGGTATTTGAACATCTCGGGCTTGTGGTAATATACTTTATAGTGTAAGTGAACATTCAGCAGGTTTTTATCTACCTCTCAACTTTTCCTTTATGTCTGTTCAAAGAGGAGATGGCATTTTTTTGTTTGCTCTGTATTCGTAGCATTTCCCCTGTGGTGCCAAGCTAATGTGACACTGAATAATTAGAGTGCTAAACTGTCAGTTTATACAGCTTCCAGTTTTATATCCCCAGCAAAGTCATATTAACTGCAGCCTGGATAGAGACCAGATGAAACTGTCATTTAGTCTCTTGACAGATGTTAAACATAATGGTCTCTGCAATGATTATCCATGAGAAGGGACTGGATTCAACTGCCCAGAAAGTTCCTTCCCCTTCAGGGTTCCTGAACACACAGTGCTGATATGTTAGCTAATGAGTTAGAATTATGGTTTATCCCCAGCCAGCAACTAAACCCCACACAGTCACTTGCCCCTGGGGGAACGGGGGAGAGAATCAGAAGGGTAAAAGTGAGAAAACTTATGGGTTGAGCTAAACACAGTTTAATAAGGTAAAACAAAAGCTGCGTGCGCAAGCACAGAAAAGCAATGAATTGATTCACCGCTTCCTATGGGCAGGCAGGTGTTCAGACATCTCCAGGAAAGCAGGGCTCGGTCATGCATAAAAGTTACTTGAGAAGACAATCCCATCACTCCAAATTTTCCATCTGCTGCCTCCTCCTTCCCGCAGCTTTATATGCTGAGCATAACAACATACGGTATGGAATATCCCTTTGGTCAGCTGTCCTGGCTGTGCCCCCTCCCAGCTTCTTGTGCAGCCCCAGCCTCCTCGCTGGTGCGGTGGGATGAGAAGCAGAAAAGGCCTTGCTCAGCAATAATGAAAACATCCCTGTATCATCAACACTGTTTTGAGCACAAATCCAAAACAGAGCCCCATACTAGCTACTGTGAAGAAAATTACCTCTACCCCATCCAAAACCAGCACATTCTCCACGCCTTACTCCATACCATTTACGTCATGCTCAGCTCCCACACTATCCATTACATCCTCATTACCCACCACTCCCTTTCCCATCCTTTGATATAATACACAGATACAATTCCCTTAATCTATGGATGACCCCTGTAAAATGTCTGTAAAATGACCACAGAATGGCCATGGAGTTCATTTAGTCCATGACTTTGGGCTCCATCTGTTGTGGTGGTGACTCGGGGCAGGAGAGGTGTTGTGTTGTGTGGAGTTACTGGGCACCAAAGCCAGCTCAGGTCAGGTCACTGCTGCACTTGCGCTGCTTCTTGTAAGGCCTGTCCACTGGTTCAGGTGGTTGCTGCTATATTGTTCCTATAACATGAAACTCAGATCATGGGTTACAACCATTTAAAGGTATTTCCATTACAATCTCCACCCCTGGTCCCTTTAGGCCACATTATAGGTTTAGCTGCAGTGAACTCCTCCCCTTGCTCCTAGCCTGGAGGCTTACTAAGGCTGAATTCTCCTTTTCCCTAGTTTGTTGTAAACAAAATTTTCTTTTTCTCTAGTTTGTCTATCTTAAGTGATTTTATCAGCTTTTATGGCCCCAAAATTACACTTGTTCATAGTTTCACAGAATTTCTTTACTAATTACATGACATTCTCTTTCTGTGTCATTATTACCCAGCAGAATTTCAGACACTGATAATGTAAAGCGTGTGATCAATATCTATTGCAAATTATGCTTTCTCTAGGAGGAGGTTGGTCATGTTTCAACCCATACTCTAAAAAATCTGGCATCCCTTACAGAGTATACTGTTGCTATTTTCTCCCTGTATGATGAAGGACAATCTGAACCACTTACTGGCAGCTTTACCACAAGTGAGTATTGCTGAACTTTTGAAGGGTTTCCAAGAAGA
The DNA here is from genome assembly GCF_015220075.1 of Falco rusticolus. Taxonomy (NCBI): domain Eukaryota; kingdom Metazoa; phylum Chordata; class Aves; order Falconiformes; family Falconidae; genus Falco; species Falco rusticolus. Next base: position 18,998,796 of record NC_051189.1, on the reverse strand, counting down.
ATTTTTATACTCTCTTTACTTTACTGGAAAGTAAGACCAGTAACAGCAAGTGTCTGTGACTGAATTCAGATATATGGAATGCTTTCTGTTATTTTCATTGAGTTTTCAGCTTCTTTTCTCCTTTATTATGGGGCCAAGTGCATCCTCGTTCATGGGAGTAGCCTTTTGACATAATGAAAACATTTGTGTGGATAAGGTTCATTAAGTCTTTCCACATCTTTTATTGTGATTAGGTAGAAAGCATTTGTCTTCCCAGCTTTCTGAAGCATCATTCCATGTGATGGCATTTGTCTTTCCAGCTGAAGTGTGATCAGTTTTGAGTCATACATTTAACCCAGTGAACTATCTAGGCAATAAAGGGTAGAACCTTATATACATACAGAGAAACTGGAACACCAAAAGACATTTAAGGCTTCTGTAGTCGTTTAGCACTGTTATAGTTGTGCAGAACTGTAACTGTAGTTCTGCACTAATAACTGATGACACTTATTAATGTTTTCTAACACAACAATGGGAAGAGAAGGACTTTGAGAGAAGAGAAACATGAGGTGGAAGAGGGAGAACACGCATGTATGGAACAAGAGGTTGATATGTGTAAGCTGCAAATGGAAATGCACATAGAATCTCTGGAAATCTCCCAAGAGATTGGGAATTTGCTTTGAGGTAGTGGAAAAGAAAAGAGCATGGTGCACAGAGCTCTGAGCAAAGGAGAGGGACCGGAGGGTTGCATGGAGCTCCTTCATTGGAGAGCAGGCAAAGACTCTTGTCCAGTTAGAGCAGATAAAGAGCATGTATTGTGCATATTCCCCTCCCCCACTACAAACCCCCTTCCCTAAGTACAAATAAGTGTGCAAAGAATTCCATAGTGCCTTTGTTATCTGCCTCCCATGTTATACCCTTTGTGACAAACTGCAAGTAAAATCGTACATGCTTGAGATTGCCATCTATGCAAGTAGCAGAGAATAATTTACTCTCACTTTTCTTTGCATAAAATTTTGCAGAAAGAGTTCCAGCTCCCCAGCATCTGGAAATTGATGAAGCATCGAGAGATAGTTTTAGGGTCAGCTGGAAGCCCACCTCATCAGATATTGCTTTTTACAGATTGGCATGGATTCCTTTGGAAGGGGGGGAAGCTGAAGAGGTGAGTTGCCTTGACTTCCTGAGGGTATGAAATGGAAGAGAGAATTCCATTCTGAAGACACCTATGTCACAACTTTTACCAATTAAATATGGCTAATTGGCTTACAGAAAAATCTACTCCACTGCAAAGCTCTCTAAAGCAAACTCAAACCAATATTCCAGTTTCTTTTTGAAGAGGACGTGGGGAGAGAAGAGTTCTTTTGTGAATAATCAATCTAATCTGTAATGTGCCAACTGCTGTAGAACTAGCATGGCTTTTGATGCTACTTCAATTTTTAGAGGTTCGTGACCTTCACTTTGCTGTGAAGACGACGTTAGCTGCAGAGCAGCTATATTGTCACATAAAGATTGATCCACATTTGCCTAATGTGCTGGCCACAGTAAACATGCCTGCGAAGCCTTAATTACATAATGTTGCAAAGGGAAGAATTTACACATAGCCAATTTATTATATTGTTCCTTTATTCCTCTCTGTGGTTCTTTGTCTTTTCTCCCACCTCATGCTGTATTTTTTGCTCTAGGCCCTTACGTGTTTTCTCCACAATGCCATTTTCATCGGTCTGAATTTTTAAATGATTTTTCTTTTTTTTTTTTTTTTCATTTTCCTGTTCTATTCTCTTTTTCCAAGTAGAATAAGACAGACACTTTCTCTCCCTTTCCCAAACTTTCATCTTTCGTAGTCTGTCTCATTTCCTTTTCCCTTTCTTTCTTTATTTACTCATTATTTTGGCTTCTTTTGTACTCCTCAGTCTTTAATGACTCTCTCAAACATCTTGCTTTCTTGGCATCAGCACTGTGAGGAGAGGCCACATCTGCAAACTGTTTATCTGGATACAGAACTCAGTGGGGAAGATGACATTTTGCACCTGGCCTGAGGTTTCATGCATCTTTTTGTCATCCATTAGCGCACAAAGCAGTCATTGCAGCTTAGGTTATGCGGCATTTTTTCTGTAAATTTAGCCTGATTCTTTCCCCCTTTCACCTAGTGAGAGGTAGTCATGCAAGAAAGAAAGAAATTACAAGAGTGAGCTGGGAAAACAAGGAGCTGGCAGATGAGTGAGTGGACACAGGTCATCCCCTAGCATTTTCTCCTGCAGTAGATGAACTGATTTTTTTTCTGTTTAAGTTCCACCAAGTAGCTGTCAGTGAATCACTTTAAGCCATATGCATTTTTAAGTGAGATTTATGCTGTGTTCTTTGAGTGTGAGAATAAATGATCAAGAAATATTTGAACTGTTAAGGTTCCACTTGTTTGTTGTATTCATTAAGAACTGCTGGAGGCCCTAATACTTTAGTACATCGAAATATTAAAAATACCCAAGCTGCTTTCTTGTTCTCCTTGCATGACCTCTCTAATGGGGTCAGGCCTAGGATAGCACAATACCTCCAGGCTATTGCCTCTTAAAGCTTCTTTCCCAGCTAAGCGATCAGTCATGCAGAGAAATGACATGCACTCCCTCTGTCTTTCTCCCAAGACCCAACTTGCCAATTAGCTGAGTGGGGTCAGGGGGTGGTGGTGAGAATTACACACCTCTCGGCTTCACCCACACTGCTGATGGGTGAGGAGCATTTAGTGGGGCATTAACACTAAAAAGCCAGAATAAATTTAAGAGTGATCTTTTATTTTTTAGGTTACAGTAGAGAATGCATCCTGCTATACTCATATGCTTGTTACTATTCTTGCTTCTGTTATTTGTCCTCTCTGCTTGGAAATTCAGTACTTTGTGGGGTTTTTTTGTGGTCTTCTCTGTGGGCTAAATTAGCGGGGAACAGAGGGTGATGGAAGCGATGCTTAAGAAAGTATGCCAAAGTTGTGTGTGAGATAATAACTATGTACAGATATTTTATAATGATTTGATGCACGACTAGAGGCTCTGGGGAATTAGAAAGGAAGGTATTACTTATACCTACTTAGTATACAGCTAGACTCGCTCAAGCTTGTTTCTGAAATTTTCCCAAGAGAACCTGTGCCAGAACGTGTGTAGTGTGCGATGCCTAATTCATTACTTGATAGTTGTAGAAGACATGGTCCCAACTCATTTCTTTCTGCTTTTGTTTTCCGTATCTGAGTTCAGAAGGTCTGTGATTGTTTTAGGTCCCTCTTCCCCAGGACCAACTCAGGAAATCTCCTGCGGTAATTAAAAGAATAAAGTGTGAATCACTGTTTCTGCTAACTGCAGTAGTAGGTTTTATGCAGTACATATCTATTGTTTGATTTCCATTATAAGTCTTTGATTCTGTGTGTACAGTGGCCACCTTTAAAAATTTGCCAGCGTTAACCTAGAGAAAGGTTGTTTTATTGTAGGATCTGTCTGCGGAACCTAAAAATTATTCCCAGAACCAGTCAGCCCATTTCACCAGACTTGCTGCTTAGGCTCCTTGCGTTCTGCTTTACAGTTCCTTTAGCTCCAACTCCTGCCTATCTGTTGATTCCTTCCAATAAAATAAAGACACAAAAATCTGAAGTGAAACCTTCTGCTTACAGTTAACATTGCACATGTGAATCTTCTGCTGCTATCACAGGTAGAAATAAGGAGAATTACTCTTTAAAACTTCACACCATATGGCAAACTTCTCATCAGCACATCCTATTAATCCCCAAGCCTGCAGCAAATGTTCTTTCAAGTTGCATTCAGATGTGTAGAACCATAACTCAGATTGTCATTCTGGTATAGAAACATTTTGTAAGTCTGTGGACACGCTGAAAACTTTTGTCATAAGAGTGCCTGAATGGTAGGAATATGAATGAAAGTTAATTTACCCTGCTGTGTTGCTTTCATTGATAAATGTTTTGAATTTTAGTGATTTTCAAATGAAATGCATATGGTCAGCTTTAGCAATTAATTACTTGTGGGTGAAAGTGTAAGACTACACATTAGAATAATCAAGCTAGCCACAAAACAATAAATACATTTTCAGTATTCTTAACAGTATTTTTTCCAGATGTACTCTGTGATACTTTTAATCTCAACATAGTTAATCAATTCTTTGGACAAATCTGAGTGTAGATTACATGTATTTTAAAGAAGGATCCATTTTCCTTCTCTCATGTCTCTCAATTCATGTAAGTTAATCAAATGCAGAACTGATTTTCTTTAATCTTGCTGTGTTACTTAGATTGTCATAAATGGAGACGCAGACAGTCATGTCATTGAGGGTTTGTTGCCCAACACAGAATATGAAGTTTCTTTGCTGGCAGTTTTTGATGATGAAAGTGAAAGTGAAGTTGTTGCTGTTCTTGGAGCTACATGTAAGACAAACTCTGGATTGTAATTTTTAGAGATGTTTAAGTGATCTATATTTAATGCATATATCTTATATTAAAAATATAGTACATCTTTGGGTAGCTATAATATTGAAGGATGTAGTGGTTTAGCACTATGTCTTTGCTGACTGCATTTTTTACTTTTCTTATTTAATATTATGTGGTAGATGGCATTGAATCAAAATGATGGTTTGGCTCCCTATCTGAGCTGTGGTATTAATAACCTTTGCATCTGTACAGATATTCTTCCATCCTACATTTCAATATTTTATCTTTGAACAGGGTTTTTTTTATGAGACGATGTATTAGATTCGGGGGAGGGTTAAACATTTTAAAGTAAATAATTTTCAGGAGTTTTCATTTAAGATGTTTGGCATTTACAGTATACTGTTTTCTTGAAAAAGCTTACAAGGGCATCCTGAGACATTAACATGGAAGTAATGAGGATAAAACTTGAAAATCATGTACAGTGTATTTTATAGTTTATAATTGAAAGAGGGGCCAGCCTTTCAGGTAGATTGCTCACTCTATCCATTCTCTTTCATGGATAGTGACTTGGTTAAGTAAGCAACTGTATTTTTCATGTGCAAATTAAAAAATTTATTTGATTCTTAGTAATTTAATTGCAGGTATAATCTTTTACCTTCTGTTTAGACAAACCAAATGATGCTGATATTGCCTGGTGCTACTGAGTGTACTTTCTGTTGTTTACTTGGATAGAAGTGGAGAACCCTTAAAAAGTTTTCAATTTAATTAATCTGACAGCCTTGACAAATGGTCGATATGGAAGTCATCATGCATGGTTCAGCCAGAAATGTGGGAAACTATATGCATTCTTATTTAATTGTAGACTTTATAATCATGTATTATCTGTAGATCTAAATGCTAATCCTGCAAATATATGTGCCCAAAGTAAACTAAATGAATAGTTCCCTTGTAGTTTCTGAAATGCCTGAAGTGTGTGGGATACTCGTAGGTGTGAGCACATAGTTTCATTGTCATAGTTAGAAATACAAGATAAATACTGTGTCTTTCATGTTTTGTTGAATTGTTAGTGAGCCGAGTATTGTTTTTCAGTTGCAAGGGATACCACAATACCTACCACGGTGACTACTACCAGTACCACAACTTCTAAGCCCACCACAGCAGGTAAACAGCAAATGTCAACAGTTTAAATGCTGAATGCAAAAACCTAAGGCTCCCCACAAGCACACGCAGATCTAGGGGCAGAAAGCTGTGGTATTACCAAGCAGCTGATATCCCCGGTTTCTGATGGTCAGTGTGGTCAGCACACTGCCATGGTAAATCTCGTGGAGGTGTCGACTCCGTGCAAGGGATGTCACCTGTGAAAGGTGCACACTGTTGTGCTCCTGCACCACCCTTTTGCATGTGGTCAGCCCTCCTGCACGTGACATGTGTGGGTGAGGAGCCAACCTGTAACACGGTGGAGGGACTCTGAATAATACCATACACAGGAATTCCGAGACTAATTTGGAAAATTCAGCTGTTTTCTCTTTCCCTTTATGTAGATGATCTTGGAAACTCTTCAGAATTTTGCTTGGTTTTGAGTGTTCTGTTTGTTTTCCCTGGAATTAGAAAATGGACTTTTAAGGAACAAAGGTTCTGGATTATTTCTCTTCTGTAACATTCTGGCTGCAGTGGAGTTTTGATTATTCTAAAGCTCCATAAGCCCAGTAATATAAACAAAGGAGATGGGGTAATATATGTTAATGGAAGTATAGGATAACTATTATTTTATTAACATTTTTGTTTACTAATTTTTTATGTTCTTAAGCTCAAGTATGACTGAACTATATGAATTTGCCCCCCTGTGGATCTGCAGACCCACCACGACTTCAGTAGGGCTTGCAACTACTTATTAATTAAATATTTTTTGCTTTAGTTTTTCGAACAGGAATCAGAAACCTTGTTATAGATGATGAAACAACCTCAAGTCTGAGGGTGATATGGGACATTTCAGATTACAATGTTCAGCAGTTCCGAGTGACCTATCTCACTGCAAAAGGTGACCGTGCTGAGGAAGCGGTAAGAATGGTCTGTATGGGTTTTGTGAATGGCTTCATAAGCTCCGAAAGTTTGTTTAATAATTGCTAAGGCATGATCTTCCTTATATGACAGTCTTGTTGCAATCAGTAAAAGATCCATGTTTGGTATTACTGTGAGACTGAACTTCAAAGTTTTATTCATATAGTACCTGCTGCACTGCAGGCAACAGCAGTCAAATGTAAGATCAAGGCCCAGTCACACAGATGTTTAAAGAAGTCATAGTTAAAAACCTAGCTGCCTGTCCTTTTTCCTGTATTTTTTAATTTTTAAAATTTTGGTGGTTTTTTTTTTTTTCTTTTGGGGATATTTTACTCGTAGACCTTTTTCTATCCTGAGATTGTGTTTTAACAACTCTTAATATTCCAGAGTGCCTAAGAATATTTGTTATTTTTCTAATACCTCGTCATGATCAAAATTAAAATTGTCTTGCACAAAAAAAGTTTCTGGTGATCAAGATTTTGGAAAATACTTGAAAGAATGAAGAATGCTACATGTACTCCTTTGTGCATATAGAAAATAATAAAAAAAAGAAAACCTAGCTGAATTATTGTAAGATTTCACAATTTTTGAGATAACTTCAGAATTCTGGGAGAAAAAGTACTTTTTTTTTTTTTTTTTTTTTTTTTTTTTTTTAACTGGGGAAAACTTAATATTGCAGTGCTTGGCTTCCACAAAAACTGTTATAAAATTTTGAGATAGCTCTATGTAGATACATTTATGCAATCAAATTGCATAGTTTGAGGTTATTTTCTTACTAAATAGCCCAGAATGCAAAAGTATTCCCCATATCATTCTCCTTCTGTGTCTGTTATGTGACTCCTTTCTGCTCATAGAACAGTAGTATTGGAAATATGGGATATTCTTTTTGATGTCTAACAGCTAACATTTTTAGCCCTGTGTCAGGCTCTATCAGTGAAGAACACTAAAAGGAGTTAGTTGAGTGTCTTTCTTCTAGAAAAATATGAATCAGTCTTTTTTCATTTTGGTTTCATTCATCTTTTATGAGATCTTGGTAGAAAATTACTTCTTAGCCATATCTTTCAACTATAATCTGAAAATGAACTTTCAATGTAGTGCTTTCAGACTGGAAAACATGATTTATGAATTTACCTTGACTATACAATAGTATAGTTTACAATACAGTGGCAGGCTTACATAGCATAAGGGTACAAATGATACTGTTCTTCTGACAATAACCCAAAGTTTCTGAAATTCAGATCCCACATTTACAGTTTCAGCTTTGGGAAGCTTAATCAAATTCAGTTGGATGATACAAATGTAGTTCTGTTTTAGTATTCAATGACCATTATTTTAAAAGGAAATTAAAGCTGTAGGAAAGGTATTCAAATTCTGGCTGTCAGAAGGATATTAGAGTTGACTCAAAAGCTCATTAAAGAAAATTATAGAATCGTAAGATTAGGTAGGTATCTTGGCTCTAATTCTACAAATTATTTAAGTACACTCTCAAGTCTTGTTATCTTTGGTCACATGTCAGCAAACAGATTAAGCATGTGTTTCATCTTTGAAATTAATCGTGTGCATAAATACTTTACTGAATAAGGAATGACGTGATATTATACTTAAAATTTAGCTCATTTTAAACGGAAGGAATGTATTTTATCATGTAGCTTCAAGCACCTGAGAGGTGCAACACAGATATCAATAAAACAACACAGATGTTCAATTTTTAGTGGAGTGTTTATAAATTTAAGTACATTTCTTAAGCAGAACCTGAAAGTTTTGTGGAATTTGGGCTTAAATATACTACAGCATGACAATTCTGTGGTGGATGCTTAAGTTTTTTGGCTCTGATTTCAGTAATATAAATTTCAGTTACTCCTCCCTTTCCATAAAAATATTAATACGCTTTTTAATCCTTGATGCAATTGGCTGAAAATCAGGGACTAGAAAATGTAATAGAATACTTTTCCTACAGAAGGGTCAAGCTCTAAATTGCATGTTTGTTCTTGGGTGTGCTATACATACTGGAAGGATCACATTTTTTTCTTTCTTAAAGCCAAGAATGTTTCTCACTGCTGGAAACTGTACTTTTCTGTAGAAGATCTCTGATGTGCCCATGTGGAAGAGAGAGAGTTCTCAATGCTTGCATCCCCTCTCCTAAAAAACAAACAAAAAAATTGGCCGTTCTTTTTTTCAGAAATTGGTTTGTGTGTTTTGAGTATACGTATGGAAGAGTTTAGCACAGGAATCTTTCATGCACATGTATATAGATGTTTTAAACCAGTTTTGATCAATGAAGGAAGTACTTCTTTGACAAGTCTCAACACCTGGGTGTACTACATTAATTTCCTTCTGTGCATCACTTGCCAAAATTGGTAGTAGTTTGAATGTATCCTGGAGTCTTAAAACTGATGTGAACTTTCTTGTCTGAGTATATGCTTCAGAAAATTTTACGCTGCCATCATCACATTCATCAGTCTTCTTTGAAACAATGAAACACTTTTAGACTCAGCTTCTGCTTTCCCCTCTTGAGTTTAAAGGGCTTATAGTCTCTCAGCTTCTTGCCAAATATGTTCAGTTGATGGCTGAGATGATAGATTCACCCAGTGGACAGGGACCAGGGAGGGTCCAAAATATGAGGTTGGACTTTGGGACTGTTGCTTCTAACAATGCCACTTCAGAGCATAGGTTTGGTGCAGGAAATATAGGATTGGTTTATCTTTTTTTACCATGTCCACTCCATGAGTTAGGTAGCTCCCATTCAGGCATTGGAGGCTTTCTGAGATTAGAATTTTACTGACAAGTTAAAAGATTGCAAGGCTTTACTTGGGCATCTCTTCCACCACTATTGTGATACTAGCTTTTGAAGCTCTGGCTAAAATATAGTAATCTATTGAAGAGTTTCAGAAATAGCTGCTTATGGGGAAACCTTGTACTGTATTAAAAGAAGCAGTGCTTAATTCAGTGGGTTGAGACATTTGCTCTAGCACACTGAAAACTTCCTGGAGGGATTTCTACAGCTTCTCTACTTCTAATGATTTGCCTAGTTGGACTTCATCTGCAGATCTTCCATGTTTCATGGCAGTTTGGGATCCTCTGCTATTTCTGGGATGTACTTCTTCCTCTCCTGTATAGCCACATTAATTTCCTTGTCCCCAGACTAGATGCAGATGGGACAAACATGTTTTATTCTGCTTCCTCAGTTCATGCTTCCTGATCTCCTGAATTCATTTTGCTTCCTCTCAGGGAAGGAGGATTTTCTGTCCCCAAAGAACAACCAACCTTTCTTAATGGGCGTATCTTTGGACAATCATATTCATGTCAAGGATAAATACAATAAGAGGATTTTTGTCTCTACAGTAAAATTGTTTAAATACTGACCATCCATATAGTACCAGTGGTTTATGGAGGTGTAGTGGCTCATAGGTTTGATATAAAACTGTGTTATCCGATAGGCACGTTCTTCGTTTTATTTTACTCAGGTATAACTAGTAGATTTGTTAAAAGGGTGGATAGTTTATTTTATTTTACTGTAGAGCATCAGAAATATTTTAAAATGCAAGCTATACAGCAATACTAGTGGAACATGGTGTCAGAGATCAGGTAAGGTACAAAAAGGTTTCAACTCTAGTCATTAAGCTTGATTGTTTCTGTTTTTCTGACTGTCCAGGTAATGGTGCCTGGGAGGCAAAACACTCTTCTGCTTCAGCCTCTGCTGTCTGATACAGAATACAAAGTTACCATCACTCCCATCTATTCGGACGGGGAAGGAGTCAGTGTCTCAGCTCCTGGCAGAACTCGTAAGTACAAACTTTCTGCTTTGGCCAGAACATCCATGAAGAAAGGCTTACTTTTTTAGCCTTTGTTCCTTGGCTGTAGTAATATATTTCAGTATAAATGTGGGCTTATTTTACATGACTTATATAACTCAAGCTTTATATTAAACTCAGCTCTTTGATTTATGAACAATGGGTTACTTCTAATTGACAGGTTGTATTTTATATTCAAATACTGTGAGTTTGCAGAAACTTGTTGAGTAATAAAGCTGGTAAGTCCTTGATAGACAGCCCACCAAGGACAAGCCAACTAATGCAGAAAATAAAGTAAACAATGCCTGCTGGCATAGTATCAAACCAACCATTGTACTGTGAGATTATCTTTTGTGTGAGATCATTACTTCCTAAAGGTCATTAGAAATGCTGCTGAACTTTATAAAAGCGATTGCATTATCTCTAGAGTTCTGACCAAGTACCAAAAGATTACTCAACTGTAACTGAAGTTCCCTCTCTACTGCATATTGGTAAAAAATCATCTTATTGTACACTGCTGGTCATGATAGTATAATTCTATTGAACTGCCTAAATTGAAATGCTATTTGTGCAGACACTTAAATCACTTGTATATCATTCCTTTGATTCCATTTGAAAGTGTTGTGTTCACAAGAACATGATTTATACTTTTAAAACTTTAGTGCACTTGGATTGAAAGAAACTATATAAATAAAAGAATTATCTCTGAATTGTCTTAAGTTTGAAAAATAAAGCTAGGGACAAATTTGGGATTTAATTTGAAATTTCATTTTTTGTTGATCAAAGTTTGTAATTGATCCTTGGTGTAACTTGGTTTAACTTTCTTAAATATATCACCATTAATGCACTGACATAATGCCAAGGATGTATTTGATTAAAGGCTTTCATGCTGGCAATTTTACCTGTAAATCTGAGAGTATTGGGTATTGCACTATTTTTGTGTGTGGGTATTGCACTATTTTTGTGTGCATGTCTTGAGTTTCATGTATGTGCTTGTATGAGATACACTTGTAAAAGCTGTTTGCTTTCCTTTTAGTACCCCTGTCTGCTCCTAGAAATTTACGTGTCTCAGATGAATGGTACAACAGATTACGTATCAGTTGGGATGCCCCACCATCACCAACAATGGGTTACAGAATTGTCTACAAACCTATCAACAGTGAGTTTTTAAACTGATTTTTTTTGTCATTTGTTTTTGAGGTACAATGTCTTGACATAATCTTTTTCTGAATATTGTACTTAAATCTAACAGTTGCAGTTAACAGCCTTGAAAGCTCTATTAACTTAGGTGTCTCAGGTTTTGAATTATGAAAGTTTCATAGTCACAAAATGATGCAGGTTGGACGGGATCTCTGGAGATCATCTGGTCTAAGTCCCTGATCAAAACAGGGCCAGCTGGGAACAGGTTTCACTGGCCTTTGTCTAGTCAAGTTTTTAATATCTCCAAGAGTGGAGATTTCAAAACCTCTCTAAGCATCGCTTCCAGCTTTTGGCTACCCTCGCTGTAAAATTGTCTTTCCTGATATCTAGTAAAAATTTCCAATGTTGCAGATTTTGCTTATTTTCTCTTTCCATCTTCCTGTTTGCCTCGGAAGACGTCCTGTCTCTGTCTTCACTACCACCTCCCATTAGGCAGGTGTAGGCAGCAGTAAGATTCCACCTTAGACTTCCCATTTTAAGGCTGATCAAACCCAACTCTTTCAGTCTGTTCTTTTATGTAATTTTTACCATGACTCTTTCTATTTATTTCAGAGACTACCTTTGCTCTTTTCCTGTTCCTCTCTTCTGTGTTCTCCTATTCCTCATCTTCCCTTCCCTCACAATACAAAGTTTTAGTTTCCTTGACTTTTATTTCCACTCTACACACTCTACACGTCTCGAATACTTGACATTTTATTTGTTGCCCATTTTGTGTGTGCTGAATCCTTTGCCTACCTGCACATTGCAGCTAGACAAGGCACCCAAGTTCCTTTGAATTTCTTTAGAACGACATGGTCCTCTATTGAGAGTGAAACACAAATGTGTGACCATTAAGGGACTAAAGTACTGTCCAAAGATGATGCTGTTGCCTGGTTTCTGAAGTGTATCCAGAACAGCTAAAAAACATGACAAAGGACCTGTTTGCAGTTCTGATTTGGGAAACTTTTATTCTTTTCTGTTTTCATTATCATCTTTGCACAGTGTTAAATGATGCTGTTGTATAAGCACCCCTTAGGGACTGTATTGCTGGCTGGCATCTTCTGTCCCCCCTGTTGGTCCTGGCACACTGTCAAACTGAGGAGATCTTTGGCTGCCTATTTAGGGCAGTAGTAAGTCACTGAAGCAGAACAAAAGGGTCTTAACAGATGTCAGTGTCTAGCCCTGCCCTAATGAATCCCACTGCTGAATTTCCCAAGTGTGTTGCGGCTTCTATCCATGCAAGGACTGAGCAGAGTGTCTTTGGTTTTGTATATGGTAAAAAAAAAACACCTTTAGGAGCACATGTAATTTTGGATGTGTCTTGAGATTTGTTTTAACTACCTGCTAATTAATTTATTTAACTTTTTGCAGTTCCTGGCCCTGCGTTGGAGACCTTTGTAGGGGATGATATTAATACCATTCTCATTCTCAATCTCTTCAGTGGAACAGAGTACAGTGTGAAAGTATTTGCTTCATACTCAACAGGCTTCAGTGATGCCCTAACAGGCGTAGCCAAAACCTGTAAGAATGATTTCATGCTGTTCAGATCTCTACAGGCTGTTTTTCACTATAACTGTGTCTTTGTGCTGCTCCCTGAATAAATTTTCATGAGGAAGACTTTCTCAGTTGTGTGCAAATTGTTTTCCTGAAATGAAAGTCTCTTTTTATCAGCTTTAATCAAGCTTTATCAAGCTTTAAAATAATCTGCTGGATGTTAGCAAGACAGGGATCATAAAGCAGTTGTTACTGTTTATCAGCCAAACATATATGCCTAGTAGTAGATATAAATCTCCTTAATGGAAAATCTATTTAGTCATTTTTTTTTCTTTTTTTCCTAGAACCGTATATATAATTTATTCTTTAAATCTAAAGCTCAATTTTAAATTAAATTTTGACAGAAATGTTGCTGTTGATGATATTTTTGTGCTTATTTGTAATAACTGAATTTTTAGCAGTGTTCATTAGTCTTATCAGTTGACTTACGCTCCAAACTTTTGATCTAAAGATTCACTTCTTTTTCTTCTTGTTTTGGATTTTCTTGACATCATTTTTTAAAGCAGCTATTGAAATTATTTGTTAAAAATGAATTGGCACAAGTGTTTCACTATAATTCTTTGTAATTTTTTCTTGTATGTCTTATTAGAGGCATAAATCTAATTTTTTGGTATTTAATTTTCAGTGTACCTGGGTGTGACAAATTTGGATTCCTATCAAGTCCGCATGACTAGTCTCTGTGCTCAGTGGCAGCTTCACAGACATGCTACTGCATACAGGGTAGTTATAGAATCGCTTGTGGGTGAGTTATTAAATCATTCAATACGCAGATACAGCCTAACCCAGACAATTGAATTGCATAAGTTAAGAAATTGTATGCAGTTGAACCTGTAGACTGGCTTCTGAAATACTGGAAATGATGGACAGAAGAGAGTTGTGTACACACTGAAAGTTCCAGCAGTAGAAGTAGCATTCCTGTCCTTTTATATCAAACATATGTTGGTAACTTGTCCTCTTTGTGGGAGGGAGTTTGATCTGTCAGTAGAAGGTAGGGTTTACCTGAGTTTTCACTGCTGTGAGGGACAGAAGATGGATAAAGGATGACCTGAGTACATCTTAAGATTGTACATGAACTATCAGTGATAGCTTTGTAGGATTAGGATGGACATGAGAGGAGGGTAGAAGGGTAGAGAAAGCTCTAATTGAATTCAGACCATGCTCACTGGGTCAGAAGAGTGTCCAGTTTTGTCTGTTCTCATTCCGTTGATTGATAATTACAACTTGTAGTAATATTACTCATCTGGATAAATGTGAGATATTTTTATGTGGCAACACATGGTGTCTTGATGCTTTTAGCACTGGCTGTGTAAATGTGAATTAGAGTCTCTTCTATATCACTGCTTCTCAGATGTAGCCAGAAGAGGTTATGGAGAAGTCACTATTTGTGCAGACTAATTCTCTTATCCCCAGTAGACATCGGTGATCTTTTGAATGGTGACAAATTAAAAACTTGGATACTTTGAGAGAAGTGCAGTTAATAACATTCAATGGGATCCATCAAAGGTATCAAGAAAAATAGTACTAATTTGGTTGCAAAAAAATAGTGACCTTTCTGTGGAATGGCAAATGGATGGTGATAAAGTTTATTTGAAGGCCTGGAATACAGACAAGCTGTTCAGAAAGCAGAGATCTTGGCTGGCACAAGACAGCACAGATTTCCTTCTCATCTGAGAGCTAGCCAACATCCTGCTTTCATCATATAGAAATGCCAGAATTGTTTTAACTGAACCAAGAGTCTAAATGTGAGCAAAACAAGCTAAAGTGTGAACAATTGCTTTTTATTATCTATTATGAAGAGTTTTGTTTGTCAGATTGGGTGTGTGTCTCATTCAGGCAGTGATCAATTAATTTTTTGCTAATGTAACACCTCCGGATAAACATCAGGTGTTTTTTCCTTAGCAGTGAATGACCGTTCGGCATTTTTAGTATATACTCTATAAAAGATGAGATCACTTGCTTGTATTTCACTTCTTTCTGCTACAGATAAAGAATTGTGCTGAGGGTTTTCTTATTATTGAAATTTTATGCTATTTCTAGTACCCAGGCTTTTTCCATTGTCAACACATTTTCCAATTCAGAATTTAGCAGAATTAATTTTGGATCCCTGTAAATACTGTCCCTTAACCAACTTGTTAGGTGGTTACTAGTGAAAGCTGGAATACAAGTTCAGTCTCTTTTGCAATTACTAAGCACATTACAGACTCTGAGAACCAGAGGCATAGACAAAGCATGCCATAGAATTACATAATGCAACAATTCCTCGTTAGGCACTGATAATTTAGGACCAGATCCAAAGCCCATTGATGACAGTGTTAGTGATTTTATTAACTTCAGTGCATGGGGTGAAATTCACCTTTTTTCCTGCAGATGTCTGGCACATTCCTTAGCTCCTACTTAATATGAAGGATGAAATGTTACAGACACCTCTGCACAGAGGTGAATTTCCAGAAATAAGGCAACATGTAGTTTATTAATTCATGTCAACCACTTGCCCTTCATCTACTGTCATGTCCCCTTCTTATTTCAGACTTAAATTACATTATTCAATAAAACAGAATAAAGGTTTTAATGGTTTCATTTCTAATTCCAGATGGGAAAAAGCGAGAAGTAAATCTCGGTGGAGGGACGCCTAGACATTGTTTCTTTGAGCTGATGCCTGGAACTGAATACAAAATTAGTGTTCACACACAGCTTCAGGAGATAGAGGGCCCTGCTGTAAGCATCATGGAGACAACATGTGAGTAAAATAGATCAGACTTCAGCCAGCATCGATAATGCTTGATTGCTTCTCATGTTTTGCCCTTTGCCCACAGATTCCTATGCAATTTCCTTTAGCTGAGTAGCAGAGGTGCAGGATTCTTAAAGCACTGCTGTGTGTTACTTGTGGAGTTACATTCACCAACGGTCTTGGACTTCTTAATGAAAATAAAACAGGGAGGATGGTTTAGCTTTCTTCATAAAAAGTCCCACCAGGGGATACTTTGAAAATCTCTGACTTGAGGGGGGAGGGGCAAGGCAGATCCGGAAAAATGAAGCAGAGAAAGTTTTGTATCCTGCAGCTTTTGTTATTTAGTAAAATGTCACCAGTGTCTGAGTAATTCACACTTAAATGTCACCTTGATACCCCATCTACTTATGTATTTTAAAACCAACCAACAAATCAACCTTTGTATTATTCTCGATAACACAAGACAGGCAAAAAAAACCCCTCACAGCTGTTTATTAAGGGAAGATCCTGCTTTCATGAGTTCAAAATACTGCAAAACAAAATATAGCATGAGCAGAGTGAATATTTTAACATTATCTTTCTTTCTTCAAGCCCATTTTCAATCTCAGTGATACCCTTCCTCTCATACTATATTACTATACACCACGATCTTGTTACCCTTCTCTCAGGGCAGGTAATGTTTATAATTTTCAAGTTTATAAATTTCCTCTCCCACACATAGGAAAAACTTGCACAGGTGCATGACTCCACTTCTCAGTTGTTCAGGGCTCATTCTCAGACCAGCGAGGAACAAGCCAAGCTTCCTGCTTTTTGGACGAATGCATTTTGTGTGCTCTGCAGTTCAAGGAGTTAGAAGACATAAGGAAGAACACACCTTGGCCTATATGTCCATTTGAGAAAGATGGTTTGTGATGCAGACAAATTGTTATATCATCTCAAAAGAAAATACTCTTCAGGGTGACCTGTACCCCTCTGGTGCTTAGAGAGCAGCCTTTCAAGTCACTTTACAGCAGCTGTGAGTCTTTCTAAATGGATATTGTACTGGTCTGTCTGTGGCCATGGAGGTCCTGGGCGTTAGTTTCTTGTAGGTGTTTCAGAGTCTTGGCCTTTTCTCTTGTTGAAGCCAATGGGAAAACCCACATCAGCTGCAGTGGGAGTCAACTTGGATGCGGACATGAGGATTGTAATGAATCCTGTTTGCACTAATCTTTCCCAAAGATAGGTGCCTTTTCTGAAGTTGTTGTATCTAGCTCTATCCATTGTCTATAGACATAACTTATATGTCTTATAGCAAATAACAAGTACAGTCTTACTTGAAGGAATGTTACTCTGTCACCTGTGGATTCTTATGCTAATCGCACTGAAAAAAATTGGAAAAAATGCCTTCGAACAAAAGCAGAACTTTTCCTCAGATACTGTTGTGGAAGTCAACACATATGCATGTTATCTCTGAGAATTCAGCCAAGACTGTGTTGAAAGGCAATAAATAGAGCTCTTACATTCAGCAGAGCTGTCAGTCAGTGATCATGTATTCAGCTAGGTTTCTGTGAGGTAGCCGTTCCAAAGCTGATTTTCAGGAGAAGGATGAGACTGTTCAGAAACTTTACATAGTAACTTTAGTAGAAGTTGCTGCAGGCAACAAAGTCACAGCCCTGTAGAGATGTGGTCGGAACTGCATTTCTAGCTGGAAACAAGGTCTTCCGCCAAATTCAGGAAAATCTTGATCAGGACAGGCTGTAATCTGCTCTGAGTGCAGGCACTGGCTTGCTTTTGCACTGTTTCTATTTTGGACTAATATCTTCCTTCCAGGGTAGGTAGAGACCTACTTTCTGTGACTAAGGACTGGTTGTGTTCAGAAAGGAGAAAGACACTGACCTTTTACAAAATGAATTATGGATACCAGGTCAAGAATAGGGCTGCCACATGGCCTGCTCCACTGGGGAAAGACAAAAAGGGGAAGTTCCAGTAGCAGTTCAGTTGTGTCACTGTACCATTCATACTGAAATGCAGCCATTAACGGCTCTGTAATAGCACTGTCCAGTAGAGGAGGACATTACATGCACATCCTTACGTGCATTTCTCTGCAATTGTATAACTAGTTGATTAGAGAGAATGAATTTTGAATGTGGAGATGAGTAGAAAATGCCGTGTTTAATATAGATAAAATATGTTAGACTTTAAAACATTTTAAAAGATTTCTTCTTTTTTTCTTCCAGTACCATTTCCAACTCAGCCACCAACAACACCTTCAACACCACCTCCACCGCCTACAATCCCTCCTGCGAAAGAAGGTAAGTGCTGCCTATGTGGGTTTATAATAATTTTAAGGTGTTGATGCAATGTTTTTCTTCTTCTAACACTATTTTAGACCTGTGGGGATCAGATTTCGAAATGTATTTGCTTTAGCAAGACTGTTAAGGCAGCTGGCTTAAATTTAATGAGCCAGAAGTCTGTCATGTTTATTGTATTGTTGAAATTTGCAGAAAAGAGGGTTAATAAGTGTGAGACTTTCTTTTTTCAGAAGTCCTAAAGCATACATTGTTTGTAACTGAAGCAGACATCCTGGGGTAATTAAACTTCTAAAGCAGCATGATTTTTAAAAATATGTCTGCTTTAGGTAATGAGAAAAGTGTTGTCATGTTCAGTTTCTTCTCTCTTTCAATGTAGAGTTCCTTCTATTTATCATTTGAACACATAGTGTTTTGTGCAGTCTTATTAATATTTCTGTGAGGGGAGCATCGCTGTTGGAGATTGAGGGTCAAATTCATTAGCTTGAAGTTGGTGGACCAAACCAATGTATAGTAATTGAGAATGTAACCCATAAGTACATAGAAAAAAAAAAAGACCTTGTGTCTGTGTTGTAGAACTGCATAGCAGCAGATTTTATTTTTTTTTTAAATCCAAGAACTAATCAACAGAAAAGAAGAAATACAGGTACATATCTTCCTGTCCCATTCTCTGGATTTAGATGAACATTTTTCTTCAAGATGAAGTATGTTGAAAAACATAACTTTGCTTTGAGACTGTTTCTGGCCCCAAGCAATAGACTTGGAATCTGTAGAGTGTTGAAGATTCCCATTTCCCAAGAAAGAGTGGGCAACTTGTGTGAGCAGGTGTACAGCTCTGCAGGCCATTTTGTGTAAGAACATGCTGGAATAAGATGAGATGAGGGAAACCTGTGCAGCTCTTAAATAGTACAGTTGAAAGGTGAGCATTAGGCACCACGGAACTAAGCGTAACTTTTTGAAAGGGCTATTTTCCCCCTGGGAACCTCCACAGTCAAGGAGTCTGGGATTGTATAAGTTCACGTGTGACTTTACTTAACAACCTGAAAAAAAAAAATGGTTAGCCAGATTTTAAAGAACGATTATGCCTTGAAGTGTATTTTGGGATAGGATCTGTCAGTGCAGGCCATTCACCCCTTGCAGAGCTCAGATGGTTCTACACCTGCACTGAAGTCAATGCCAGCAGGTCTGTTTGCTAAAGCATTATTAACTAACATTAAACAAGGGCTTTTCATGACAGTTGCATTTTCTTAAGTGATATATGAGATTTCATGAAGAGTTAAAGCATTGCTCTAATTCCAAAATGCTTGCTTTTCTTTCTCAGTGTGTAAAGCAGCCAAAGCTGACCTGGCATTCCTGGTGGATGGGTCATGGAGTATTGGAGATGACAATTTCAATAAAATAATTAGCTTTCTCTATAGCACGGTTGGAGCTTTGGATAAGATTGGTCCTGATGGAACACAGGTAATCCACATGTAGAGACACAGAGGATGCATAGACTTGACAGGGTATTTTACTGTAGCACCAGAAGGGGAATGTATAAAAAAAATAACTGACATCATTTCACAGTTCATTTGAAGATATAAACTGGTTTAGGACAGCACTTTTTTTCCCAATATCTTCTTCTATACACACCGTATGGTGGAACTAATGATACGAATTTTGCTAGCATGAAAGCTAAGTATCATTTCGGTCTTCTCTAAATCATTCTAATGAGATTTCAGTTGTGTTAATGTTTTTGGTATTGGTACTCACTGTGGTGTTTATTTCTATGTAAGCTAAAAATGGCATTGATAAGGAAAATTAAAGGTTTGTTTATTTAAAATCATGTGCTCTACAGAGTCTAAAGTGCTTGAAATAAAATACAGTATTTATAATGATTATTTGGTTTATGTATTTGATTAAAGATGCTTGAATCTGCTCCATAAAGATTATTGGCAAATCTACTGTTGTTTGAAGTGTTACTTGTGCAATATGCAGTTTGGGATTGCATTGAAAATTATTTTTAACTGGTCCAAAGCCTGAAGAATGCTCAGTTTTTACTGTTTCTTGCTATACAGCTGTTTTCGCAGAATGTAGTCCATGGTGCTTCAGAAACTGAAGCCCAAGCTTAAGCCTAAGCATGTGAATAGCTCTTTTTAAACAAGGGGCAGCACTTACAGAATATGAGGTTCAATATATGTTTTGTGAGTTGTAAAGGTTTAGTGCACAGTATTGAAATACAGGGTCTGGACTCATGTAACGTCATATTTAGGAGAGACTGTTTCAGAATATGGTCTTGCATCTTTCTATTACTTGCTTCAGTATTGCTTCCTAACTTAATTTACTTATGTGCAGGTATTAATTTGTGGAGACTGAATTAAGTCCCTGCAGTTTTGTGTATGAGTAACTGTACACACGTGAGCAACTGTAACTAGGATTTTGCTTTTGGGCTTGATTGAGAGTGCTCTGCCAAAGTGGGTATTTACTTTTCTCATCCTGTTTGCTGCAGAATGAAACCAGAAAGTGTTAGATTATTGCCAAGGCTTCAGAGAGTAAAATTAAACATTATTTAGTGAAAGCTTCTTAAAAAGAAAAGAAATTCTGGCTTCAATTTAAGGATGAACCAAAGTTACAAGATAAATCTTGTTTTAAATGCACTGATTCACTTACTTTTTGCTTATACACTGGGTGGTGCTTTAGTAATGAACACATCTTCTGTGTGCACAGGTGGCAATAATTCAGTTCAGTGATGATCCCAGGACAGAATTTAAATTAAATGCATACAAAACAAAAGAGACTCTTCTTGAAGCTATTCAGCAAATAGCCTACAAAGGAGGAAATACAAAAACAGGTGAGAAAGGTCATGATGATGATGCAGATTTTCTCCCTGGTTCTTTCTGTGCAGTATTTCTTTCCCATTTGCTAAGTGGTTTATATAAGTGCAAAACCAGTGACAACGTGTTATCTCCAAGCTGGAGGTGAAAGGTTAGTTTTTTAAACTTTGAAGTTAGAAAGTCTTCATAATCTGCAGTTGACACTCTTCACCTCTTGCTGCTGGGTATTCACCCCTCTGATCAGCAGTGATGTCAAGGATCAAGGAGGAAGGGAAGAAAGGAGAAAGGCAGCAAGGCAGAAGTGAGTTTGCGGATTGTGGGAGGTGGAATGGGGAGCAATATGAAATCAGCTTGGCAAGTGGAAAAGTAGGAGGGGAGATAAGGTGGGAGGGAGGATGTAGAAAACAGTGGACAGAGTGGAGGATCTGCTTGGTTATAAGCCAGGACAGTTAAGCCTCAGTGGTATGTTTAAGACTAGGCTGGGGGAAGATGTCTGTTAACTGAATGGAGTTATATTTTAATTAATCCCTTAACATAGCTCTCTGATGTGAAGAAATTAAAGATGACTGCTGAAAGGGTTAAAATCTGTTTTAGTTGGAAACCTATGTTTTATTATTCTCAGACTGCACAGAAATTTCTTGCAGCTGTTGCATTGCATTCCAGTCTCAGTCATATCAAAATAACACATTTTTGGTTTACTCAAGAAAATGTTACAATGGCACTTCCAGTTGTTACCTGGATTGGGCCCTACAATCCAGTAAGGGAAGATTTTGTTACTTCTAACCTGCACAGAATACCATTTCCCACACATGTCATGCTCTTGATCTTCACCTTCTAGATTGAGAA
The DNA here is from genome assembly GCF_015220075.1 of Falco rusticolus. Taxonomy (NCBI): domain Eukaryota; kingdom Metazoa; phylum Chordata; class Aves; order Falconiformes; family Falconidae; genus Falco; species Falco rusticolus. The sequence goes on along the minus strand of NC_051189.1, from coordinate 18,977,146 downwards.
ATTGATGGCTGAAGTCATCAAATTTTCAAAGGTCAAAATTAAACTTTTCTGAATCTCTATTTTAATAACTACTGAGTGCGCTAATTTACAGACTGCTCAGGACCTGACAGATTTCTCTTTTTATCGATGTCTAACATACGATATGAGAAGCCAAGAGAAATTGGATTTATGTCACAGTAGAAGCATGCTGTCAATTTTTTCTGTTTCAGGCAAAGCCATTAAACATGCAAGAGAATTCCTGTTTACTGGAGAGGCAGGCATGAGAAGGGGCATCCCAAAGGTTTTGGTTGTCATTACTGATGGGCGATCACAAGATGATGTGAACAAAGTCTCCAGAGAAATGCAACTAGATGGTAAAATGTGTAGTTTCAAGAATTATTCATATTTTCCTTTTTCTCATTAATTATGAATACATAAGTGTGGGCATGAGATAAGGGTAAATTTTGCTCCAGGAAGATTTCCAAGTTTAAAGAAAACAGGCAGTAGTTGCTGAGAAACTCAAAATATCACTAAGCTATGGTTAGATTCTGGATTTTGTTCGGTGATTAATGCTTTTATTTTTCATTTTGATGGCAGTGCTAAAATCATGTAGTAGTCAGTGGAATTGCTCTCAGGATGAATACTTTAGAGGACATGATCCTGAGAACATGGACTGTCATCTGTGAAGTGTAGTCTTGCAGTTACCAGCAAACCGAATGGTTTTGTTTCCTATACAAGAGGTCCTTTGAAAATTCTTTCATATATTCTTTTACTGGTTGTGATCTGCTCTCATGTTACAGTAATTACCTTAGGATTTTTTCTTTAAAGCACTGATTTTAGAGCTTTAAGCAGCCATACAGTGTTGTGAGTCTAAGCATAAGAACTGGGTTAGTTGCAGAAACGTCTGGTACTGAGGATTGTATCAAAACCCAAAGGGTGCAGTGGGCTACATGGACAAAACCAAAGGATGGAAGAAAAAAGTTATCATCCTTTTAATGTGAGGAGATCTAAGAAGAAATTACATATGTGCTTTTTTATTTGCCTTTACACTTTGGCAGCTAAGAAGTTACCAGCATATATTACTGACTCTTGAAACACAATCATTGATCTTGGCTGCTTGCTTATATTGTTGCTAGATGCTGAGTGCAGCGTCTTCATGAATAAGATCATATCATAAAATAGTGGAGCATGCATAACTTGTTTTAATACCAGTCAAGAAACCCCCATATTTGTGAATTAATTGGAGTGTGTATCTAAGCTGAACAGAAAATGTTTAACTGGCAGGTAAGTCTTGCCATTGCCTTATTAACTATTAGACTGGCAATGACCTCAAGAGGAGATGGCACGTGGTGGGGGTTCAGTTGCTGATTGGGATGTGTCACCTTGGACAAATGACTTCCTCTCTCCCATTTCTTTTTATGCATGCTGCATGTGTAGGCTGCGGATAGGCTGTAGCAGGTAGTGACTTGCATCTACAGTAGAGACTGGCATGAAGAGGTGCTGATATTGGATGAGACATGAAGATATTGTTATAATACATTAATTCAAAGTTTTGTTATGTTAAAAGCTCTGCAGAATGTGATGAATGCCCTTGGGCCTTATTCAAGCTAAAAGACAATCTTGATTGACTGGAGTGAATTTGGGACTGAGCCATGCGAGAACAGTGTGTCCATTAACAATATTCAGCCTGATGTAGACAGGTTTTTTCTTTATCTTTTATGGAAAGGAAAATGTTGAAAACGTTTTAGCTACTTTGCTGTTCCTTAAACATATAGGATACAATTTCCGTTTAATTTTAATCTTGTAAGTCAGGCCCAAATTTCAAAATATATCCATGCAGAATATATCGAACAAATTCAACCAGTGCAGTTAAGTTGCTGGTGAAATGAGAATGCATTTATTTCAGTATGCATTCATGAGGCAGCAGTGGCTCGAAAACTCTGATTAATATATGGCACAGAACAAAATCTGTGAAAGACCTACAGGAAATTAATTTCTGTACTTTGTATTTATGATATACTTGATACATGGATATTTTTGTGTGTCATACAGTACAGCATTAAATTAGAAAAGCATTTAAACTTATGCAAGAATTTTAAACTACGAGTGGTCTTATATGTGTTCAAGAAAACATGCTTTAATTAACTGATTAAGCATAAATAGCCGAAGGAAATACCTCACAGAGAATGTATTACCTTTATTTTAGATTACATGCATTAATTTTCTTGTGTTGCAGGATAATAATAGAATTTCCAACTTTATATTTAATCAGGAAAGGAGCCAGTGCAAATACAGTGGTGTTCATATTGTATTTCCACTCTCTAAATGAATGACTCACAAGAGTGTTCTTTTTTCTTTTACAGGTTTCAGCTTTTTTGCTATTGGAGTAGCTGATGCTGACTATTCAGAATTAGTTAATATTGGCAGCAAGCCCAGTGAACGACATGTCTTCTTTGTGGATGACTTTGATGCCTTTACAAAGATTGAAGATGAGCTGATCACTTTTGTTTGTGAAACTGCATCAGCAAGTTAGTCATTTTGACTTACACTTGCTTCTAAAATAAGTGCTAAATAGTGGGGGTTTTCTAACGATTAATTTTCTATTAAGAGATATTCTTGATCTTTTAAACATAATTTACTGCAGGTATTGTAAACTCAAATGTTATTTCCAGAAAAGATTAAGGAAATGAAAGTGTTGTGACTTCAGAATAATCAATGGTTGTTTGTTATAAATCCAAGATACAGCCATTGATTGTCAGAAACTTACTTCAGACATGAAACATTGTTAATGGGTCAGAATTTTGTCATAAAAAGTTAATTACATTTTATTTCCTAGGCTACCATCTGTAAGAGCACAGTTAGCTACATTTATTATTACTCAAATCACCATGGATAATTTGTTAATGGAGAGCTAATCATTAATGTTTGTATTATCAGAGAAAGTAGAAGAGTTATAGCCTAAAGAAAAGCATAAAATATGCCCAAACTCTTTGAAATCTGTGAAAATGCCATACTTCAGACTCTTTATGAAAATGAAGGGAAAGACTTTCTGGAACAACACCTAATGGTTAGAGTTCAATCATTTATTTGCTTTTAGGTGTGTGCCCGCAATATGTTTCCTTATATATAAGAAGCCAGGAAGTAGGCACTGTATAGCTGACATGAATAATTGGTGATTGTACAGAGTTCTTGTGCATAGGACTGTTTGTTATCATGAAACTGTAAATTATGTCAGAGCTGCTAAGCACAAATATGTTGCTTGTGTCCCATCAGTTCTTTGGTTTTGAGCAGAAACTCTGCTTTCAGTGAAAGAGAGAATGTTGATTACTGAGAATACTCAACAGTAGCATTTGTAGCTCGCTTGTGCTTGTATTCCAAAAGTGATCTCTCTGAATATGAGTATCCTGGGGTGCCATATTTGACACCCTGCCTCTAGGCTTATTGATTGCCCTGGGCACTTTTCCTGGAAGAGATTAGTGTGCTTTCTTCCCTACCAGAGGAAAAATATGAACCAGAATTACAACTATTTAAAATATGTGCACATGTCTTAAGGGCTGCATGCAGTTCTGGTCTGTGTTGCTCATGAAAGCTATTGTGAAGTTTGAAAAGGTACAGAGGATGCCAGCTAAAGTAATTGAACTTGATTGAGATTGAGTTAAGCTGGAGAAATTCACAAATAGAGAATTAGGGAGCATTGGCTGAAACACAGTATAAGACATACTTTTTTATGCAGCAGGCAGTGAATTTGTGTCCACAAGAGGTTGTGAAGGCAGGTTCATAGGAGTATACAAATTCATAGGCAACAGATCCATGAAAGGATGTTAAATGGAACGCACAGGGATGTACTCTTTAACGTCTTTGCTGCAACCCTTGTGGATCCTAAGGAGCATCAACCGAATGGGGTAGAAAGTGGCTGGGTTTGCATGCCCTTCCTAAAGAGCATCTCCTTTTGCTACTGTTGGGGATAGAGTAGTGGGCTGAGTGGATCGTTGTTCTGACCCAGTGGGACATCACTTGTATCCTTAAATGTATCTTTCCTTCTTTTCCAGCCTGCCCATTGGTAGTTAAAGATGGCAACAATTTTGCAGGTACAGTATTTTTGTGTTTATTTTTTTCCTGATTTATGGAATCATTTTCATTACCGGATTTTCACAATATTAGGCAATAATTTTCCTTTTACGCTAACAGCTGTTAAACAGATGGTGAATGAAACTCTTTGATGCAACTGGCTTTGTCATTTATTTGTTTCCTGTAATGCGGTATTAATTTAAATTAATAGAATGTATGTTTTGATACCTTCCAGGATTTAAAATGATGGAAATGTTTGGATTGGTTGAAAAGGAGTTTTCAGCTGTAGAAGGGGTTTCAATGGAACCTGGTACATTTAATGTTTACCCATGTTACAGACTGCACAAGGATGCCCTGGTATCCCAGCCTACCAAGTATGTATTAACATATAAGTATTCATAAAACACATGAAGGTAATTGTCTAGTGCAGACAATTCTTTGTTTCAGGGACCAATATTTTCATGTCAGAAGAGCAGAGATGCTAGTGTATATCTACATTATACTAATGAGTAGGAAGAGTGTCTGGGGTCCTGAGTTCTCAATCAGTTTCATTCAAAAATAGCACTTGTGCGTAAAAGTTAGTAAGCCCACTGGCTCTTTTGGGTTTCTTGTATGAGCCAGTTTCAGGCTTGTGCCAGTTTAGCACCTAGCAATTTCATGCAGGGGTATGTCTGGGCAGATTCCAGTATGTAGTACTTTGTGAAAGGTGCCTGTGGAATGCAAGTTGAAGTCTTACAGAGTGCAGAATGTCTTTGAAGTGGGGTCAGAATGAGAACCTGCTTTAGCTGTCCTCGGTCACTTTTACTTGAGTCCAAGTCCGTTTGTTGATTACAAAGGAAGATTATCTCATTATGCTGAAATGAGTCTGTGTGAACACGGTCTAGTAGCTTCCTGGAAGGCAGGACATAGTTCACTGATTGGGAGAGAAATGGAGGAAGTGATGAAGAAACCTCTGACCAAACTTTTACAGTCATTCCTCAGAGAGGAAGTGATGGAAACTCTCAGTTTCTTCTATGACCACTGTGTATGTTGTGTTTGGTTCCTCTCAGTCCAGTCCCCCACTTTGTATTAAGTTGCACCAGAGAAAAACAGTAGCCCTGCTGGATTAATCATGGGAAGATGTAACAAAAAGTATCCTTTAGGTGAGATAAGGAAGAAAAACAGTGGGAAATTACTTTTGAGGTTTATATTAAATGTCAGATTAGTCTTTTTGTGTGATTGTGATTATCTTGTTGTATCCCAGGTGGAGCTATACTTTTTTTTTTTTGGTTTTTTTTTTTTTTTGCATTCTTCATATTTAGTGTCCTCCTGGGTCTAGATGGGCTGAAATTTCCAGGGATTGGCATTTCTCACTTCTTTTTCACTTTCTGCTTCTTTCTAATTGGATCTGCTGCATTTATATGCTCTTCTCTTGCTGCCATCCTAGCCCAATTTTACTGCTTCATTAGACTTTCACTGCCTTTCACTTGATGATCTACAGGTACGTCTGAATAATAACACTTGGTTTTGTCATCTCATCTGTGCACTGAATGCCATTAATATTATTCTCCTTTTTGAGCTCTGTATCCCCAAACCCTGTTTGCCCCACCCTGATTACTGATTTTTTTTCATTCTTTGTACAGTAGGCATACTGTAAGGCTTTTTTTTTCCTTGCTTTTTTTTTTTTTTTTTTTTTTTGTACCTATTCAGTACCCTTCCCTTTTCTCTATGGGAAATTTGCAGTGTAACATCATGTTTGATCATCTGAAAACACTGTGCAGCACATATTGATTATATATCACATTTAACTCCTTTTCCAGCATGATTAACATCTATACATCTTACATGTGCTAGAAACATTTAGAAGGAATGAATCATATTTGGGGAAAATAAATTGATTAAATAACCTCTTCAGGCTTCTTTCAGATGCCTTTATTGTGATTTTAAGAAATCGGGCCAATTAACATTTTCAAAATATAGTTAGTAGTTTCAGACACTCACCCAAATGTCCCACTTTGGGATTTGGCAATGAAAGATTAATTTAAATTTGAAGTACTAAATAAAAAAAATTATGAAAAGGTGTAAAATTACATACTTATTTTATGTCATGTATTTCCTTTCTTTTCTGCAAAAATTCTAGAACAGATTGTGTTTCTGTATGTGTGAACTGTTTTGGCTTCACTTTCTTATATAGTGGCTTTGAAATGTGTAAGCTAAATTCCCTATAATTTAGAAAGCTTCCTTTAACAGTCTCTGTCATGGCTAATTTTAATCCATTAGTAATGGTTAAATGACAAAGGATATGCCTATTGAGATTGGTCTTCCAAGCAACTTCTATTTTCATTGTCCGTTAAACCACGTAATAACAAAGGTCTTGTGAGTAGCTACTGTTTTTTAAAAGCTTTTAATATAATTAATTGCATCTTTACTTCAAAATGACCTCTGATTTGATCTTCAAATTAAAGAAAAAAAGAATAATTTAGCACAATTTTGTAAATTTCAAGGAAAAAAATCTCCTTTCTTCATAAGTATTCTTTTATTATTTATCAATTTGAGTAGATTTTGCAAACACTTACTCATACTGCTTCTCAGTCTTGACTTCCAAAGAAATACACAGAGTAATAGGAAGTATGTTAGCTGAACAGCTGGTGAGTAAATCACCAGTTTTAATGTTTCTTTCAGTTTGAAAGGTGTTCTTTCTCTTACAGGTATTTGCATCCTGAAGGTCTCCCTTCTGATTACACCATTACGTTTCTCTTCCGTATACTTCCTGACACACCTCCAGAGCCATTTGCTCTTTGGGAGATTTTAAATGAAGGATATGAACCACTGGTTGGAGTTATTTTAGACAGTATGTATTTTGTGTTTTGTCAGTGACTTTTTCTTTAACTGAATGAATGATTCATTCTGTGTCTAGATTTATTATTGCCAGTGTTATAATATCCTGCCAGAACAGTTACCTGAATCCGGAAGGTGAGAGTCTCTAATGTATGTTTTTTAGATTTAATTTAATGGAGTTTAATTTGCAGTTAAGAGTCAAATTTCGAGTACGCTGCTCTAAACTGGGAGTAATGATACTGAAATGCAAAGAGCTGTACTGGATGTAAATTGATATAAGGAATTTACTCATTTGCTTTTAAAATTTCCACTGCTCTGAATCTGTTTCTAATAGAATCTGTCTTGATGTATGCCAGTGGTACTGACAGTATGGTATACATAGAGGAAATGCAGTCTGCGGATAGTAGACTTAAAGCTAGAGACATGATCTCTGGATGATTCTTTTCATTTCTACTTGATTTGACTTCCACAACTGTAAACCAGGGATTATAATTTAGGTTTCCATATTTACTGTTGAAAAGATGCAGATACCACGGTAGATGTTCTTCATAGCTGCCAATTTTAAAAGAGATATATTAGTACTTATCTTTCTTTCTTTCCTAGAATTTTTTAGATAAGTCACCTTGAAATAGGTAGAAATCAGGCATTTAGCTAGCTTGAGGATCTGTATCTGCTTTCCTTGTCCAAGTCCCACACAGAACTAGAGGGAGAGTAGGATCACATAGACATGGGTGAGGTAGGCTCCCAACCACTGGCCCATCCTTTTTGTCAAACCGCAAAAGACCTTTCCTCTGAAATAACTTGTTTCTTCTGGGTCAGTATATCACTTATGAATGTGTTTTACCAACTTTAGATCTGATATCATTTGCACTCTTTGTAACACAAAATGGACTCTTTTAAATAATGTATCAGGCCTTTTCTTCCTCTAACACAGAGCCCTTATTTTTATTCTCACACAGATGGTGGTAAAACCCTGACTTTCTTTAACTACGACTACAAAGGAGATTTTCAAACTGTGACTTTTGAAGGTCCTGAAATAAGGAAGATATTTTATGGGAGTTTTCATAAGGTTAGTAATGGTAGTAGAGAAAAAACCAAAAACCAAACCACTCTGAATAAAGATGTGTGAATTTTTCATGTTTTGAAATCTTCCTTCATGTGGTCAACCACTGCCAATAGAAATGTGTTTTGCGTATTCAGAATCATGTACCAAGCTGTTTTAAGTCTCTTTGCAATAATGAACTAACGTTAAAGAAGTCATAGTTTTTGTGATGAAGCTGATATGATAAATTTTCATCTCATGCTTTGTGCCTCTGTTTTAGAGTTGATTAAAAATACTTGTCTTGAAATGTAATTTAGAGATAAATTGACTTCTCCTTTTAAGGTTTGGATTAGAAATGTCATTCAATGAAAAGAAAATGTTAAGCAAAAAAAAATATACTCTTTTTTTGACTAGAGCTGTTATTTTTAAACATATTTTAAGGGCTATGCCGTTACAAACTTTTCTTGGCTGTTAGAGAACTCACAACATTCTTTCTGAAAGCAGATGAAGTAGTGCTGGGATTGTAGCACATATTTGTTGTGGAAGGTGCTTTTGTTGTTCACTTTTATTCCTGATGTTTGTATCTTTCCTAAATAAAAAAAGGAAGCTGTGGACTGAGGGACGGTATTTACAAAGCTCAACTTTTCTGTACTTGTTTTTTAATCAAGAGCAAGAAAGAGAAGGTAGGACAGAGCTGGGGTCTAATTCTGACTCTTTTAAGTTGTACTTTGGAACAATATATGGCACTTTAGCAAATTCTCCTCTTAAGCATTTTTCTGTATTTTGAATGATGATCCTTGCTAGATGTGTGTTTGAAAAGTGCACAAGACCAAATTCATAGCAGCTTTTCAGTTATTTATTTCCAGCTGAGCCCAGACCAAAGCAGCCAAAGGACTTCTTCCTGCCATTCTCTGACCTTGGGCTCCGATCCCCATGTAGTTAGTGTACTGGTATAGAGAAGATATTACATTTCTACCAGCTTTTCATCTGGTGTCCCCCCTCCCTCAAATTGTCCTTTCCTTTGCTTAACTGAGAGTTTGCTCATGACAGGACGGTTGTGGCTAGGATTGTCCTCTCTGCTGGGAATGTCTTTGCTGCATCATCAATGTGCAACAGAGTGTGAGTCAAGGCAGAAGGGAAGTAACTTGGTTGCTGTGTTCTGCTTTTCTGTACCACGTTTGATGTGGTTTGATCTTTTTCAGTGTAAAAACTTCACTACAAAAGGTTTTGCTGTGTTGTTAATGTATAATTTACAGACTAAATTTTACTGCTTAGTTTTGGCTTTTGCGAGTGGCTATAAAGGACGTATTGGTGAAATGCAGTGCTATATAGCAGGATTATACAAGGCCCAGGAAGTATTACTAACCACATAAATCAAGGGTTCTTCGGGATCTGGGTGGTGTATGAACATTGTGTGGATCTTTTGCAAGGGATAAATTATTTTCTTAATAAATTATGTGAGGTGCCAGTTTGTATGCAGATGTTCCATAAGCAGAAAAATAAGGTAAATTCATTAAGCAGGTAAGAATTGTAGGATAATTCAGGTTGGAAGGGACCTCTAGAGGTCACCTAGATTATTTGCTGTGGATTATTCTGAGTTTCATTAGCAAACAGGGAGTAAGGGGCTCATTTAAAAAAATACCTGCCTATTCCCAGGAATGTATATATATCCTCTGTGCTCCTTTGTGTGTTAAAACATCTTTTCTTTTGCTTAGTTGCATGTTGTTATCAGCAAGACTACAGCCAAAATAATTATTGACTGCAAACAAGTGGGCGAGAAGACCATTAATGCAGCCGGGAATATTAGTTCTGATGGCATAGAAGTGCTGGGGAGAATGGTCAGATCCAGAGGACCAAGAGACAACTCTGCGCCAGTGAGTAGTACAAGACCAATTCTTTAAAATATTTCAAATATATGAAAAAAGTGTTTGGGATTTCTGCCATTAATTTTAAGTTGAAGCAGAGTGAACTCATATTTCAGACAGTAAAGTTCCAGCATTTCAGAAATTCTGCAAAAGCCTGCAAATAGTTCTCAACTTGGACAAAATCTATTTTTGATTATTTTAATAAATCAAGTCACTAGATCATCCTTGTTCAAATGTTATTCGCAAACACGTGTGTGAGCACAGTCGATACATTCGGATATGACTTATGTTCTAAACTTCATTACATGGAGTAATACAATGTATATAACTCCTTTGCCTGGAATAATTTAAACTTTGTTTTGAGTGATGATTATTCCCTATGTCTCTTATACTCTCTTACTCTTTGTTTGCTCTCTATCTTACTGTCTGTTCATTAAATAATTGAACTGGTTTGACACAGATGGCCCCCGAAAGCCCTTGTCTTGGTATATCTAGTTCTTTTATAATATAAAGTATTTAAAATGTGAAAGAACTTTCCCAAGATTAAGTACTCTGTCATTCCTATGAAATTATTCTCTTAGAAGCAGTAATTGATCATTGGGTTGGCATGGCAACCTATGGGAGTCTTTCAGTTTTGCTCCGGATGTCATTAAGAAGGTTTATTTGGGTTTTTCAGGTAGATTTAGTTGTTTAAGAAGAATTGACAGTGTGTGATGAGCTTAGGAAGGCTTCTTTGCTCTATTGTATGATTGCTGATTTTCTTTGAACTTCCTTGACCCTCCAAGGAGGTTAGCAGAGAATGTGAACTTTGAACTCAAGGCTTGATTTGAACAGGAATGAAGTGTCAAAAATGTATTCACTTGCTACTGTGTGGAAATACTAATTTTTAGTAAAAAATGTGCCCTTGGAATATATCTCTGTGTACAAAAAAGAGCCTTGGGACCTCAAACTTATGGATAATAGTTATATGAAAACTCTAAAGACAATTACACAGAGAAACCTTTGTAGTCACATTCCAATAGAAACAGAAAAAGGCAGACTTAGGAAATCTTGGCATTAGAGAAAGCTTTGTAAAGAAATGGAAAGAAATGGTGTCTTTTGTTAGAACCCAGGAATCTATAAAAGAGACTGCCCACTCACTGAAAAATTTGGTTTTGTTCACATGAACTGCGAAACTGATGTAAGACTACAAATGGGTAGCTGAAGATGAAAATTCTTTACTCCGCAGTACTGTTTAGCTTCCTTCAAGTATTGCTGCATACACCAAATTATAAGCAGGTCAAAAAAGCACCCAAATACCATTCTTTAAAGTCTCCATTCTGCACATTTTATTCATATTGAGTAGAACTTGTATGAATAGCCACATTTAAGGCATGAATGAGTTGGTTTCCTCTGCTCCAAAAAATTAGAGGACATCAAAGGAAGCTAGTAGGAGGCAGGATAGAGGCTCCTCTCACAACAGGTAGTAGATCAGTGCAGCTCCTTGTAGAATTTTGTGGGTGTTAAATATTTACATAGATCGTAGGGAAGCCTGGACAGATGAATGAAATGGAAATATTGGTTGTTAACAAACCTGTGGCAGGAAATCCCTGATCTGAAAGTCATGAAAGCTGGTAGACCGTAAGGTAGAAGTACACATGTGCCTCCTTAGATATTGCTTTTGCCACCATTGGAATTAGAATTCTGGGATTTAGTTGGTTCTGGTGTCTTCACAGTTTTAAAAGGCTCATGAAGGCTGGCATACAAGAAAAAATCCTATTCGTAAGACGTTAAAAATAGGTTTGAATTGATATAAAAATTGGGGCTTGTTGGTAGCTCTGAAAAGTTCTTTTTTCATCAGCTGTATTTTCATGAAATGCTTTAATCTTAGTTTTAGACGTGTGTATTACCTAAAATAAAAACTGACAGGCAGTTATTTTGGAATAAAATTATGGATGTTCTGTTCTGACTGTATTCACATATAGCAGTTTAACATAGTCTGAATGTTTTTAGTGTATTTTTTTAAATAAATGAATCTAGTGCAATCACCTGAATTCTGCAAAGCATTTCAATTTTGAGGGAATATAATTATATCAGTGTTTTTTCTCATCGATGCATATGGTGTGCAACAGTTCAGTGAACAGGCAAAAATATAGATAGATAGGACAAAAAGAGGATTAGGCTAAAGGTGCCTAGCCCTTTTAACATCTCTCAATAGTGATGCATCTCTGGGTCAAACACTCCAGCCAACTAGAGCAATGAAACCTGACTGTGACATGCAACAAATAGTGTTATTTATTCCTTCAGTGGGATTTAATAAAAAGTCCAGCTTTAAAACGTAATGCGTGATGTGGTCTGCTCTTGAGAAATCTTTGCAGAACTGTAGCCTGATCAGATGAGGATGGTCAGAGTTTTCCATCTCACTGATTCTGCTTGTGGGGCTGGACATTTAGAAAGCAAAATCAGTATGAATGCAGAGAATTATGAATAAATGTTTAATGGTAGAAAAGAAAGCTTTGTTTAATTATTTAGCTTGAGTCAGAGCAACCCACGTAATATTTTAAAATAAGAATACTGAGTCATTCAACATTTGGATGGTGAATACAGCAATTTGGAGAATGTCTGTTTTCTCTTTATTTTACACCAACATGCTTTATCACTATGGATCTCTAGATTGTCTAATCCAGAGAAAATGAATGCGTGTACACGCCTATGTAGGACTGCATAAATTTAGCCAATACTGTCAACCTTCCATTGTTCATGATAACAGAATAGCTTGGGCTGGACTGGGTTATGGAGAAAATGGCAATCTGCCATTCTTCTGAAGCTAAGCTGCTTTCTGCATAAGCAGCTCAGGTGTTGCTGCACTCCTTTTCTGGATGTCTTATTTGCTTAAGTATAGTATCATGCAAATGCTGAGGGTCATTCTGAGTCCCAGAGCAGTACATTCATGTACTACTATGCTCAGGCTAATGAGTTCTCCTGGGATTGGTAGCTTTGGGATGTGTAGCAGAGAGGCATCTAAGTGGCTCCACATGGAACCAGCTTGTATTTGACATAGCCAGGGACACAGACTTGCTGGACTCAGGATAGACCTTTGTGGGGCCAAATCAAGGGTCCCAAAGCTGCCTTCATGCTGCCTGCGCTTCAGCTATCTAAGGTGTTTACAGCATGGAGCCAGCTCACGTGGGTCTGCATCTGTAGCGCAGCATATCTACAAACCAGATAATCTGCTGGCAGGTAAGAGGAGTTTCTATGTGTATGAAAGTTTTCCTTTGTTTAAAATATAATAGTTTACCTATAATAGAAAAAAAAATGAGGCGAAACTGAAGGTGTGCATCTGTAGTTCATTCTAGCAGCTTTAGAAACAGTGCAGCTTTAAGAAAATTTTTAATTTCACTCCTCTCCAGTTCTAGTGTTAAAATAATGGCACTGAAAATAATAATGGGAGCAAACCCAAAGATAGTTCTATCTCTAGCAGTTCCTCAAATTTTTTAACATATGGGGTTAATTTAATAGTGTGTTCTGTTCCATTCCCCTGTCTATTCAGTATGCACATAAATGAAGCATGGAAAAAGAATAGGAATAGTAACAGAAGAAAGCTTCATTCCTCTAAACCTCTTTGTTCAGTTTAAGGCTGCAAAGGAGATAATTGGTTTTCCAATTGGTTTTACCATTGAGTCCTGTTCAGTATATTGCTTCTGATTACCTAGCAGCCTTTTACCAAATGTGTATGTTCTCATAGATTAAATGCTTGCTCAAACCATGTTCACAGACCTGTGGTGGGAATTTTCTGCCCATGTTGTCATGTACTGAGCAAGCTTTTCGTCATCCTTAAACTGTCATTACCTGGGGATAATATGGATAAGAGAGGGCATATTCTAAAGTAAAATAAAACTGGAGAAAATGATTAATATTATTTGTGGTTCAGCTTCAGTGTAAGTAATAAGCTACAGGCGACCTTGTCCCAGATAAAATATGAGCATCAGACCAGTGGTTTAAAAGGAATTACTCAGTTTTGAGAAGCTGAGCTCTCTTTTGCCTGACTCTTGATGCCTCCTTTACTACAAAAAAGTATTGGGAGACACCATTGGGCAAAATCAGAAATTTAATCAAGGAGGTGGGGGTAATCCAAGAAATACCTGCAGCATTTAACCTTGAACAGCTTGCTTAATCCATGTAATGTCTGACAGTTCAGACAAGTTTGTTAGAACACAAGCCTTTTACCGTTCAAATTAACATATTTGTGGCTAGCTGCTTGAATTTGACAGCCTTCCTCTGTCTAGTCGAAGTGCTTGAATCAAGGTAGCTTTACTTGCTGATGTCTCCATTTTGCAATGATCTTACAACTAACAGTCATCTTGCACATCGCTCTTGTTTTGAAACAGTTGCAGTTACAGATGTTTGACATTGTTTGTGCTACCTCATGGGCCAATCGAGACAAATGCTGTGAGCTTCCTGGCTTGGTAAGAAACCTCTTTCAATAACTGTAGAGTTTACCTTTTACTTTCCCCTTTATTGAGACAAATGTTTTAATGGAAATGGATGGGTAAGAGTTATAAAAAAAGCTCAAGTATGCTTTGATTACTTGTCCTATTGAAAGTCTAAGAGATGTATGTTTCTGAATCAAGTAGGTGCTTTTGAGGCATCCACACAGTACCGTATCTCAGATTCATAAAATTCTTAACTTCTGAATCGAAGTTTTAGTTTCATAAAATTCTTAACTTCTGAATCAAAGTTTTGGACATCATTCTCTTCTTATCTTGATCTTTCTTTAGAGAGATGAGGAAAATTGCCCTGCCCTTCCTCATGCTTGTTCCTGTTCAGAAGCTAATAAGGGTCCTCTTGGACCTCCTGGACCACCGGTAAGGTTTTATTCAGGTTTGTGGTTGACTGTACCAAACAGTCTGCTGGCCACCTTTATTCAAAATATGAATATACTGCCATTGTGTAACTAATAAGGTTAAATTAGGGTTTTACGTGTTGGCAAAAAGATAAAATTACCTTCAATTTGTAGCAAAGATGCCAAGTAATATGCTACAAAAAACCTTGAATCCTGTTATCTGTCTGTAGCATTAGCAGATAAATCATAGTTAATGCCATTTATTTTCAAATTTTTAATCATCTTCTGTCTACGCTAGCACATGCATATTAAATGTAGGTTGGATTTTAGCTTTCTGAAATGCTCAGTTTACAGTGTTCTTATGAATTAAAGATATGGAGTATGACAATGCCACTTGTGTGATAAATGATGAAACAAGACTTTTCTGTCTTAAAAGCCCTACCTAAGTACAATATTTACTGGAAAGTGGAACTAAAAGTGCTGGTTCTGAGAGCTCCTTAGAGGCAGAGAGGTACCTGAAAGCTGTGAAGGGAAAAGAGGATGAAATGAACTGGCTTTGGTGAAAGCTGAATTGAAACTCTTCTAGCTTGCCAGTGAATGATGAAGGACACACTGTCACAACTTTTACCTGTACTTTGTGGTGCTACTTCATAGCACTCGTCTAAGTGTTTACTGTGTAACTCTTAAGTAAATGTATATTTAAGTTCCTTGCGTAACCAGTGGAACTAGATAGTCTCTTCCAGAAGACAATTATTTAACTTTCCTTCCATCTCAGCATAGTATCTTAGAAAGATGAATAAACCTCCTTTCTCTTTACTGGCTTGTGGAAGAACTCAGACAATGTATCAGACCAGTTAATGGAGATACAGGTCACTAAAGTTAGATAACTCAATCTCACATCCCAAGGCTGATTTTTTAGCAGTTTAGAAAAGTTGTAGGCTCTCTTTGCAATGGTCTATTATAGATTTGGTTTAATGAGACTCCTAACTGGGATGCTGGGGTGTTTGTAGAACAGTCATGTGTTTTTTTTCTTTTACAACTAGATTGAAAACTCTTATTGGCATCTTAGGGCTGCTTGCTAAGTTAGCTTGAGATAAGACCCTATTGTGAAGAAGTTTGAACTGTGTTTCTGTTCATACTGTGTCCTGGTTGGTCCTAGAGCATGTTTTGAAGAGAAAGATCAAGTGAAGAATGTGAAGGAAAATAAGTTTCTGAAAAGGTCTAATTAGCAAATTACATGAGATACATGTTCAACAACAAAATTCACATGCACATAAGACATTCATGTAAGAGATCCTAGCAGACATTTACCCTGTTAACAACTCACTGGTTAGTCTTTCTGCAAGAACTGTTCTGCAAGCTCTGGTACAAAAATTTGGAAAGGAACTCACGATAAAATTCATTGAAGAGCTGTTATCTTGAATAAGGAAAAATTATTGTGTTCTCCTATTTGAATGTAGATTATAAAGAAAGTATGGATTAAGCTTTTAATTTCTGTATATAGGTGACCAACTTGTGTTCTGTGAAAAAGACAATGGGATAAATCACGCAAAAATGCAACTGAAATGGAGCCATTTGACCACATTTCACAGTAAAATGAAAAATGTTTAAAAATTATTTGACTGGAAGGATGTGTGTTACTATACGAATTCCTGATACGTGTATGTTCTGAACTAAAGTTTAACCTAGCAGTAAAATAATGTTTTACATTTATTACATTTAGGTTTAACAGTGTTCTGAGAATCATAATGCCATGCAAGAGGGGGCCTTAAAATCAAGCAGAAAAATCACTTTCTAGACAGGACAGTATGTGATTCTGGAACTCAGCCTCTTCTAAGTGGTACATTTTTTGCCAGACAGTTAGATGGCATAGCTCTGGAAAAAAGTAAGAGGCCTAGGAAAAAGCGGAGCAAAAGAATAAAGTCAGTGTTCATCTCTGCGCCAACCAAAAGTCAGAAAGTCACATGTGCTATGTCTGGCCAGTACTGCTCCAAGTTGTTAAAATGTCATGTGACTTTTCTGTAAGCCAAGGATTTTACTGTTTAAGAGATCAGAATTCTGCCATGTAGCCAGTTTTAGACATCAGACTAAAAAGACTCCAAATAAAAGGCTTCCATTTGACTGGGATAGTAACTCTGGAAATACTTTTTAAGCTCTTTTAGGAAGTGGGTCATTTTGGGTAAGACAAAGTATCATTTAAAGTTAAGATTACCTGGCAGTTTTCATTATGGGATAGTGGTTTTACAGCTGTATCTTTGCCAGAACTAGATCATGCTCTCTGAAGTTCCCCACTCAAAGTAAGAGTAAGGTATCACACAAACCTGACACCTGCCTTTGAAAGAAGTGTGGCAGAACTGGAGAAGGTGAAAAAGGACACAAAAAATATTGGATGATTGGAGAACTTTAATTGCAAAGAAAAGCTTTCAGTGTTTCATAGGTTTTACCTATTAATAAGAAATAAAAGGGGATTTGACAACAGTTGGTTAAGAGTTGTTTATGGGGAAAAGCACTTGTTATTAAGAAGTTACGTAGAATAAGAGAAAAAAAACACAACAAGAATTCTTGGCTAGAAGCAGAAGCCAAAGAAATGAAAAATTTGAAATTGGTCATACAAGCGTAGTTGTGCTGGGGAATAACCACCAAAACAAGTTTATGAGAAAAATGAGGGAGGCTCTTGTGATGTTTTCATCTTAAATCAATGCTTTTCTGGAACCAGGCAAAGGTTACTGGGTTCAAAATGTGAACAAGTGTACCAAATTCACTGTGAATCTTAAAGCATATGATTTCACGGCTCAGCATCAGGCTATTTCTAAGTATATGTTCTTACTCAGTAAAAATGTAATCTGTCTCTGAGAACAAAATGGGAGAAAACTGTGATTTTTTTGAATATTAAAAAGTTGCAGTTATTTTGCTCAGTATTTGCATAAGAATTTTTAATCTGAGAGAGATGCAGGAGAAAGGCAGAGGCAGGAGGGAGGGCGGAGAGAGCTACTGGGCTGGAATGCAGAAATGAGGACCTGAAATTTGGGAACTGGCAACTGGAACATGGTTCTGTGGAGAGCGTGGGATCAGATTTTAGGGCTGGAATTGGTCGTGGCCCTAGAGCTGTGGGATGGAAGTGAGAATACTGAAGGAGCTGAGACAAGGAGTAGAAAACTACTGTGTGGTCACACATATGGAGACTATCATGATACCTTCATTGAAGAGCAAGAGTACTCTGGTACTTCCAAACATTTATGTTATTGGCATTCCTATTTAAAGTCTCCTAGATTAGTATCTATGAGCAGTATATGCATTATACCTGATAAGGTTATTTTCTATTTTTTAGTCTTTAATGTAAGTACTGTTATTTTTATAAGTACTTTTGTAGCTTCTAAAGGAAGTTATTCAGTTATGGTGCCTGGTTGTATGAGGTCCTTTTTGAGTATGAAGAGGGGCAGAATTCCTGTGAAGCTCATATTCCAAGAGATTAAGCAATATAATCAGGTGGAGGAAAAGTGAAATTGATCTGAAGAAAGTGGGAAAAAAATGTTTTTATTTATGCTATCCTAGAGTACACAGTGCATGCATCATGTGCATGCAAAACACATGGCAGCTATCTGTAGATATATGCAACTCGAGTGTCTCAGATGATACTAATGAAAAAGGCAACAGTTGGTTAATAAATGATTAACAGATGTATGCACCGCTGAAGAAAGCAAAAAAGAGAAAAATGGACAGAAGAGTATTTTACCTCAAAGAAGCTCTAAATTAAACCATGGTAAATCTTGTAGATTATGGAGTTTTCCTTGGTGAAAAATACTCCTGAGTCATTGGAATCATAGAATCATTTGTGTTGGAAAAGACCTTTAAAATCACGGGGTCCCAACCGTTAGCCCAGCACTGCGAAGTCTACCACTAAACCATGTCCCTAAGTGCCACATCTAAACGTTTTTTAAACATCTCCATGGATGGTGACTCCACCACCAACTCCACCACCTCCTTGGACAGCCTGTTCCAATGCTTGACCATCCTTTCGGTGAAGAAATTTTTCCTAATATCCAATCTAAACCTCCCCAGGTGCAACTTGAGGCCATTTCTTCTTGTACTATCACTTGTTCCCTGGGAGAAGAGACCGACCCCCCCCGCCTACAGCCCCCTCTCGGGGAGCTGCAGAGAGCGACAAGGTCCCCCCTCAGCCTCCTTTTCTCCAGGCTGAACACCCCCAGCTCCCTCAGCCGCTCCCCATCAGACTTGTGCCCCAGCCCCTTCCCCAGCCCCGTTGCCCGTCTCTGGACACGCTCCAGCCCCTCCGTGTCCCCCCTGCAGTGAGGGGCCCAACACTGAACACAGGGTTCCAGGTGCCGCCTCACCAGTGCCCAGTGCAGGGGGACGGTCACTGCCCTTGTCCTGCTGGCCACACGATTGCTGATAGAAGCCAGGATGCCATTTACCTTCTTGGAAACTCAGCCTTTAACAATGTGATGATTTTGGTGAGAATAGGCACATGTGCAGGAGGTCTCAGCAACTGGAAGGGGAACCCATGACCACATGTATAAATTCCATCCCTGTTGTAGCTTTCAGTGTTATGTTGAGGCTTATGTGGTGTGCATTCCTGGCTCTAGAAATTAGCCACATCTGTGTTTAAATCTGTTTCTGTGTATGGCCACGCTTAAGTAGGTTCTCAGTTTAATTACTCCAGTGGAAGATATCAACAGGATATTCACTGATTTCTGAACGCTGCCTCAGGAACAAGAAAAAACTGTTTGGGCTTCTCTGGATTTCGTTTTTGTTTATTTGAGTGTTTTGGTTTTCAGCAAGTCCTGTGCTTGTGCTTCACAGGGTGGCCCAGGTGTCAGAGGTGCCAAAGGTCATCGTGGTGATCCAGGTCCAAAGGTACTTTTATAGCACTTTACAATTGACACATGCACAGGTTCTTGGTTTCTCTATGCTGCATGTAAACCTTGAAATGAATTCCAGATTGTCTCTGATGTTGCTGAGGAAAACGCATAGTGAAATGCCATTGGCGTTTGGTGTGTCTCTTTTCATAACAATTGCTTGTCCTGTTTATTCCTTGATAAAAGATATGAAATTCAGAATGCTGCTTTCACAGCATAAATCTTCTCTTTTTTTTTTTTTTTTGTATTTGTATTTATAAAGGAACAAGGCAGTTTTAAACTGAACCCTAACTGCTTAATCAAATGTTAACTCATATTTCAGATGTTTTTGAGTCTATTGGTATTTAATTCTTCAAACAGAAGCTGCATTTGCCCATATGATAAGAGTTTAACTTATGTCCTGTGCTGCTTTAGGGACCAGATGGACCTCGAGGTGAAATTGGTGTTCCTGGACCCCAAGGACCTCCAGGACCACAAGGACCCAGTGGACTTTCTATTCAAGGGCTTCCAGTGAGACTTATAAAATCAATAGAGTTCTTTTGTGTGATGTTTTGCACAGCACATATCTTAGACTGATTGAAATATCTTTTGGTGTCCTGATCAGAATCTGAATTTCAATATTTGGAGTGAAATTACAGATTTGGCTTTAACCTATAGTATATGTGGGTTCAATGCCAACATTTCTGGTTTTATTTCATCTGAATTTTTAGTTAGCTGCAGGGATTTGATCACAGGTTGAATATGACCCAGGTATTAGCAACCAAGCCTGGAGACAAGTGAAAAAAATTGCAGTGGGATTGTAACATGACACCAAAAAAGAATAAAAAAAATAATATTTTATCTTTTCCTGGTTGTGGTATTGCTCATCATGGATCAGTTCTGACTTGAAAGGTGTGCCCAAGCAAGAACACCGTATTTGCTGCCAAAATTAAACAACAGTATTCACTGCATTACAGAGTCTGTCACCAGAGGAGGTGGTTAGGCCTGGAGTTTGCAATGCTGTTGTGAAATAAGTCTCAGAATTTCATCATAAAGACACATTGGTAGAATAATGAACCAGCAGCGCTAATGTTTCATGTACGTTTCTGGTAGATGGGTACACATAAGCCTTGAAAGGTAGTAGATACGTATCTCTTTCTGCTAGACATTTTCGAAAATTTGCTACGTTATAATATGCTTTTTTCTTTTTAGCCACTTTTTACTTGATACTCTTGATGATGCTGTCATCAGAGAATAATACTGAATACATTAATTATAAGAATATTTATTTCATAGCAACATTGTGTTTCTGCATAAAATTTAATTAAAATCAGTTTATTATCTAGAAAATTATATCTGTTCTGTGTATGTACTGCAGAAACACATCTAGTTTTAATAGAAATCCATTGGTTTCATAATTATAGAAAGCACATTTGAGGGCTGCACAGAAACAGATTTCTTTGAGGAGAAAAGAAAATAACTACCTTTTTTTGTAACATAAGGGCTATAGTTTTGTCAGGTTAATTCTGAAGTATTTTGTCAGGTTAATTATGAATTGTAAATTCTTCATTTAGTTTTGCAAATAGAGTCTGTAGATTTGCTTCAGCAGGAAAAGTAGTCTGTTTTCTTATTGGTTGGTGTTTGGTTTTTTCTCCTAAAGAAGCTGAAAGGAACCATTAAAAAAATAGGAAAGTAACCATGTATTTGGTTTACTATGTGTGATTCTTAATTTGCAGGGGCCACCAGGTGAAAAGGGAGAGAAGGGAGATCTTGGTTTTCCTGGCCTGCAGGTATTCCCTAAATTACTGTTTAACCTGTCTCTTACTAAATTAGAATGTTGAATTGACATCACTGTGGATTTACGGCACATATTCAAAACTGCTTAGAAATGTGTTGTTAGGTTGAATTTGAACAGAGATTTACAATCAAGAGGAGTTTAGGGTATGCTGGTGTGGAGTGACCAAAGCGTTTGGGGCCTGAAGAACCAATTACTTTCTTGACCTTGTTTAACACTGAAATAGCTTTTCTATAGACTCAAAAAGTATCCACTCTAAGACTTCTGCTTACACAGTGAATAATTGCATCTGCTTGTTTTCAATTTAAACCCATTAAATTTCTCCTGTAATTATCTAGGAGGACAGATCGGGCACTTAATCTTTTTAATGCTATCTTTCACAAGATTGTATTCATTGTATCTCAAGTATTCAGCCAGTCTTACTCAGTTTGGTGTCTGTTACTTAGTCTGGAGATTGCATTCCAATTCACTGCTGCTTTTCAGGTTCATTTGCTCTTCTGTTTTTAGATGCTTCTCTTCTGCTGATTATATCACTCCAGTATTTGTTGGCTGTTACCAGATTCCCCCTTCTTGCTCATATGTGCTAGGGATAGTAAAGTCATCCAGCCTTTCCTCATAGATGAGTTTTGTTAGCCTTCTGGACCACTGCAGTGATGGCCCCAGACTGCTGCTCTGCAGCCTTCATGAGTCAGAGTGTGACATTTCACCTGAGCAACGGGGAACTGCTGGATGTAACTTGTAGTTGTGCTCAGGCAGGTATTTCCCCTTTGATATTGCTTCACTGACCAAGCAATATGGCAACAGGCTCCATTTTAGCAAGAGAAAGAAACAGGAGCTATATTTTTAGGTTAAGGTACTGATGTTGCGCAGTGGAGTTACACTGTCACGATGCTGCAGTGATGTAGGAAATCAAACTCTTTTCAGTTTAGTGGCACAGGAGGCCTGACTTAATGAAATTGTCAGTGTTCTTAACAGGGGATTGTAGTGAGGGGGTATGAAGCCTGTGCATTTTAACAGTGCCTATTTAACCATTTCTCATCTCACAGAAATACCTCCTTTACTGAATCTCTTCTATGATCCCACCCATTGCTGAACTTCCTAGTTCCATTTATCCAAAACATTTATCCAAAAGCATGTGACAGTTTCATTGGAAAGTGATTTAGTTGGATTCTGTTCACTTGATCTCATCATTTGCCCTCTCTTTGTAATGCTTAGGGTGTCCCAGGAGCATCAGGTTCACCTGGAAGAGATGGAGCTCAAGGTCAAAGGGTAAGGTAAAATGAACACGTTTTACATTTAGGAGTTTCCATTCCCTAGTGGATATGTTTCCCAGCATGGGTGATTTATTATAGCTTACGTCACTTGTATTCTACCGCTTCCGGAGATCCATAACTGTGCAATCAGCAGAGAAGGGTGGAGTATCCTTTCATCTGCTGGATCAGGGTTGAGAAATGCCAAGTGAGTAATGGGGAGCTATGCACTATGTTTGCGTTTAAGGCATTTGGGAGGACTAGATGTCACTTGTGTCCAGCACTGCCAATTAGTCTACTTGCTTACAAGTTTAAAATTAGATGGTGGTTACATGGTACCTAATTAGATTGCCCTCAAATGCGATGATCTAAATTTGGTTTCTAGGTAATTAATGAACGACAGAGACAACTGGAAGGGTATTTAATAATGAATGTAGAACAATGCCTGTAGAAACTGGTGACATCAGGAAAAGTTGAATACTAATATAAAAATTTAGTCAACCTTATTCTGCTTCTGATAGAACAAATGAAGATATTTACAGTCTGTCTAGGAATCAGTAAAAAACTTTCATATTCATGTGTGTAGTTAAACCTAAGTCCTCTCTGTCTCCTTGGGGAGAGTTTTGTTTCATTATTAGTCAAGTGCTGGAAAGTTATTGTTAGCACAATACAAGGTTACTGTCTACAGCAGAACCTCATTATGAAATATAACTTTTCAGTTTGATTTGAACAAGATTTACATATTCATGATCCTTTTTTGGATATGTTAATGTAACTTGAACTTTAGAAAAATCTGGACCTTCCTTGGATTTCTGGCTTTAACCTGAGACCTTGTTATAAAAAAACATCCCTACAGTGAAACGTGTATTTGAGCTCACTATTATGAATTTAAGCACTGGCATATCTTTATGTATTAGAGTAATTCCACTGAAGTTAATGTAGAATTTGGGCAATGCATAATGTTTTTCCTCTAAAACCAAGAAAAGAAAGTAATTCTATTAAGGTAAAGGTTTATTCAACATTATCATCAGATGAATAACCTCCTAATCAGGTGAATAGCCTCATGATTTTCAATTAAGTTGTGGTAAAATATGAAAGTAAGTATATTCCTTTTCCTACTTCATAATACTGTGATGCCTTCTTTTGTATGTAAACTCATTTTTGCATGGTTTTAATGTCATCTTTTGGGCTGTGTTGGAATCTTTCCCCCTAAATTTCCCAAGCTGATATCACCTGTTCATCTCCAGGTTAATAGAGACTTGGAGTCTGATGGACATTTGGATTTTTGCCACTATGCTGTTTAATCTTGGTCGTAGCCAGGTTGAGGTGACTTGGTGCTAGATGCTGTAAATGTGAGTGGTATGTGCCTCTATTTTCTGAATTCCTGATCACGAGGGACACTGAGCATTCTGCAGTTCAGGGAGAAGAGAATGCTGTGTTTTTACTTTATTCTGTAGCTAATTTTATGCTTAACAGCGGAGGCCCTCAGCCATGTCTTGGTGTCAGCCAGCAGTTCCGAAGTGGTCTAGTTTTCCCACACGTGGAAGTCAGCAGGTTGTTGCAGAGAGATGGTATTTTTGAGAAAAGCTGGGAGCAAAACTAGTGCAGCAAAGGTTTTTGATACAGCCTGGACTGCTTATTCTGTAGAATTCTCTGCAGTGTTGCGTATAATAAGGTAGGCCAATTGCATAAATTGCTAGTTTTTATAGATATGGTAATAAGGCTTTGTTCATGCATTCACTTTCTTCTGGTGTTAATCAAAGGAGCTGAATAAATAGCCTAAATCTCATAAAATTAGATCTGTTAGCCTGTTATTGTCTCTGTGTGACCCTCATGCAATATTGTCCAGTAGTAATTATTTCTATGGCAACAAATAATTACGTTATACTAATTTTATGGTGTTGTAACTCATTTGATTCCTGTGAAGTTCTGACAACATAAAATTGCTTTTAATGGGTGAAGATTCAATCCAGTTGTTTCACCGCGGTCTCTTTGAAGGCCAAGCACTTGAGAAAGGCGTAATTCTAAAGGGCATAACTGCACCAACAGCAAAGGGGTACTGGAAAATTCTGGAGAAGTAAATTGCCTTTTTGTATAATGTTCTCTTTGTTGAGCTTCCTCCTGTTAGCCAAGATGCCAAACTGTTTTGCAGCTATTATGCTACGAGAACGGATTTTTAATATGTTATTCTTAGCTTAGCTATCATCTCCTCTATAGTATTTATTGTCCATTGAAATATTTTAATTATAGTGATACCAGTGCTGTGAAGTACTTAAACAGATGGCTAAATCACACTGATTTTAATGGGAGGTAAGCATGGGGCTGATATTTATTAGGAGATCTCTGAGAGCTTAGCTGAGCTAGGGATAATATGATATTAGACTCAGGAAGTCCTGGAATGGAGATTTTTTCCTTCCAGTTGCTGGCAGTTGGAATCACCACTTTTACAGTTCTTTTTCCTTCCCTTTTATTTTGATTTCTAGTGTTCATAATTTCTGGTTTTAGTTTTGAATTCAGTTGAGAAAATGTCCCTTTTTTCCTCTTAATGTTTTAATTCAACAATTAGTCTATAAAGGCTCTTTTTGTATTTCTGAAATTCTACTTTTTAGTCCCTGGTTTATTTGTTTTTCTTGGGTTTTAGTACCTCATTAAGACATAGAACATCTCCCCTGTCGGTTGTGTGAATTCATACAAAGATCATTTTCATAATGAATTACCCTCCCCATGAAAAAGAGTGGGATGTAATAAAAATACCATGTGAAGGCTGAATCAAAGTAAAAAATGTGTTCTCTGATAATAAAGAAAACTTTCTGAATATGCGTGATAGTATTTATACCTGTCTGGCAACAGGTTTAAATCTACATCTCAGATGCCATATGAGGAACAGTCCCCTCCCCTCTCATCACCTTCCAGTTATAAAAGAGTATAATAGAAGATTTTATAAAATAAAAAATTGTCTCTTTATATTTTATGGCTGGGTCTGTGGTTGTTTGGTGTTCTTGCTGTCCGTATTTGTAGCTGGCAATATAGAGAAGTTTTACTAAAGAGGACAGATTGTGCTTCTCCACCAACTCTCCCAAGCATATCGTGTTGAAAGATACAGCTTGAATTGCACGTGGGAGAGAATCCAAACCAACATCATGCTTCTGGTGAGTATGCAGACAGTAATTAGACTCCCTTGTGCTTTTGGTTACATCTCTTTCAGCCAAGCATATAAGTTTGGAAGCAGACTGTGACTGACCCTTGTTGAGATGTGTAGGTAGAGTGGGGAAAAGTCTCCCCTTTCCCATATCTGCACGGCTGCTATCCAAGGTCAGGTCACAACTGCAATCCCCGTTGTTTATTGTGAAGTGCAGGCCTTCCCGAGAGATAGATCTACACAGCTGCAACAAGAGAAGCCTAATATATCATCCTGAGTGGGAAGCATGCTCTGCTTGATGACATAATGTAGGGAGAGATCTCTATTACACTGACTCCCAAGTTTGTATCTCTCGTGTCCATGACATTGTTACTGCTTGCAGTTGCCTGGTAGTTTCCTTAGGAGTGTCTTCTCCTGGCCAAGTTTCTCCTTGGCAAAGAGGCATGGTTCTTCCTTAGCAGGTTAAAAAGTTACGGAGGAAGCTCTGTTGGATGTGCTTCCCTATATGTCTGCTGGGGTGGAACCACAGAGTTAAACTGTCAAGTGATCGATTTCTCTTGCTGAGCTGCTGCAGATAGTTTGGAGTCCAGAAGCATTGACCAATGTTGCCTTACTGTGCTTGAAGACACCGATCTGCAGTAAGATACCTCTAACTGATAGAAAGAATGATTCAGTCTCAAACATTTCTTCAGCTGCTGATGGCCCCTCTTGAGCTCACTCTGAGCAAAAGGGCAAAGAGACCAGCTGAGACACAAAGCCTTTGTCTGTAGGCTAGTAAATTAGATACTGCCAGAACAGGATTTTAAGCATTGGCTAGTGACCTATGCAGTGTAATGCTTGTCATTCCTCTTGGGAGTGTTGGGCTGGACCAACTCTTTCAGGACATTGTTTAGGGGACAGCATAGATCAGAAGCCATTTCCAGTAGGGAGTTCAGATGCACGTTCTTTTAGCGGGATTTATAGAGTCATAAAACAAAGGCTGGAAGGGACCTTCAGAGGACATCTAGTCCAACAGTCTGCTCAAAACAGGTCTGTTCAGATCAGGTTGCTCAGGTCCATGTTAAGTTGAGTCTTGAACACTTCCAAGTATGAAGATTCCACAACATCTCTGGGCAACCCATGACAATATTAAGTTTCATTGTAACATTTTTTTCCCAACTTTTAATCACAATTTCCCTTGTTTCCACATATGTCTGTTGCCTCTTGTCCTATCACTATGCACCTCTGAGAAGAGTCTGTTACATCTCTTTTGCCTCTGGTCAGGTAGTTTAGACAGCAATAAGGTTGCCAAGCAGAGCAAACCCACTTCTTTTGACCTTTCTTCATATGTCCTGTGACATATGAAGCCCCTGAACACCTTCATGTCCCTCCACTCTACCTGCTCCTGTATGTCAGTCTGCGTTGTACTGGGGAGACCAGAAGTAGACACAGAAGTCCAGATGTAGTCTTAAAAGCTCTCAGTGGAGAGCAAGGGGCATTTTCCTGAACCTTCAACTGAACCTGCTGGCTGCGCTCCTACAGCCAGGATGTGGTTTTCTGCCTTTGCTGCAGGGGCATGCTGATGACTGGTGCTTGACCTGTTTGCCCCCTGGGAGCCCCTGGTTCTTTTCCACAAAGCCACAGAAATGCAGTTATGTATGTTGATATGAGCTGTGTCACATCTTTTCTCTTTATTGACAAGCAAAGGCATAGTCAAAGGGATACACAAAGGAAGGAGTATTATCTTCCAGATGTTAATCTTAATAGCACACTGCAAATCCTGGAGGAGAAATATGACTGATTAACAAAAGATATGCAAGAAATGAATTTTGAGGAATTAATAGTAAAATCATTTCAGACTACCAGTTTGTGGATGGCACTG
Source organism: Falco rusticolus (assembly GCF_015220075.1). NCBI lineage: Eukaryota > Metazoa > Chordata > Aves > Falconiformes > Falconidae > Falco > Falco rusticolus. The sequence goes on along the minus strand of NC_051189.1, from coordinate 18,949,652 downwards.
ATAGTTTCATAAGGAAAAAGAGGAGAAGGTAAGTCAACATCATTGGGTGTTAAGACAGAACTAGCCTATTTTGATTAAATAAGGGTTGTGTGTTCTGAGCAATGTTTCAAAAATAAAAACCAAATCCACCCACATTTCTGCTCTTTTTCTGGGTTAGCTTTAATTAAAAATAACTCATGTTGGTGCAAAATCTTTTGCAAGCTACATCTTAGATTCATAGACTGAGATAGTGTTTAGTAATATTTCTCTGATGATCACGATGTTTTATCTTGAAAGCGGGAATATTTGTTTTTTAATTTTTCATCAGAAAAAGGAGAAAAAATGAGGAAAATTAAATAAATAAAAAAAAGACAAGACAGTCATGGGTCCCAGCCTGCAGTGTTGTTTTGTTTTTAAAGGCTGTACGTGAAAGTCTTTCAAGCCTGGGCTCAGTAGCTTCAGTTAAGGTTTTGCCACAGCATCTAGGGCTACTTGAAAAATCATAACTCCACAAGTACCCCAAACAAATTCCAGGCTACCAAAAGCTGAAGAGTTTATAGTGAGATCAGCAGCAGTACTGAATTCAGAAGAGGTGAGATTTTACAGGGATTTAGGTGGTGCCTACGTTCTGTAATGTCATTTGTATTCTGGCCAATAAAATCTGTTATAAAAAAAAAAATCTGTCATAACTACAGTGTTTCTCCATAATTGTTTATCCTGCCATTAGCAAAATATGTCCTGATTTAAGTTAACCTTTCAATATAATATACACCTTGATTCTAAACTGCCATGCATCTGAGGTCACGCATCAAAGTCTGTCCCATCCTGCTTTTGGATCTGCAGCTCCATGGGGGACATTCAGTGGCTCTGATCCGTCATTCCTGCCCTGGATGTGACTCATCAGAGAGAAAGCGCTGTTGTGCTGTGTAATTCCCCCAGTCATTCTGGAGGTGGTTGAGCAAACACGAGACTTCAAGAAATGGGAGGGTAAATAACATCTTTAAGGCTTCAGTGCTCGGAGTACAACTTTGTGAATTCTCACAGTGCTGTCTTTTCATCTATGTTACATGGACCAAAAAGATAATGAGAGAAAGAGCCAGAAGAAATACATTCCCAGTCTTCCTGCCAATTTCCTGGTACCTATTAACTACTCACAAGTTCAGAATGAGTATCATCAGATCCGTTCTGGCCATTGGATGGTCTGAGTAACATCACTTCCAACCCTGCTGGCAGCACAGATTTGTATCTTTGGACTTTTACCTGTATAAGAGAATAGGTACTGTCCCGATCTTTGTTGAACCAAACCTCTCTTTGACTTCATTTATAAATAGCAATTTCCATATCTAACAAATACGGTAGGAGGCAATTTTTTTGTGGGCAAGCAATACAGACACAGTGCCAAGAGAAATGAATTGTAGAATGGACAGGGGATGATTCTTGAGCAGCCAAGAGTAAGAACGCTGCTCAAAAGAAAGAAATTGTTGAAACATGAATTGTTGAAAGAAAGAAATATGTTGAAAGGAAATGTCGTTCTGATCGTACTGGTAATTCTACTCTTTAACTGGGATGGGAGGAGGGCCATACAGCATTATTTTTCTTTAGAAGCTTGTGTGAAGCCCCACTAGATCCTAGAAGTTAGTAGAAAGCTCTACATTTCCCTCCTCCTATTTAAATTAAGCCCTTAAGAGGGTCTGACCAGTTTTCATCCTGCTTTAGGACTGATCAAAAATAAATGCTTTAAAAAGTGAAACATACCTGTAAATATGAAGGTATCAGTCTCCCTGAAGGTTTTACTGTTATGAAAACAAGTCTAGTTTGTGTTATCTGTTAGGGACTTCCATGTTACTATAGAACTGTGAAGATCTATCACTGAATTTTTCAAAACATTTTTCACAACTGAATGCTTCTGCCAGAGAATATCAGAAACCCTATTTTATAATTTGTAATGCATTTCAAAGTTCCTTATACTATTTTCTGTTTCCTTTAGAAACACCAGTTTTGAAGACTGAACACACTTTCTTTTGCAGATTTGTTTAACTGAGCTAAGCAATCTTTTCTCTGTATATGTCTTCAAAGTACCGTGATAGAGACACTATTAGTATCTTTTATTTGATGCCACTCACTTGTTACATTTGCTTTAGTTCTTACCATGATAGGGGAGCTGCTTTGGTCCCTGAAGCTTCAGGAACCATCTGGCTACATTGTGAAATAGGAAAATATTTCCTTATCAAGTCTAAGGATGCATAGATGACATAATATGAGTTGACTATGTGGCTTATTTTATCATCAAAAACACCCTTCTGGTGGACTTTTAAAAAATCCTTTCCAGGTATATGGCAGATAATATTCCCCAGCCAGTTTTTTTTAATGCCATATGATAGCAGGCTTGAATCATAGTTTCCAAATTATGTAAAGCACAAAACTAGTAGTTCATGCTATATTCATTACTAAAACCATGTCAGAAATAAAGTTTCAGAAAAAAAGTAAAAAATGAAAAAGCTGTGATTTTTTTTTTTTCTGAAGCTCTTTGAGATACTGAGGCCTAGAATGTTCTTTACTGTGTGTCAGCATAAACATTTTCAAACCCCCTCTTTCCTTCTACTCTCACCTCCATATTCTGGTCTTGAGCCAGAGATAAGTTCATACTTCTCCTTTTTAGGCTGTGTAGTAATTAAAGAATTGACATCAGCAGGCTGGTCAGAAACCTATGCTTTATAGCATGTGGATACAAAATGTGCATATTGGTTAATTTGCAAGAATACTTTATTAGTGGTGTGTTTCTTCTACATCTGGTCAGTCTTTTTTCTATGATTTGCTTGCTTTCCACTTTCCAAGTTATCTATAGTTTTTGGCTCTCGTTTCTGGAAGCTCTGAAGCACGTTCATAATGTAAACCACATGAGCATTCCTGCTACTTCCTGAATCAGGACCTCGGTGATAGCTAGTACATATGTACAGTATTGCTGGGCAGAGAGGTGGACTCTCAATTGCCATCTTTCAGCACTTAATCAGTGGGACTGTGAATAGTTGCAACCAGTGAGAACAGATGTAGAAGCGTGACCCGTTTTGTGGTAGAGAAGTTTGACAGCAAACCCCCTCATTTACCTTGCTATAGCAATGTTATAAGTGAAATCCACTCAGAGGTGAAAACTGCCGGTGCAGAGTTTTGCGTTGCTGCTTCTTACTTCAAAAGCATTGTGAGACTAGTTAGGTTTTGTTGGGTTATTTTTTTTCAAATATCGGTGACACTCTTTTTCCTTTGCAGAAATAAAACCTCCCCAGGGCAAATAAGGGAATTTTATTCCAAGAAACCACTACCACCAGTTATTAATTTAAGAAAAAACAAGAACAAAAAGGAAAGAAAAAATCTTTTAGATGAAATGGAACAGATTCACGAAGTACATATAAAAAGCTGATAAAATTGCATGTATTTCTCTTTTATAGGGTCTTCCTGGCAAAGATGGACCCACAGGCCCACAAGGACCTCCTGGCCCAACGGTGAGTATTGCGCGTGGAATTTGTTACAGTAGTCAGTAAGATTTGGAGGGATATTTAGCCTTCTGTGGACAGACCAAGGCCAAAGGTTTTCCTTGGAAATTAAAATTCTCGTGATGCATGGGGTTGCAGAGAGCTGCTTGTCCAGTGTCATTTCTTTGCACTTACTTACCTCAAGAAAAAATGTCTCCCATGGGAAGGGGAGATGGTTGTTCCACCAATAGATTGGTATCTTGTTCTTAGTCAAGTAACTGCACTATATAAAGGGAATTAGCGTAACATTTGAAATAAGACTTCCTTTTTGTAAGAAATCCCAGTTAGGATTGTTAGTTGAAGTGAATTGCAAGTTTTGCTTGGACTGGAGGCTGGAGGTGAGTGCAGGTATTCAAATGCTCACATAGAATAACCAAGGAAGACAGCAGAAGCCGCATTCAGCCTTCAAAGCAAGGTGTGTGTTGCATCTACAATTAGTCTCATCCTTCTCAGCTAGGGCAGCTAAGCAAAGTTAACGTCTTCTTGACAGATTTAAGATGTTGGGTGAAACTGCTGATTTTATTGAGAACTCGCCAAGCAATCCTGTTCTTTTTACAAAGAATGTTCTATGTCATTCCCCCTGAACACGGTAGTATCATCACAAGATTCAGTCTAGCCATTCAGCAGAAAAACCGTTCCAGAAAGCAACACAAGTCCATTTTTCTCAAGTGCTTTCCTCAGAGCTGTGCTTCTGGTGCTCTTTTTCCTGCAGCATGTACTACTTAGTCCTCTCTTCCAAAATCTCCAGTCTTTGATTGGCAGAACTGTGTACCGTCTGCTTTGTGCACTTCTTCTCCATCACACAATTATTTCTCTAATCAGCTTTTATGGATGTTGATTGTCATCACCACTGTTTTCTTTCTCTTTTTCCATGTAGGGCATACCTGGTGCTCCAGGTGTTCCAGGTGTTACTGGAAGCCAGGGGCCACAAGGTGATGTTGGAGCTCCTGTAAGTAAAATAAATATTGCTATATTTGCTGTTGTGCATTAGTTGGTTTCTGATCCTGGCTTCAGTGTTTTACAGTGATGCCTCAACATTTATGGCTTATGATCTGTTTGCAGTTAGTGGCTAAAAAAAGCATCATGTTAGTCTGTCTTTGTTCATTCTTCAAAATTAAATCTATTTGTTGATCTTACCTACAATGTTTGGGATATAGGGATTACAGAGTCAAAACACAAGACGAAAACACAGAAGTTAAAAACATAACCCTATGTGAATTTGTAGTCTGTATGTAATTACTTTCCCCTTTTTTCCCCTTTGCAGTTCAAGCAACTCTTGGGAAATTAAAGTATGCCATTTACTAACCTAAATATTTCCAAATTATTATTCTGATTTTCAAACGATGAAAATATTGCATGAATAAAAAGCTGGCTTTTGTGGTTACTTTGGGTTTACATCAGAAGTACTGACTAATGATCAGAGCTTGTTGTAGGTTGTTATTATAGATTTGACCGTCAGTTTCACTGAGTGGAATATTACACCCTCGATATCTAAAATTAGCATTAGGAACCTCTAATACTAGGTTTGTCTTTCAGATATTATTTTCTGTATTATTAAAACCTCCCAGTTTAACTAGAAGAAAGGAATATATCTATAAAATGAGCGTGTATATTACAGAAAAGAGAGGATTTACAGTGGACCTCTTTTTCTCTGTAGCAGTTAGTATTGTGTATTCACATTTTAACATTTGACCACTTGGTTAATTATAAAGCCCGCTTAGGTTTTTTTCCATATATCACAGTGAATGTTCTATTTAATTTTTAGAGAGTTCAGAATGGGATGGTGTGTATTTCTGACTTGATTTGTAGAATAGAAATTTTTCTTTCCAAAATCCAGTCTGCTTTGGAGACTTAGTCCAGTGCAAGCATTTTTATTTCGTTAGGTAGAAATGAAATGATTGATAATATATAAGCAAAGATAATTACCTAATGCCCAGTTCTGCATAGTTTCTAAGTGTAATCATGAAATCTACTAAGGAGATTTGATGAGCTATGGAACTTATTACTATCAACGTATAACATGCTGACTATTCTGTTCCTGTCCAAACACATGTTCCAGATATGGAACTAAATTTCCTAGATATTCCTGTGAGTCATGTAAGCCCTCTGCTGTGAATGTTTAGACTCTAGTCGTTCTGAGAAAACAGCTAGGTGGGTGAAAAATTATTAAGCTTCAGTAACTGCCTTTCCCAAAAGGTAGGGTAATAGAAATGAGACCTAGAAATAATCTTGCAGTCTTTGTAGGAGTTTCTTCTTTCTCAGGATAGAATAAGCTGTGCTTTAACCATGCACCAGTTGGCTGGTTATCTCTTCATGCAGACATTTCCTCACTTTAGGAGTTTCTGAGAGATGTCAATCCTACCCCAAAAGTTTCCGTAGGTGAAGCTGTAGCTGCCCTGGACAACTTGTTCCAATCCGTAATGATCCTTACCATCATTACATTATTACGTTATCTCTAATGTCATACTTAATTTTCTGTGCAGTTGAATCCCATTGCGGACTCTGTTCTTAGAAGATGCAGAGTCTTCATGCAGCAAATGCTACAAATTTCAGACATATTTTGTCACCCACCAGACTTCTCTTCCTTATACTCAGTGATAATTAGACCCAGTTCATCCATGTGAAATGCATCATCTGGTGACCTGCGCTTGCTGCCATTTTAAACAAAAGAATTCAGTATATGACAACTCCCTGAGAAAGTCATTGTTGCCATGTAGTTGCTGAAGATCAACACTTTGTTGCATACAGAAATGGAAAAACTGTATTTGTTTTTGTCATGTAGCTTTCTGAAACCTTGCTCCTTGTTTATTTTTTCTCCTTTTACTGTAATGCTGCAAGGGAGACTGCTTAGGTGTTAAAATTTGTGAGCAAGAACAAAATGAGAATTAATTTTTTATTGAATCTTTTCATAGGGTCCTCCTGGAGCTAAGGGTGAACGGGGTGAACGGGTAAGTTTGTGTTCACATTAGCCACCATTTTGTTTCCTGTCTGGCCTTCTGTTTCATAAAAAGCGTTATCCAGCAATTAATGTTTCTCTGTGTTTACAGGCACAATAGTTTTCTCTATGCAATCAAGCAAACTTTCCTTCTTTTTCAGACATTGTTTTATATATAGCTACATTAATGTGTTGAAGGTGAGAAGTATGTGCCTTTAAGCATGCCCCCAAATCTCTCTTTAGGGTTATCTTCTCAGACCTCTGTTTGATGGCTAAAAACAGTAATGGGAACCAGGGAAATCCCAAGACTCCTTTGGCTTTTTTTCTCATCTGAGAGGACACAATGTCTCAGGGATAATAAATGCCTTTAATTACTTTAAGTGTTTTGGAGCAGAAACGATGCAACAAATTGTGTTATGACACTGCTGCTGTTGTTATCCAGGGTGATCTCCAGTCCCAAGCAATGGTGCGTGCAGTTGCCCGTCAAGTGTGTGAACAACTCATCCAGGGTAAATCCATCGATAGTCAAATGTTTCTATTTCTAGAATAGATCTTTTCCTGCTACAATTACTTACAAATATGAGGCTTTTCAAAGCATCCAAGGGGATCTGTTTGTTTTAGGCTAGACAGTCAGGATTTGTGTTTGAACTAGGTTTATGTTCAACTGGTTTTCTATCCAACTAGAGCTGATTAGCATCAACCGTCTAAAAAAAAAAAAGCCTGAATTGTCTGAAAGATATCGTATACACCAGCTTCTGCTGCAGCAGATTTAAATTTTATAGACATAAAATACAAAAAACCCCACCAAAGCAAGGAAATAAAATTCTACGTAACAGTTCTTCTATTTCCCTATTCCTTTTCCTGTTTCTTCACCAAAAAGTGTATTATCAAAGCATGACAAACCACAGCCTTGAGGACCTGCCAGTGTTCTATTCAAACTCAGCTGAACCAGATTCTCCACTGCAACTTGAACATTATGACCTTTTTTTTTCCTGACAGGTCATATGGCCAGATATAACTCAATTCTGAACCAGATTCCAAGTCAGTCTGTCTCAACACGAACCATTGCGGGACCTCCTGGTGAGCCAGGACGGCCAGGGGCTCCAGGGCCACAGGGTGAGCAAGGATCACCAGGCATGCAAGGGTTTCCAGGAAGCCCTGGTCAACCAGGAAGACCAGGAGAAAGAGGTAGGCTTCGTACTTCACACGTACAAAAACATACCTCTGCTTTCCTGATACATTCTGATGGCTCGTGTCTCCTGGCTAAAGGTGAGAACAACAGTGTTCTCACTAGTTGATTGGTGAGCTCAACACAGACCGTAACGAAAGCTCCAGAGACTCAGTCATGAAGGTAAACGCAGGCTTTGGCACGTGTGATTTGGCAGGGTCAGACAGAGATTTAATGCCTAAACAGATGAAAGATTGGTAGCATCTAACTGGGCACATTCCATCACAGCATGCTTTCATCTTAGAAGGGCTCTGAAGTGAGATGGATCGCTAAATGTGTAAGCAAAGGAGCTTTTGAAGAAAGTCAGCTGCAAAACTGACAGGTCCATGCTGGGGAGAGATTGACCTTTTCTGCTAAACTTGAAATATGTCAGTCTGAACATTTCTTAATTATGATCATCTGAAAGGAGCCAGGTTGATGATAAGAGGGGAAAAGTCCTAGTTTATGAGGGGTTGAGAGGATCAAGGAGAGGAAACGGTGAGGTCAGAAAGAAGTAATACAATTACCTGTTCATTTAGAAGAGTTCTTTTCTGTATTCTTTTTTAGGTGTAGGCTAGATCCCTTTTGCCTTTCCTCTAGCAGCACTGCCTAATAAAGAAACAAGCCTCATGTTTTGATTTACTCTCTCTTTGTGCAACCCTGGCAATCTTTGGTGTAATGGAGTAGCAGTAACTTCACAGAGGTAGTACTGAGATCCGTAATTGTGAAAGTGCTTTGAAAACCATCGTATGAGGACGTGACCAAAAACCCAAGAGACAAATTCTGATATTCAAAAGCGATGAATTGGTGTTGCTGTTACAAAATCTGCTAACTGGGATTTTAAAAATTAATAGCTATGAAGGCTGCTCAGTTCTGGAGCTTAATGGTTTCAGTTCACGGTAGCCATGATGACCAGAGTTAAAACATTGTTTCCAAAGAAAGTCTTTGCGTGAATCTGTGAGTGTATGGGTCCTTTCTTCTGCTTAAGACTGTAATTCTAATTGCATTCTTGAAAAAAAGAGGCAAGGTTTAGGGCACTGGCCTCTCAGTCATGCTGCTGCCTGCTCCAGTTGAGCAAACACCAGACACTGTCCAGAAAGGAGGAATGAGGGAGCGGGAGACAGGTAGAAAAGAAAATTGAAAGAGACTGCAAGTAAGGAACTGACTTTAAAAGAAGTGACCTGGGGATGCTGAATGTAGATTTCAGAGTAGTTGCTTCCATACTAATGCTAGAGTATTTTAAATGGCTTCTCAGGCAGGGTCTGTTTTAGGACACAGACTAATTTTGGTGGGGCTTCAGGAATGGAGGAACCAAAATGCCAGGCTACGAAAAGGGAAACCTGGCCAGTGCTTAGCATGTATTTTCCGTTGTCTTTGTTGTGCTGAGGCCCAGACCAGCATGTTGTACTACTATGAAATCACAGTTAATAGATATAGTCATTTAAATGAAACACAACGTGGATTAACCCACTACTGATAATAGCTGGGAAGCAGCGTTGCCAACAAGAGTGAGTACAGAAATGGTAAAACCACACTAAAAAAGAATATTACTCTTTTCCACTCATTTAGGCAGGTAGTGCTTGTGTGGAATTTCATACCTGGTAAAGAGCAAGCTCTTATCAAGCATACTTGAAGAACTATTAGCAGACAGCCAGAGATCTCTGCAGATTTTCATTAAATGTGATGCCGAATGGTGGGAGTGTTTTGCAGTATTTATAGCTTAAAATTAGATTGTTTTAAGAATCAAGAATCTATATGTAAACTTAAAGGCAAAATAATTGGCTCGTTCATTTGAAGTGAAAATGGATTTTAGGACATTCATGTAACTGGAGCCTTGCACAGAATCTGGAAGGAAGAGGAAGGAGCTCATTCAGAAACTAGGTAAAAATATAGACTAGTTTATTAGTCCTTGAGGATTCGATTTCTTCAGAAGCAACTGAAATTTTAGACCGATGTGTGCTTGATATAGAAGCAGTTTATTTAGCAGAAAGATACCTTTTGAGTTGTACAGACCCTTGGGATATTTCAGAATCCATTTCTAAGGAATTGCTCTAAGCTAACCTCAAAATGCAGCAGTGAAAAGTAAAAACTATTTTTACCAGCTTCATGCTTGTGGAAAATGATTGGAAGTTTCTTGTGCATTCCCAATTCTCACTTGATTCCAGCTACGTCTCGGAGAGTCAAGTAGCAGACTAAAATTGCTCTGCTTCTGGATAGAAGGGGGTTTAGTTTCCAGTGAATACAGAGAGGGAGGGTAAATGGACTCGGCCCCCATCCCTTGCTGTGTTCTGAAGCATTGTTTGTATTTAACTTGTTCAGCAAGTCATGATGTACAGTACTGTCCTGAAGGTCTCCAGACAGCCACTTGGAAGTCTTTATGAGCAATGTGTTTCTTTTCGCTGATGTCATCGGCATTTTGGTTGTATATGAAATCAGTTTAATGTTCAAAACCAGTGCCAAGTTAGCAACTCTGAAAAGTCAGACTCCACCTCTGAGTACAGAAAATGCACTGCAACAGCAAAAGCAGTGTCCATAGAGCGTACTAAAAAGTAATAGACATTAGAAGGAAAAAAGACCCGTTTGTTTATCGAGTAGCATTGCTTTTGTTCCCTCCGGGTTCAAACTATTGGTGTTGCTGCAAGAACCTGTTACTGGCTCTGAGCTGCATGGCCAGGTGCTGGTAGACTGGGAAGAGAAAAGGTGGGGGGAGGGTAGATGTTTCCTCCTGCTCACCTCCCCTGCCCACCACCCATTTAACCCCAGCCTGTAAGAAGGGGGAACTTCTGAAAGCAGTGTGTGGAACTGGTTAGAAATCCTGCACCAAAGAGAGCTTTGCTGGAAAATGTCAGCAGTGAGAGATCTTGACATCAGTGAACTTCCCTGCTCACTTGCCTGGCCAATACCTTCTTTTCCCTTGTTTACCTTGTCACTCTGCCAAGCGTTAATCAGATGTTTTGGAAAGAGGCTTGGATTGAGCGAGTGTTTTGGAGTTTTGTTGGAAACCTCCACATGAACTTCTAGGTCCAGGCTGTCCCATTCCTGGATGTATTCTCTCACTAGTAACTGAGCTGGTCCTTCCAAGAAAGACCACCTCGGTGAGAAAGGATAAGTCATGGTCTTGACAGATTCAGTGCTCAGTGTCTGTTGCCAGCTAAGATCTGCTTTTCCCAGTGGAAGCCTAAGTGAACGGATTAGGATCACACTAAAAGACATTTGCTATTTGGTTTTCCCAGCTAACTATTGTTTTAGCTGTACATTGTGGAGTCTTATCTGTTGTATTTTTCTAATGATGTGAAAAGAAACCTCTCTGGCAATCTCAGTGTTTGTTAGCAATATTTGCCTTTTACTGGTGCCCCAGCAGGCCATTTGAATTGGACCAGTGACTTAAAGATTAAGGAGGCTACATCGTGTAATCAGTCCCCTGTAGTATATAATCCCAGATAATTTACCAGCATTTTGCTCTTTTTACATATTTGCATAAATGTAGAAGTTTGAAAAAAAACCCAAACCCAGCCACTGATAATTCACAGCACTCATCTCTATTTTAATTTTAACTAGTTCACAGCACTGGTTTCTATTTTTGTTTCAGCCAATTCTTTTGTTTTGATTCTATGTTTATGAGGACTTAAATAACTAGTGCCTGGCTTCTCAGTGCTCGGGAAGTAGTTGGGCTTCCACAAAATAATTTATAAAAGTAAAGTTTCAGCATAGTTTTTTCTTCATTTTTCTTTCTCTGCTTTTTATAATACATGGATAGTTTTCTCAGCTTTGAGGAAAAATGTGAAAGAAGTATAAAAAATTAGGCTGAGGCACTTCTAGCTTTCAGATGCTGTGAAAGTGCAATTATTCTTGACTACTGCTCTTATGGACTTCTGCTCTTATGACATGTCCTGAAGTGATACATAAAACTTAGGCTACTCACTCCATCCCAATATGATTAAAATACAGTAAATACCTAACCTGTCACTGGGAAAGTCACTATACTGAAGTATAGCTTCATCCGTATCTGCTTCCTGGCTTTACGTGAAAGAATTAGTTAAACATCTGTTATCAAAAGCCACCTGTTTACAGCTCTGATGGCAACATTCCAACGATATTAAATGGAACTTCTGCCGTTTGAGTCAATTGAATATTTTCATTTCCAATTTTAGCTTCGTCTGGATAAAAAACCCATAAAATATCACCATGTGATATGTTACAGTTACAAATGAGTATCTTTGAAAGAGGACATTTTTGATAGCAGTTTAATTTTTCTTAGTTGCAATATGCAGTTCTCCTCAAAGGACAGTATTCTCTTAAAGACAAAAATAGATAAGCAATACCTAAGATTTTATTTTCTGCAGAAACCATGGTCATTTAATTTTCTTTGCTAGAGAATATGCTCATGATTTTGGTTTTGTTTTTAATAACTGATGCTATCAAAAGGTATCTTTAGCGGAATGTTGAAAATAATTGATTTCATATGGTTGTGATCTCCATGGGGCTGAAAAATAAGCCATTGCTTATTTTGGATGGGGACAAGACATAAAGAAAGTGGTTAGTGTGAAGGGGGAGAGACAGTTTGATGGTATTGCTGTAGTGTGTCCAGAGCACAAATATGAAAACACTTACTAGAATGTGAACCGACTTTAACTCAAATGACAAATTTTGATACACGCTTTTATCCCTGGGAGTGATTAACCATGCAGTAACATACATGGAGAGTGATGTCTGGTTGACTTTCTGTAAGCTGTGCTCCAGTGGAACGCAAAGATGACCTTGACAGAAAGCGAAATGGGTGAATTTTGAATGTTCTGTCATTTATAGGAGGGAGCCATTAGCTGTGACCACAAGAGGTCTGTGAATCTGTTAGCTTACTCTCATTAAAGAGCTTTTGTTGGAAAGTCCATTCGGGAAGCCCGTGGAGTGCTTGATTTCATAAACTCATGTGAGTTTTGCCTTAGGAGAGGCTATTCATGCACTTGGGTAAACTTTATTGGAAATTAGACTAAAAGAAACCTGAAGCAGACTTGTATCTTGGCCTGCAGTATGTTTGTTTTAGGAACCTGATATCCCTGTGATTTCAAAGAAGGTTTGCCCTGCACAAAAGCTTCATAACTTGTTCCAGAATGAACATTTTATCCTTAGCCTGGGCAGATTTGTTCCATATTTATCATTTCTTACTGTAGCTCACTCTGTGAACATCACGTATGGGTGTGTGCTCTTTTATGTGTGTAGAATAATAACTGAGTGCATGGAAGGCTGTGATTTGAAAACATTGTGGCTGTTGTCTTTGAAGTCACCATGTAACGTTATTGTACAGTAGGATAAGCAGTGGTCCTTGTACTAAACATCTGTGTAGATTCCAGATGGTTATCATGGGCCAGCCTTCTTATGATCAAAGTAATCCACACATGCAGACTTTGCCTTTTGCAACTGGCAAACGTTTCCTTACAGGTCGTGTCTGGCAAGAGACAGTGTAGATGAGCTGGCCTTGTTAAGAGGCCTGCAGCAGAAGCAGGGAATTGCAACAGAAAAAAACCTCTCCGTATGTTTGAAGGAGGCCAGGGCTAAGCAAATTTTTAGGTATCTGCAAACTGCATTTGGAATGCAGGACAAGAGGTTTGCCTGAAAAATTTGCCTTTATGAAATGGGTGGAATTCAGTTATCGGTCACAGATGACGGGTTTTTTTGGCAGGTTCCCCCTGGAATATAAATGTAGGTTAGAGCCTATACCTGCCACCTAGGGCTGCTCCCTGCATACACTGTGCAAGGCAGTCATTCATCGGCAGTTCTGGATAGCCCTTCCAACTGAAACTGCAATCTCTGCTAACAAATGCTGGATTGCAAACAGGAGGTTCACACTGGACTCGGAAGACAGTCTCTGAGGGCCGGAATCCCATCTATTATGTTGCTAAGAATCCCAGAAGAAAAGATGTTAGCAAATTTCAAGATGCCTCAGTAATTCAAACATTTAAGACCCATTGACCTTCAGTCAATCACGACAATCAATCAATGTGTTTTGCAGGCAGGAGTTCGAGCCTCTGGGTCAGAGCACGTTCTGGGGTACACCCTGGCACACGTATTCCTATGCTGGTCAAAGGAACATTTGGCAACACTTCTGATGTGCTGATGTAGATAGAGAGTAACGTTAGACTCAGAAGAAACTGCTGCAGCATTGTAATCGTCAATGACTAAACAGTCAGCACAACCAAACACAAATATTTCACTTACAGTAATAATTGTATAAACATTTTGTTACCCATAAATTGAGGGATGAAACATCTAAGACCTTGCTCTGTCTCACCCAATATCCTCTGGAAGTAAGAGGAAGATACCTGGTATTTGCAAAATAATTTGCAAAACATCACCCAGGTTATCACACCTGCTCTTTTTTAACACTTTCTGCTAATTTATTTTGGCCATGGTATTTCTGCACCTGGTGACCAAGTCTCTCCTGTAAAATACAGTGTTACTAGAAACACTTGGAAAGTTTTGGAGACCCCCTAACGGCAAATGTTGTGAAAAGTAGCTATGGTTGTATAATTTCCTCTATGAGAAAACAACCGGTCACCAAAAGACATTAAAAAACAAACTAAAAAAGCCCCAAAATTATGCATTCGAAGGAAATAAAAGGTACAAGTGGGAAACAGGAAATACCCAAACTATGCCAGGACACTGGCAAAAAGCCCTGTAGAGGTAAGACAAAAAGCTCATCATGCTTAGGTTAAAAATGATGAGCTCGGTTTGGAGTTACTGATCGCAGTGGTGTGGCCTGTGTTTTCCACGACTGGGCCACATGATGTGTTGCCATGGGAGCCTCCTGGTCTGTAGAAGACCTAGAACTCCTCAGCAGATACCGCATCCCCTGTAATTCAGTGGACTCTTATTTTGTAAACTTGATGTGAGGAATTCTTTGTCAGTGAGGAGTTTTAATTACAATTTTTTCCACAGTTAAGAGTCTGTTCTTACTTATTTGCTTCCATCAGAAACTGGCTTAGGAAGGAAAAAAAGAAATCTTCTATGGCTCATTGCAAAAATGAGGTGTCCTCCAGATGTTTTTCCCTAAGAGGCAACGGTTACCTGAGCAGAAGGGAAGGAAGGAGGCCAGTCAGTTGAAATTGTAGATAGTGCCCCATCACGGGCAGCAGCTGTTTCTTTCTACTTTGTTTTTACGAAGGTGCTCTATATTGGCTTTGACTCTGAAAGTGTGGAAGCTGTGAAGCAGTAAGAGAAATTACCAGTGCTTGGAGGTCTGGAAAATGGGGGGAACGACCCACAAACCAGCCTGGATTTGGTGTCTTTGAACTATCCAAATCAAACAGAGACTTTATGAGAGTTTCCAAGTTGTCGGTGGAAACTCAGGGTCTGGAATTCGTAGTTTTGACACCTACTTTAGTTTGACACCGCTCATTGTGATCACTGCGTATAGAGTGTTTTTATAGGATGCCATTGTGGTACTGCAGAAGGAGATGGAAAGCTGGAAGAAGGTAGTGCCTTCTCTGGGTTACTAGATCTGTGATCACCATGGATCAGACCCAACGATAGAAATTTAGGGCTGTGAGCAAGTGCAGGAGCACAACTCAATGGTGGTGCATGTTGGAACATCAGTTTTGTGACTGGGAAACTCTTGGACTGGGCTTTGTTTGAGCAGACGGATTTTGAGTGGGCTGAAACTCCTTCCTTGTGTTTTAGCAAGACTCCGCAATAACCCACGGTAACTCTCTTCGTTTATGTGTGGGACCATCTTAAGCTGAACCGCTGTTTGGTGGGTGAATGTTTGCAGGAAAATTGGCTGCAGCATTAAAACTTTGACTTTTCTGGGCCACACAGTAATTTATAGACAGCTTTGTGAGGCTCTCAGGATTCTTCTGACTTACAATAGTTGTACCTTGGTGTAGTCCAGAGGCAGCTTTCCAGCAGGAAGCACAGCCTGGAAACTGGCCGATGCCTCTGCATACCACCTCGATGAAACCACCATGGCAGCAGGAATGTTTAAGACCCCAGGAATGCCATGTTTCCCTTGAGAGGCTGTCAGGGAAAGGAGGGAAAAAGAACCAAATAATTCTTTATTTTTACCGCCTTCCTTCTCTGCCGTCTGCTTTTAGATGAAAAATAACATATGGAACTGTAATCCTGGTTAAATAATAAACACCGCACACAGTTTTGCTCAAAATGTGACTCTGATGAGTACTATTTCCTTAGGTTTACCGGGCGAGAAAGGAGAAAAAGGCAACCCAGGTGTTGGAACGCAAGGACCCCGAGGCCCACCAGGATCTACAGGTAAAGTAGTTATGTTTGAGGCATCGGGATTAGACCACTCAGACCCGTGTGCAGAGCAGCCGAGACCTGCAGGGCTCGGTCATCTGCTTCTGAGGCGGAAGCAGCAGAAGAGTCTGGTTTCAGGTACCTCAACTATCATAATGTTCTCACTACGTAATGTGACGCTGTGATGGGCCCTGTGATGGCGTCATCGCTCACACTATTTTCCTTTTCCCTGTGATAAACTGCATCTCCAAAGATTTCTTTTCTTAATGTTTTAAGAAGGTGTTCGGGTTTGGGGTTTTTTTGTTTGGTTTTTTTTTTTGTTGTTGTTGTTGTTGGGGTTTTTTGTTTGGTTTTGGGTGGGTTTTTTCCCCCAAAAATGGGGTCTGGAAGGGGAAAAAATTAATCTGGACTAATTACATCTGTTTTCTCCTTGACTCAAGGTCATACCTAACTGTGACTTGACAGAGACATTTTTATTAATTAAGCATGTTAATCACAGGGATTTATGTTTAGCTCCTGAAAGCGCAAAGAGGCCAATATTCACGTTCTGTTGAAACAGGTGTAAAATTGCATTGACTTCATTAGGAAATTCTGGCCGTTAGAGCACCAGGATCAAGGCACAGCATTCCCCAGAATCTGCATGGAAAGGCAGCGGGGAGGAATCGAGAGCTGCACAGGCATCCGGGGCTGCCCTCCCCCATGAAACCGCCTTTCTGAATGTCTGATGCTTGGTGAAACATTTGCTCTAAATTTCTGGCTAAAAGCTGTTTCTGGCAAGGAAGGTGAAGCAGCGGCCAGAGAGGGAGGCTCGTCAGGAGCGGGTCTCCTCTCTGGCTGCTGCTTTGTTTCTCTTGCCAGAGGAAGGCTGCAGCCTTGCCCTCAGGTTGCCCAGGGGAGTCAGAGCCTGGATGCCTAGCTCCTCTGCTCAAGCTGGCCCCTGGAAGTGTTTGCAGCACACTCAGTGCCATGTTTTCCAGGCCTGGAAAGGTGGCCTCAGCTCCCCGCTTTTATGAGAGATGTTATTTGGATGTTTCATCTCCCCTTTCTACGCAGGACCTCCAGGAGAAAGTCGAACTGGCAGCCCAGGACCACCAGGATCCCCAGGCCCACGAGGTCCCGCTGGCCACACAGGGCCCCCGGGCTCACAGGGTCCTTCTGGCCCACCGGGGTACTGCGATCCATCCTCCTGCGCTGGTTACGGCATGGGAGGTGAGTAGGCAGGAGTCGGGGCGGCTGCCGTTTGCTGCAGAGGTGGGGATGGCATTTTCTAACAGCCAAAGTAAGATGGAGGCTACTGGTGAACCTTGCGCTAAAAACGTGGTAGCTCCCTAAAAACGTGCGTGTCCAGTGATTTTTGTGGGACTGCAGCACAAAGAGAAGACGACCCCAGCGTAGTGACCAGAGGAAGCCCACCATCTGATCCCAGCCTGTAAAACGTGTCCCACGCAGTGGGCTTTTGTCCTGTACATGTTTGTGTAGTTGTACGAGCCTGCTCCATCTCAACAGTCTGTGTGTTGACCCCCCCTCCTCATGTTCTCGGTGGCAGAGGTTTTACATTTGTAGTTTTTCAAACGTGTTGCTCGACCTCCCCTTCCGTGTGTGTGCCTCCGAACGGCATGAGAGCATGACCCTTACTAAACCCCCAGTAGTGTAACCTGACACAGGGATGCACGTGTCCGTCATTAACCAGTGAAACAAGCCGGAGAGAATGATTCTTTCCACATCTTCTCTGTATCCTACTTTCCCGCCTCGTTACAGCACGGAGAGGCCATGGGAGGAAGTTAACACAATTACCGAAAATTACGTCGCCCAACCTAAGATCGGAATTAGTAAAGCACTAGATACTATGAATGTTCCACACAAGGCGTATTTGATGTTTACGGTTTAATCTGCCCGTGAGCTGACGCGTATGTTTTACTTACCTGAATGTTTTTGTTGTCGTCTCTTCCTACCCTTTCCTCCTCACTTCCCCTCCCCGTCGTCCCGTTTCCTGTTTGAAGGCCCAATCCCTTACAATGGCTACCAGTCCCGAAGGTGAAAGGCTCATTCTGGTTCAGGTCATTTGGCTGAAGGTCAGAGATGGATGCTGAACTGCTCTGTGCTTTCCATCAACGAGATTGACTACCACTAACGAACTTACTCGCTGCTGTACATGCACTTAGCTTCCTTGCACTGCTAAAAATTATTGCCTGACCCGTTTTTTGCCTGTTCATCGTGTATTCTAGGCCATAATTGGAATAAGCTAAAGCAGGCAGATTGTGCAGCGTATGAGCGCAGTATTACAACTGGACATTTGACAAATTCTGGTGGTGGTTTCCAACTAACTTGGCTGTCTGTTGGTGGGTTCCCAATTGCTCCAGCTTATTAATTTTGTTAAATGCGTTCACTGTTCCTTTATGTGAATAAAAGATTTGTATTTAAAGATTATATATATATATACACACACTCACATTATATATAAATATATCTAGATATAAAAAGTCAAGTTCCTAATGAGTGCTTTAATTTTCTACTCCCCTTCTCCTGTGTTAACCGTATGAATACTCTTGGTGGTGGTGGGTTAAGGTGGATACGGTGAGCCAACTGATCAAGACATCCCAGTAGTGCAGTTACCACATAACTCCTACCAAATCTATGACCCTGAGGACCCTTACGATGGTGAGCAACAGCCGTACGTAGTTCACGGGTCCTACCCCTTACCATCCCCATACTCCCAGTCCTCCTATCCATCACCGCATCTTGCTCAACCAGAGTTTACTCCTGTTCGAGAAGAGATGGAAGCTGTTGAACTGAGATCCCCAGGAATTAGTCGCTTCACAAGGAAGATAGCCAAAAGGAGCGTCAAGACTCCAGTACGCAAAAGGGCAAATGGAAAGAAACCCTCTCACTGAACTGTTTCAAAAAGGGAAACATTTTACGTGCAGCTGTGTTTGGCCTTTTGTCCAGGTGCCTCACCTGTCACAGGAGATGTTTACAGGCTCTTATCTTAAAGGAGAAAAAAAGAGTGTACATGACCAGTTGACACAACAAATAATGGTAATTATCTTGCATGCCAGAAACTTAGTTTGTTAGTGGGGTGGTGCTAGATGATGATGAAAGGTCACTTGTAGATCTTTCCCTGGAGTACTGTTCCATACACTATTCCAACTATATCTACAAAAATGCATCCGGCTAGTTGGTGTACTTAGAACCATTCAAAGAAGTTACTGTTTTGTTATCCGTGTTTTTCCAGTAGATTATATTCTGTTAGTTTTGGATTAATTGCTTTACTAGCAGAGTAACCCGACTAAATTCACCGGAGAACAATGCATAATCAGGTTTCCTTGAACCCAGCTTATTACCTTGTGCAAAGTCATCTTATGTTAACGGACTATTATTTTTTTAACCCACATTATATAAATACACAAGAATGTTCATGGGAGCACGCTGATAATTTATTGTGAACCTCTTTCATTTCTGTTTTGTATGCAAATAAAAGTGGCAAGCTTTTATATGTTAATTTTGTATTTGCTTGATTTTTAACTTGGAACAATTATCTAGATCTTCAGGGGACAGAATGTAAAGAGAAGAAAATACCTTTTCCTTTTCCAACACTTCCAGGCAACAGTTCTATTTTAAAGGATATAGGCACTTAGTATAAGCAATATTTAGCCTTATTTTTAAAATATATGAACAAGTGTAGAGAATAACTGTGAGATGAGGTGGTCTTACAGTCTGTGGAGGTGAGGTTTTGCATATTGATGTGCCAAAGTCAAAAGAGGGGCAGGTACAGTTGCCAAGACAACCTGGATCAGCTAATGAGGAGAGGAAGGAAAAACCCCAACCCAAGCACTTGAGGAGCACAGAGCGATTCATTATGTTAAAACCAAACCAGGTCAATTATAAAGTGACAATAAACAGCTTTGAACAGCACTATGGAGACCAAGCATCAAAGCCAGATTTAAAATAGCTCAAACACATTAATTTAAATTCAAAGCATAGATTTGGAACACTTTTAATCCAGTGCTGTAACAACACAGAGAGTGGATGGCCTGTGGATCCCGGGACTGTTGTCCTGCTTGCCGCTGTCTGGCTGTTGTCTGTTCGTGCTCAGTAAGGAAAGACCTCTCAGCTTTTGATCTAGTGACTGCCAGAAGCTCTCTGAGCTCACCGGGAAGGAGACGAACGGGTACCTTCACTGTGTAATCACAAATTATCTGGCCTAGAATTCAACATCATTAATAACAAACAGTTTGTACGTGGGACTAACACCCGCAGCTGTGTATATCCCAGGGCGAGTTCTGGCTAGGTGGCTGTATACCTTTCTACGCCGTGTTTGTTTTCCCGTTATTTCTTGCACCCTTAACTCCCACCACTTGCCTGGGAGAAAGGTGAGAAACGTTGATGGAAATGTGAGTTGAATGTCCGTTCCGTACCTGGACTTGCATTTAAAGTAGAAGGGAGAAAAGGACAACATAACTTACAAAATTTTATCTTTAAGCAGCTTCACCCCAGTTTACAGAACACTAAGGCACTAAGCAAGCGTGGCTGCGCGCACATGCCTGTAGGCAGCACAGCATTGTTAGAGAGGCATTGTTAAAATTACACGCAGGATATGGCTGCATCACGTGATTAATTTTCCTGCTTGCACTTGGCTGCCAACACCCACGTTAACCTACCCCAAATGTGAACTCCCTCTCTGCCCCCTTCCCGGCTGGCTCTCTCGCACCCCCGCTGTGCTCACACCTTCTAGAGTCTCCCCCACGACTTGCCAGCGACTCGGAGGTCACCGATGGAAAATCCGCATTCAAGCAATTCTGCCCGTGTTGTCTCAGAAAGAATCTGAGCCTCATGTTACAGTTCATAATTAATTTGCACCCTAGGCTGGTTGTCGAGTAACACTATAGCCAAATCTCAAGTTCCTGTGGGACCAGGAAGAGTGGTAGGGCAAAACCAGGGACGTAAGGAAGACAGCACAGACATAGTCAAACTCATCAAAAATAAGACGGCTGGTGTTATCTGTCCCATATTTGAAACTGACAGTAACAGCCTCACCAAACTGCTGAGTGGTCACCTACACTGCACCCCTCCAGCACCTCCCACACCAGCCCCCACCGCGTGGGCTGGGGGAGCAGCTGGGAGCAGCACTGCACCCTTCTGCCCCCGGGGGACCCGGCGGACCCGGCCTGTGGGCTCCCCGGCTGCGCGACACACGCGACCGGCTGCCGGTGCAACCGTCTTCCCTCTCAGGCCATACAGGATGTACACGCAGTGAAGTAAACTCAACTTACAAACAAATGAAGTAGGCATACTCATTACAATTTTATAACTTAACTTATATACTAAAGCGCAAACTTCAATTGCACTAGTTACTTTGCTTTAACTTTATATCTATAATGACATTTACTGGCACCCTGCTAACCAAAATGCTTCACGTATCATTGGTCATACGTTCGCTTGGGTATACCTTGGTAATAAAAACTGACTGGTGGGCACTACCAAAGTTATAAAAATATTATTCAGGATTTGTATGCTTGCCAAAAAAAGTAAGACGCAGACGCATATGGTCAACATTTTCTCCAAAATGCAGTCTCTGAATAACCAGGAGTGTCTCCTATTTTTCCAGACAGCCTAAGAAACTGAAGTTGGCGACTGTGAAGTATTTAGCATGTGATGAACAGTTGATGCCACCCAGATCTTACCAATAAAGTGTATGTACCGTGTCCTTATACAGAAAAGAACATTTACTTTAACTTACTGCTTTAAAAAGTACTTTTACTAGTTAACTAAATGTGGTTACGGACTTGGAAATGAAGTCTGCACACTCACTGGCTAGGAACGTTTCCTGGGATAAGCGCACCTGAAATGCCAAAGAAATACCCAACAGCAAACCATTATTTCATATGATGAAACATGATTATGAATAAAACCATGTTTTTCTTCCTGTATGATGCTTGTACAAAACCAAACTAGAAAACACAAGTTTTCCTCACCGAACATTGTAAAATTTGGCAGATAACACATCAGCATTTTCTATGATATAGAAAACAACAGGTGCTTCATTTATTTGCACAACAGCTTTGCCTTGAGGGTTACCTGTGCAGAAAAGTAATAATGAACTTCAGGGAAGTAATTTGCAGAAGCAATATAATTTTTCAGACTTACTTTGCATCACTGAACACTTAAGTTCTGTTTCCTCATTTGGTTTTCATAATAATGTTGCCACTGTGTTGTTTAATACATTCTTTAAGTAAGGAAGGTGTGCTCCTGTGACTTGAATCAAAATCAGATTTGGGCTTAAGACGGGGGGGGGGCCAAGGAAGAGTATCTCCATGTGATCTGCCTTTACTGTCTGTTATTCCGGTAAGCTCTTCAACAAAATCTATACTATGTTGGGCTGTCAGCAGACCTACTCCTAGAGAGGAAGAGTCACTTAAGAAAATACATGCTGCACCACCCCAGACTGGTGCTTTAGCTGGTAAACAGCACCGCGAGTCCCAAGTGCACCGTCTTCAAAAGCTATGCCTAGCTGGAGTGGTGTTCTCCTCATCTACTGTCCAAGGCAGGCAGAACAATACGGGTATCGACTCTCCTGTTGACAATCAAATAGCACCTCCATATCAAGAATGAAATAATATTAGGAGTATATTTAGTATCATTCAGCAGCTAGAAAGTAGGGAAGAGTCAGCCCTGATGCTGTCGTTCAGCACACTAGAGATTTAAGTACAGAGCAGACTAGCAAGAGCCTAAAAACCAGTAAGATTGAAAAAAAAAAAAAAAAAAAAAAAAAAGCAGCAGCACTTCTCACTCTGCCCATTACTTGCCTACATTCGTTGCGCAGCTCCTGGAAGCAGGCAAGCATACCTTTCCCAGCAATGGCCTGCTGGTTGGATTGGATGCAATCTAGCAGACAGCATCACCTCTGAAATTCACGCTCTCCTTGCTGCTCTTGCAGTATTCCAGCAATGAGTTCTGCTGGGACTGAAACATCATGCTTCCAGCACCCAAGAAACTCCAGAGACTGTAAAATGCTGCAGCCTTCATCTCCGTATACGAACAGGCCCTCTGTAAGCATCAACTGATTCCTCCTTGTCATCATTTTCGGTGCTCCAAGCACACCCTACGACATACCATATCAGAAGATGGCCAAACCTTCAGGATGAAAGACAATCTATGGTCAGTGAGCAAATACTACTGTGGTCATAAAACAGGCTGAACCACAGGCAAAGCATGTTGTGCAGAAAACCTCTTTCCAGAAGGCTGCTGAAAGACTGTGAGAGAAACTCCTAAAGGACATACAAAATGACCATCACATCATCTCACTACCTCCTCATTCCTGCAACATGCATATTTTAATAATATTTTTCTTACCTCTAACAGGACTACAGTATGCATGCATGTGTATTTGGAACCTGCTCTGCTTTCTCTGAAGAGGTGTGTTTTTCTAATGTAATTTCGCTCTGGAATAAGTGTGATTTTGCTTACCGCCACCACCACAGTCACTTCAGTGGGTACTGTCACCTAGAAAGGTAAGGAAACGGCAGACCCACACAGACACGCGTTCAGCAAACCCTCACCACTCAGTCCATGCAGTATATACACTCCGCACCCAAGCAAAAGCTTTCAGAAGGACCACACAATCTATTACAGGAGTAAGAAGTACTGCAATAAGAAGTGGCTCAAGCCACTGGGTTTTTTTACATCTTCTTCCCAAAGACACAACAAGTTCTCTATGAACAACGCCCTTTTTCTGAACTAAGACTGGCATTCATCACGCTGGGTAAAGGATGGATCACCTGTTTAACCAGAAAAGTGAATCAGATCACTTACTGACAGGGCGCCACTCGTGGGAGCTCGGTGACCAGAATCACTCACTGCTCTTACTGGGTGGAATTCAAGTTTTGCAGCTTTTAGAGTGAGATACTTCACAATGTACTGTCTCCATGAGATGTAAATATTCCCTACAGATGTATCTATTTTTTAATAATAGTATTAAAAAAATTAATTAAAAAATACCAGATCACACAACACACGAGTATGGGTGGTATTAAAACTATAATATCTATTCCTAGCTGTTTCAAATACAGTAATTTTTATAATCTTTCCCATCAAAAACATCCTACATAGAAGGATTGACTGAGATGCACTGGTACTTCCACATTAGAAGAATTCTTTTGTAAGGAAGAGAGACATTCTTGATGGCACTTCTTCTTCTTCATTTAATGTTATTATCTCCTTCGAAAATCTTTAGGTCTGGAAAAAGAAAAGAAAAGGTGCTTAAGAAATGTATAGCAACAGTGGCTTTGCTTTAAGGATGCGATAACAGCCATGTTTATTTTTATTTCCTTATTCTGGTGCTTGGAGGTTTTGTGCTGAAAAAGGGTATTTTCTGGATTACATAAGACAGACAGAACAAATCAAAGTAGTTTACTAAGACCTCTAAGAATTTACAGACATCAGAACTAGCTGGTCAAGGTGTTTCTTAGAAGCCACTCCTAGTTTCCTAAAGCAAAACAAAACCCACCTTTAACTGAGTGCGGTCTCACAATGACTTTAAACACTATTATTTGTCTCCAGTTTAAAAAAATGAATAACCCATGCATAAGATGGCAAGTTTTAAGTTAACAGCACAGTCCACCACAACACTACTAGACTAAATAAAACTGATGATTTAAAGGAAAACCTATTTTGAGTCTTAAAGGTTCTGCAATCCCTTCTGCTTGGATACGAAATGTGGAAAACATCCTGACAACAGACTGCTGTTTGTAATCCTCTGCAATTTCCTATTCAAGCATATGTCACTCTGCCTGCCACACATCCACTGGCTGTAGAAATGACATTCTCCCTGAACCTACAAGGTCCAGACTAGGTTGTGGATTTTAGAAGAATGCTCAGTTTGAAGGCCAGCTGCAAGTCTACAACGCTAACAGGTCCCAAACGGAACCCTAACATTAAACCCAGTTAAATCTACAACGGTGGTAAACTTTACCATTAACTTTGTTCATCACTGCAAATGAAAAGCAGATAGCAATGGAAGCAGGATGCTTGCTTTGGAGACAGAGAGTTCAGATGGCTGCAGAGATGCCATACAGAAATCTAATACTTAATTAGCCATTAAAAGAATCTGTTGCAGATCTAGTGTTTTTCAACCGATAGCACTGCAAAGTGAAGTCGTTCATGCAATTCTTGCACGAGCCCGTAGGTTCTTACGTGAAAGCAACTCTGGAATTCAGTCTGTGCCATTCCAAGTGTATCGTATTAAATCTGATTATTATATGAATTTTAAAGAACAACTCTAAAGAGCTAGTGTTCATACTGTAATGAATCCTAAAGCTTCTTTTTTTCCCATTTAAATGGAGTACTCTCTAGTAACATTTAGACTTGTGTCTTTTGTGCGTGAAAGAACTGCTGTAAGCACCATATACATCGTTTACATACTTGCTTAGAGTTGGACTTGAACGCAGTCAACATTTGATGGCTACTATACACTGGACAGTCAAGACCCATTTCCTAGAATCCTGGATTGCAGTATTCAGACACATTCCACATCTTGTTACTCAGATCTCACCCCTGCATAACCAGGTTATATATTTCTTTATATCACAGTTTGTACTGTATCAAGAGAGCAGGATTTTGAAAAAATCTCAGCAGTGACTTAGACACCACCTAGACAGGTGGACCAGTGCTGAAAGATTTTAGAGACACAGCATGGTAAAGATGGCATTGTCTTGCAGCTTATAGTTGTTACTCTCCTTCTTTACAGGCCAATTCAACCTCTTGTACCCCGCTTAAAGGATTTTGCATTTTTCTTCAAATAGCACATTTAAAACTTCAGTCTAGGGTTATGTTGGAGTGCTGCAGAGCCAGGGGTCTCATGGTACTTTGTTCTCGGGTGAAAACCCAATTATTATTTTTTCCTTGCTTGTAATCTGCATTTCAACCTTAATGCTCATTGTCTTAAAAGTTATATGCATAAAACATTGGACTCTTTAGTTTGCAGTCTTACAAGGTTAATGAAGCTTAAAGACAGGATTTTCTATACTGAAACACTTGTGTGAACAAATACAAAAGTTTTTAAAGCCTTTTCTATTGCCACAGTAGGCTTTTATTGCCTACTAAGTACTTGGCTTTTGGAGGCCACAATCTCTGCTTTTAAAGAGTCCTTGGCACTAGGGAAACTAAACTTTGAAAAACACTGCCTTTAGCAACAGTGTTATAAATATTTTTTCAGACGAAGAACATGAATGCACAAAAACCTATTCTACTCAGAGAGAATTATGAGCTACTTGTGAACATCAATGGATAACTGCTCATTGATAAATGACATAAATCCACGCACAAGTGTTCTTCTTTGATGGCAGTGCTTTTGCCCCTTCTCAGCAAAGCACAGAGATTATGCATTTGGAACAAAGGAAATGATATCTCCTAGAAGAGACGGTTCAGAAATTCACCCAAAGGCAAGACTTCACATAGCTGCTTCTCTCTCTTTCTTCTTTTAATTTTTTTTTTTTTCAAAGGTAACATTCTTTGGGAAAAAAAATTGCTGTATATTGACAGCAGGCTCCAAGACAAGGGGAATCAGGAGGCAGAATATGGGAACTAGCATCTCTGAAATCTGTGCCGAAAGGCGAAGTATTATGGGTTCACTGAAAATATGCAACATTAGTCTGTGCAGCAGATGTCTGCCACCAAAACAAGTAAAAAAATATTTGTCCCACTAACATTTTATACTGCACATAAAAAGCATTAAGACACAGTCCAGTGAATTCTAGGCAAAACACTCAGCAAATTAAATTAACATCCAATTACGCGATGCCTCTCAGTCCTTCTCTCTCTTAACAAATACTTTACCATTGAGTAAAAGAAACTGAAGAGCTGGTCCAAAGCTCTGATTAAAGATTTAAAATCTCTTAAATTCTCTCAACTTTTCTGCATACTCACATCTATTAGAAAAAGAATGCAGCTGATGTAAAATTCTGACAGTCCATGCTCACTGAAACTTATGAATAGGTGAACCTGCATGTACGTGCAGTTCACAGCATCAGTTTTTACCACGGAAAACAAAAGGTTCTCAGTGATCCCCACTGTAACTGGCAGCAATTTCTTCTTCCCAAAACTTTGCAGAATTAAGGTATTCCACATAAACATTGTCTTTCAATACAGATGACAGCCCTACACTCTTGAATGCTGAAGAAATCAAATGGACCAAGAGTTTTCCCATTTACAGGGAAACTAACTTTTTTCCTCTGTACCCCCCCTCAAGAACTAAGACTGAGTCAAACTAAACCCTAGAGCATGGGCTAAGATTTTCTCTAGAGGCACAGCAGCTCTGGTTCAGCCTGTTTTATAATTTAATTTCTCTTACTTCCTGTCACATTCTTCCAAGCTCAGGAACATCCCAACTAAGAAAGCCAGGCAAAAATATCAGGAGGCCTCCATGGATGAACAAGGAGCTCCTGGACAAACTCAAACACAAAAAGGAAGCAGCAAGGACAGGTAGCCTGGGAGGAATGAAGAGAAATTGAGCAGCCAGGGGTCAGGTTAGGAAAACTAAAGCCCTGACAGAATTAAATCTGGCCAGGGACATCAAGGGCAACAAGAGAAGCTTCTATAGGTATGCTGGTGATGAAAGGAAGGCTAGAGAAAATGACAGCCCTCTCCAGAAGGAAACGTGAAACCTGGGACATGGAGAAGGCTGTGATACTCAATGATTTTTTTTGCCTCAGTCTTCACCAGCAAGTGCTCCAGCCACACCACCCAAGTCGCAGAAGGCAAAGACAGGGACTGTGAGAATGAAGAACTGCCCTCTGGAGGAGAAGATGAGATTCGAGACCACCTAAGGACCTGAAGGTGCACAAGTCCACGGGACCTAGTGAGATGCATCTGCGGGTCCTGAGGGAACCGGCAGATGAAGTCACTAAGCCACTATCCACCTTATTTGAGAAACATAACCCCCATTTTTAAAAAGGGAACAAAGACGACCTGGGAAACTACAGGCCAGTCAGTCTCACCTTGATGCCCAGCAAGATCACGGAGCAGATCCTCCAGCAAATGACACTCAGGCACATGGGAAATAAGGAGGTGATCGGTGACAGCCAACATGGCTTCACCAAGGGCAAATCATGCCTGACAAATTTTGGTGGCCTTCTACAACGGTTACAGCATTGGTGGATAAGGAAAGAGCAACTGATGTCATCTACCTGGGACTTGTGCAAAGCATTCAACACCGTCCCACGCAACATCCTTGTCTCTAAACTGGAGAGACATGGATTTAAACAGATGAACCACTTGGTAGATAAGGAATTGGCTGGATGGTTGCACTTAAAAGAGCTGCAGTCCACAGCTCCCATGTCCAAGTGGAGATCAGTGACAAGCGGTGTTCCTCAGGGACTGGTACTGGGACCAGCACTGTTTAACAGCTTTGTTGGCAAAATGGACACTGGAGTTGACTGCACCCTCAGCAAGTTTGCCAGCGATACCCAGCTGAGTGCTGCAGTCAACATGCTGGAGGAAAAGGATGGCATCCAGAGGGACCTTGACAAGCTTGAGACACAGGCCGGTGCAAACCTCATGAATTTCAACAGGGCCAAGTGCAAGGTCCTGCACACAGGTTGGGGCAATCCCAAAGACAAATACAGGCTGGAGAGAGAATGGGTTGAGAACAGCCATGAGGAGAAGGGCTTAGGGGTGTTGATGGATGAGAAGCTGGACATGACCCAGCAACGTGCGCTTGCAGCCCAGAAAGCCAACAGTATCCAGGGCTGCATCAAAAGAAGTGTGGCCAGCAGACTGAGGGGAGTGATTCTCCTCCTCTGTTCCACTCCTGTGAGCCTCACCTGCAGTACTGCATTCAGCTCCGGGGCCTCCAGCATAAAAAGGCCATGGACCTGTTGGAGCCAGTCCAGAGGAGGGCCACAAAGATGATGAGAGGGCTGCAGCACCTCTCCTGTGAAGACAGGCTGGGAGAGTTGGGGTTCTACAGCCTGGAAAAGAGAAGGCTCCAGGGAGACCTTATAGTAGCCTGCCAGTACTTAAAGGGACTTACAAGAAAGCTGGAGAGGGACTTTTTACAAGGGCCTGTAGTGACAGGACAAGGGGGAATGGCTGCAAGCTGAAAGGGAGTAGATTTAGATTAGATATTAGGAAGAAATTCTTTGCTATCAGAGTGGTGAGGCAACCAAACAAGTTGCCCAGAGCAGCTGTGGATGCCCCATCCCTGGCAGTGCTCAAGGCCAGGCTGGATGGGGCTTTGAGCAGCCTGGTCTAGTGGAAGGTGTCCCTGCCCATGGCAGGGGGGTTGGAGTCTTTGAGGTCTCTGCCAACCCAAATCATTCTACAATTCTATGATATACCTGAGCATACCTCTTTGTAACCCAATACTCTAAAACACTTTTCTACTCAGATGTATCAAATTTTTAAATAGCCTTGAATTTGCCTTTATTTTGAAAATAACTTCTATTCTTATCTCTTGATAAGTGAAACCTGTTACTGGTAATAATTTCAGCATTAATCCAGTCTACAATATAGGGAAAAAGTATGATATCAGGACTGAATGTGCATGCATTAAAAAAAAATAATTCTGAAACTAAGTCTCATAATGTAACAAAATAAGCTAAATGCCTCCTCAAAACATCAAAATCACAGCAAGTGATAAACCCACTTGAGACACTCAGCAAGTGATAAAAAAAAGACAGAACCACACAAGTTCATTTCTTTTTAGCCTGCACCACAACTCCCACATCAGAGAAGCTCCATCACTGACAGCAGCAATACTACTGTTGCACAGGCCATGTTATAAATCATATATTTAAAAATACTGCAGTCCTGTGACATTGCCAGTTCGTGATTCCGTGGAAAGCAGAAAATAACTTTGTATTTACTGTGGAAGCAAGTTACTCAGACTGTAAGAGAAAACAGAACCGAAGGGAGATTAACAAGACTAAACTGTTACGTTATTCATTTCAAGATGGAAGTGAGATAGTAAGTACATCTTCACTAAAAAATCCTTTAATATTAAATGTAATAATACCTCTTTAATATTATGTAATTAATTAATGTAATAATACATCTTTCTCTCAAAAAGATGTCAAGACTAGAAAACAAAAGTTCTCAGCTTCCAGATCTGCCTCTTTATAACTTACTCAATGTATCTACAGATTCTGAATAAAAT